>NC_136408.1:157250288-157850288 GCF_051521515.1 Lactuca serriola | reverse complement strand
GGTCTACTTATTGGCTCAGGTTGATCGTACACCCTGCATCCTCCTTTACTTATTTTGAAAACCATTTTTTAGAAATTAATTAATTTTTTTTTGAAAATCTTTCCTTGATTTGAGACTGGTTTCACACGAGTGTTACTCCAATTCACTCAAACCAAGTCTCTGATACCAACTTGAAACACCCAAAAATTCATGCCAAGTTTAATTTTTTTCCAAAACAATATAATCAATTAATAACACACACAAATTGTTTCCAAAATATTATTTATCAGAGTACTCCCAGAAACATGACAAAATATGAGGAGCTGTACGATCACGCCTTCGCCTTGCCGCAATCCCCTAATGTACTTGAAACAATAAACTGAAACTGTAAGCCCGAGAGCTTAGTGAGTTACCCCCAAAATACCGATACACATACACTCCACATACGATATCAGCAATATCATAACATAACAACTGAACAACATGTAATGGGTCCATAACTTTACAAACTGGATTACCCTTGGGCCCACAATGTGAGTCTGGATTGCCTATCGGGCCCACAGCTCACATCTGATTTGCCATCGATTCCACAATACGAGTCTCCCTCAGCTCGTATCTGGAATGCTCCACCTACTAACCTACTACTAGGCTCACAATGTGAGTATGGATTGTCTTCTGGACCCACATCTCACATCTGGATTCCTATCGAGCCCACAGTATGAGTCTCCCTTAGCCCGTATTTGGAATGCTCCCGGGTTTGTTGGTTACTGCACAGAAAAGTAGCACATCAACCTATCCTCCAAAACATATAGCATATTACATAACTACATAGCATGAAATAATCATATAACATCATAGGTAGTCCTACAGATCTACCTAACCGGCATAACGACTAGCATGCAATACTAACTCATACTCAACATCTAACACTGCTAGGATAAGATATCCAATGGGTCGGCCTTGGTGCCTTAGACCCCTTAGTATTGTGTGGATAACTCACCTTGCAAGTTGATCAAAGATACAGTATCGAACTCCTCCAAACCATGCTCCCGAATAGCAACACCTATTCTATCAATAATTTCCATCATGAATTCCAATTTACCCAAACTGCCCTCTCAAGGTATTAGTCCTTCCTTTGGTCAAAGTGAATGGTAAACTGTTCATGCTGAAATGACTCGTCAAGTGTAGCTTCCAACTAATCGAGTCCATTGGGTCTAATAAATCGAGAAAACTCCAGCAGACTCGCCGAGTCATCTCCCAGACTCGCTGAGTTCAATGTTAACCCATGACCTATAAACCCTACTTTGACTAGTCGAGTCATATTATCCGACTCGCCAAGTCCATGCAACCTATTCCATAATCAGACGATTCTGAGCTAATCCATCGTTCCAAACAGTAGATCTAAGTCCCTAGGGTGTCTTAGCAATGTAAAGTTGCTACCTTTATGTACTTGCATGGCTCAAAACCAATATCCAAGCTTGAAATGGAGTCCTATTCATAAGGAAGGGTTCTTGTATGACAAAACTAGGAGCTTTATGAACTTAGAACTCCATAAGGGTTCAGATCTAAAGTTTCAGCTGCAGATCTTGCTCATACACATCATTTACTTCATAAACATGGCAAAGAAACCCTAAACTTCACTCATGTGAGATCTAGAAGGGAAGAGATCAAGGTAACGACTTGTTACCTCCAAAATATGCCTAAGTTGAAGTAGATTTTGGATCCACACGAATTCCTTGTTGCTAGCTACTTGATCCTCAATCTCCTTTCACCAAAACATTCTCCAAGGCTTGAAATACCCACAAATGAAGCACACACACAATTAGGGTTTTTGCTGGACTCTCTAGAGGCTGTAAGGGACACAAGGGGGCTAATGATCCTTTAAATAGGGTGTAAAATCCCAGAAATTAGGGTTTCCTCTGCTAGCTCCTACTCGTCGAGTCACTTCTCCGACTCGACGAGTCGGTCACTTAATGACGTGGCCTAAACTCGCTACTACTCGACGAGTCAGGGCATCTACTCGTCGAGTAGACCTTAAAATCATGAAAATTAACATTGCAAATCCATACCTGAGAGTCGGGGCGTTACAATCATAAAACATTATACTCAAGTACTCTCCCATCTTTTTAGATTGGAAAAACTTTTATCTTCCCGCCTAATTGATTCTTCTTATTCATTCTGCCATTCATTGAAACTTTATCAATAACTAAGAATTAAACTTAATCTTATAAGTATAACCATATTTACTAAACTCTTAGTAAATCAAGATGAATATTTTTATCATTCTTTGTGGTGGACTTTACCAGCGCACAATCAAGTGTAGCCGATCTCCTAGTCCTTCACTTGACTCTTTATCAAGGAATTAGTCTTAACTTTCCAAATACAAAGGTTCTCATTCATCACACAATACAAGTTGTATGATTCCAAGTTTCAGTCCAATTGAAACTTCGGTGATGAGAATCTTTCCTTATTTGGTAAATTTTAGACACAACCACAATCGAAAGAATCAAATCCGTTCACAATATTGCTCACAATACAAACATCAATTTTTCGCAAAAGTCATTGGAAGGATATATATAAATAAGAAAAAATTAAAATTTATATTATTCATAAAGGTGTTGTAGCACCTGGTTCCATGGTACGTATTTAATTCAAGTATTTTTCATGTTTTGCCCTAGGACTCGGCGAGTTAGAGGCCCAACTCGTCAAGTAGACTCGACTTTGGACCCGGAGGTTTAGTGACCTACTCGACGAGTAGGAGTTGTTTGGACAAAACCCTAATATTTAGGGTTTGCACCCTATTTAAATTCTTTATCTCGTCCCAAACCAGCGTTCATCACCCCTCCCAACTTAGAGAAGCCCTAGATTGAAACCCAACCTTATTTGAGTGATCCAAAAGCATTTTTGTGTGTGCTTTGTGGTGGTTTGAAGTTTGAGGAAGAGAAGGAAGCTTGGAAGATCAAGGGAAGACTAGTAGATCCATAGGTTTTGATTTATTTCCATCACATTCAAGGTAAAAAGCTTCAACCTTCACTTCTCATTGGATAGATCTCCTCTAGGGATTCGATCTTATCATTTTGGGGGCATTTATAAGGTCATATTCAGATTGAGTGTGTATCATGGAGTTACACTTCAGATCTTGAACCATTGAGGGTTCCCATGGCATAAAGGTGCCCAACTTTATGGCGATGGGAAGCCCATGCACCTTTTAAACCCTTTTTTTGAGCCAAAAACCCCATGCATAGACATCAAGTTCATAGCTTTACGAATGAAATGGACCCTAGGAGGTCAAATCTATGGTTTTGATGCATTAAGACCCATTATAATCGATTGTATAGTTTTAGACTAGGAGGGACTCATCGAGTCACTTGGGTGACTCGGCGAGTCGGGATACATTTTTTCCCAAACGTCTTTTGGGAATGGTTTTGGTTTAGTGGAAGGAACACTTAGCTTGCTAGGGGTTTGTTTTGGACCTGGAAATCATAAGACTCGACATGATCTAGGCAATGTCCCAACCCCATGAAGACGGAATCGACGAGTTCAAGGAGAACTCGGCGAGTCATAGACTAGACACATTCATTTGGATGAAGATGAACTCGACGAGTTCACGAACGAACTCGTCGAGTCGGTTGAAGATAGTCAGATGTGTTTTTGAAGGAGAACTCATTGAGATCCTGCTAGACTCGATGAGTAAGGATGGGATTATGGCAGTAGGTGGACATGGGGACTCAACGATTTGGTGGACCAACTCCGTGAGTTGAGTCAATCATATGTTGACTTTGACCGGGTTTTGACCTTGACTTTGACTTGGATTGGGTTGACCCTTGTAAGGGGGTTATGAGTATGTATTAGTAATCGAGAAAGGTTGTTGTATAGGTATTGAGGAGTAGAGATGGGTTGATTTCCATGCCAAGGATGGTGCAGATACTACACTATATCGAGGTGAGTTAACTTCCAATAGAGGTGGGTTAAAGTCCACAATTCCGAGCCACTAGTAGGGATTGTATGATAGATGGTTGCCTTTGTGGTAACCATCTAGGTATACTACTACCTGATATGTTTTATGTGATAGTATGATATGCTATGATGTTATGTGATAGTAGGTAGTAGGAGTAATGGTCCCTGTAGCAGATTGAAAGGACAATGGGGTAGGTCGGGCACCCCGGTATGCCTGACAGTGGGGTAGGTTGAGCACCCTAGTATGCTCAACAGGGTAGGTCGAGTACCCAGATATGCTTAACAGGGTAGTTCGGGCACCCAGATATGCTTGGCAGTATATTATCTGTATGGTATGTCGTAAGATAGGGAAACTCACTAAGCTTTGTGCTTACCGTTTATAGTTTTGGTTTCAGGTACATCTTCCTATGGGGGAAAGGATCCGACTTGATTGCAGTGCATTACACACGTGATTTCCACACCAAGATGTTCTTGGAATTGTACTCTGACATTTTTATTATTCCATAACATGTTTTATGACTTTTGACTCATGGGCTCATGAGTTTGATATGATATCGTTAATGTTTTCATAGGCAATCTTACGAACTACTTAATTTGGAAATGAAATTTTTGGTCAAGATTTTTGGGATGTTACAAGTTGGTATTAGAGCCTTGGTTTAGGGGATTCGGGCCACTCTTAGGTGTGTCTGGACTCAAACTGAGGATTTGGTATGATATTTTTTAAAAGAAAAATCATTTTGTAAAAATAATTTTTAAAGGAATCTGAAAAGAGAAAAGAATTTTTAAAAGAACAAGGTGGGTGATGCATGCAATCAACCGAGCTTAAGTAAGTTATCCCCAAATTACCCATACATGTTATGATATGTGATATGCATATGAGAACTACATGCTAGATTAGGGCTAAGGATCTAGAAAGATGCCTTATGTGCCTGCTATATGTGTTTATTGATATTCATGTTAGAACTGAATGGTCAAATATACATACGTCTGATTAGAATATGCTTGGTTGGATTGCTCCACGCTCGAATGCTGCGTGCTTTTTGATTTTAGGAATCCTAGCTAACTTTAATTAACTAGAAAACGAATATATTAAGTTATATATTGTGAGGACTAGATAATTTCAGAAGGTTAGGTCTGGCCCTATTTTGCAACTCTTGTTTGAGTCCAACCGTTGTAGGATAGGATCTCTCATTCGAAGAATTATCTGGTCTTAGCAATACGTAATGGTATTCGTGAGCTAGTTAGGTGGAGGTAGCAGGGATTCCTTATGCAGCTGATGATGGAGAGTAGTTTGGAGAGTTGCCCTAGGGAGAGCCTAGGATAAGTTTAGTGCAGTGAGTAGTACTAGTGAAAGGGACTTAGTGAAGTCAAGGAAATCCTTGACGAGAGTATGGATAGATGTGGAAGGTAGTATGGGCCCGTACTACTTAAAGCAGAGAATCCGTACTTGAGTCGAGGAGGGCTAAGTTAGAACCAGGAAACTTGTAGAATGTATGAGACCTCTCGAAGTTATGTATGATCCTGACAATTATGTATTTTGTTTCAGAATGATGGTGACACGTCACGGAGCAGGAGGGTCAGGGTCTGGGTCAGGATCAGGATCAGGTTCGGGTGCAGGTTCTGAGCCAGTAGATGATGGACTACGTGAGTTCATCGCATCAGATATCACGAGAGGCATCCTTGAGGCAACCCCGGTGATTTTCGGGTCAATCAAGGAAGAGATTATTGAGATGATGGAGGATCGCCTCAGGGTGTTCAAGAGCGACATGGCACCTAGCCAGTCAGGCTCGTGCACACTGTCCTTCAAGAACTTCAGGGGGAGCGGTGCACCGGATTTCCATGGGGTTAAGGACCCAATCGTGGCCAGGCGATGGATTGCAGACATAGAGTATGTCCAGTTTACTAGCTTCTACCCTGAGGGGTTGATGGTTTGATTTGCTGCTGGATGTTTGAGAGATAGGGCCAGGGATTGGTGGGAGTCAGTTGGTGACTCACAGGGAGCCTCTGCTATCGAGGCTATGACCTATTTAGATTTTGTGATAGGTTCAGGGCAGAGTTTGTGCCGGCTGTAGAGCTTCAGCAGTTGGCTAGGGAGTTTCTTGATATGAGGCAGACTATTGAGACGGTGGTGGAGATTACCACCAAATTTCGGGAGAGGGCCTTGTTGGTGCCTCAGTATGCGGGAGATAAGGAGATGAGGAAGACCTGCTACCATGATATGTTGAGGGCTAATATTTGGAAGTACGTCTGCTACTCAGTATGCCTGACCCTGGAGTCCATGATTTCCAGGGCAAGGGAGAGGGAGATTGACATAGAGCACCTCAGGAAGAGGAAGGCGGAGACTGAGCAGGGTACTGGGGTTTCAGGGAAGAAACCCAAGGGATTCGACTCCAAGTCGAAGGGCCATCAGGTCCGGAGCCGTTGTGGGGGGTGAGGCAAGCCACATGAGGGGGCATGTAGACTAGGGTTGTTGGGCTGCTATAAGTGCGGCAATACGAGAAACTTTAGCAAGGATTGTACAGCCCCTGCTCCCACTATTTAGACATCAGAGTTGCTGTGTTTTCATTGCAACTAGCAAGGCCACAAAAGGGCCAATTGCCTGAGGTTGACAGTAGTAGCAGCAGTGATAGTAGCGACACTAGCTCCAGCAACCCTGCGGATCATTGATGGATGGCAGGGCAAGGCTAAGGCTCTATTGGTGAGAGTTGAGCCTTCCAGTTGACTACCGAGGAGGCACGCACCGCACCTGATGTGGTGACTGGTATGATTTCTTCTCCTTAGCTTTTATGTTGCTTATGATATTGATGTGCCATGTTATATGTTTTGTTTAGGATCGTTCCACGTGAACAGTATCCCAGTTTAGGTGTTGTTTGATTCGGGTGCTACCCGATAATTTGTCTCTCTGGCGCTTAGCAAGAGATTCCCTGAGTCTTCGGGCATGTTGGATTGTCCCCTAGAGGTTGAGATTGCGGACGATCGATCAGTGCAAGCATTAGAGGTTTTCATGGATTGTGTTTTGAGGTTGTTCGAGGAGTGTTATTTGGTAGACTTGGTTCCCATCCCATTGCGTAGGAACAAGGTGATTATAGGCATGGATTGGTTGAGCCCCAATGAGGCGGTGATAGGCTGAACGCAGCAATTAGTGTGTGTCAGGACCTAAGTAGGGGAGAGCTGGTGATTCAGGGTGAGAGGACACAGTATGGACCGGCATTTTTTTCAGCAATGAGGGCTAGGCACTACCTTCAGCAGGGTTGTGTTGGGTATGTCGCCTATGTTATGGATACCCGGGTGGCGGGTAAGGCGTCGGAGAGTAATGTACCTGTGGTGCAAGAATATGCATTTGTATTCCTAGAGGAGCTGCACGGGATACCTCCGGAGTGACAGGTGGAGTTCAGGATCAACCTAGTCTCTGGTACGGCTCTGATAGCCAAGCCACCACATCGGTTGGCTCCTCCTGAGATGTAGGAGTTGTCTACGCAACTGTAAGAGCTACTAGGTAAGGGTTTTATCAGACCGAGCAGTTCACCCTAGGGGGCCCGATAATATTTGTGAAGAAAAAGGATGGGTTGCATCATATGTGTATAGATTACCGGGAGCTGAACAAGGTAACGGTGAAGAATCTTTACCCACTCCTGAGGATTGATGACCTATTCGACTAGCTACATGGAGCATCTTGGTTATCCAAGATAGATTTGCATTCAGGCTACCATCAGATGAGGGTCAGAGATGATGATGTACAGAAGACCGCATTCCGGACTTGCTATGGTAACTACGAGTTCGCGGTGATGCCCTTCGGGCTCACCAATGCTCCTACCGCGTTCATGGACCTCATGAACCCATATGCAGACCGATGTTGGATCGGTATGTGATAGTTTTCATCGATGACATCTTGGTCTATTCCAAGATGTAGGAACAACATGAGGAGCACTTACGAGAGGTGTTGGATACCTTGAGGAAGGAGAGCTTGTATGCCAAGTTCTCCAAGTGCGAGTCCTGGTTGCACGAGGTGCAGTTTCTTGGGCACCTTGTCAACTAGAACGGGATTCTGGTTGATCCAGCCAAGGTGGAGGCCATGATGAGATGGGAGGTTCCAAAGTCTCCATCTGAGATTCAGAGTTTCTTGGGATTGGCAGGCTATTACCGAAGATTCATTCAAGATTTCTCCAAGATAGCTATGCCCTTGACCTGGTTAATGAAGAAAGTCGTGGTATTTTGATGGGGGGCTTGAGCAGCAGGCCGCATTTGAGATGCTGAGACAGAAATCGTGCTAGTCACCAATCTTAGCGCTACCAGAGGGCGTGGATCATTTTGTGGTGTATTGAAATGCGTTCATCTTAGGTTTGGGTGCGGTTTTGATGTAGAGGGGGCATGTTATCACCTACGCTTTGAGGCAGCTAAAGCCTCATGAGGCGAATTATCTAATGCATCATTTGGAATTGGGGGCATTTGTTTTCTCCCTCAAGATTTGGCCACATTACCCCTATAGGGTTCGTTGTACCATTTACATGGATCATAAGAGTTTGAGGTATCTTATGGATCAGCCAAATCTGAATTTAAGATAGTGTCGATGGCTTGATGTGGTGAATGATTAATATTGTGAGATCCTCTACCACCCAGGGAAGGCCAATGTCATGGCCGATGCGCTTAGCCACAAGGCAGCACCAATTAGAGATATTTGCTTGAGGATGACCATGGTGACTTCGTTGATGGAGCGGATTCGAGAGGCCCATCAGGAGGCTATGAAGGAGGAACATCGTATGAGTGAGCGTATTGTGGGTAAGGTTTCCTCCTTCGATTATGACAGCCGTGGATTGTTGACACTACACCGTAGAGTGTGCATCCCATATCATGGAGGTGTGTGCTAGGTATTGATGGAGGAGGCACACAAATCCAGGTTTTCCATCCATCCCTAAGTGACGAAGATGTACAGGGATCTTCGTCCTAATTATTGGTGGTCCTGTATGAAGTGGGATGTAGCCTGGTATGTTGAGAGATGCCTGACATGCTGGAAGGTCAAGGCTGAGCACCAGAGGCCTCATGGCAAGATGCAGCCGTTCGACATCCCCATGTGGAAATGGGAAGATATTACCATGGATTTCATCACCAAGCTTCCCAGGATTGCATGGGGAGTGGATTCGATATGGGTCATCATGGATCAGTTAACCAAAAGTGCCCATTTCATACCGATCCAGGGGAGCATTTCAGCCGAGAGGTTGTCCGACATCTATATTATGGAGGTGGTTTTCCGACACGGAGTGCCAGTCTCCGTGATTTCTAACATGGACGTGCGGTTTACTTCCAGGTTTAGGAAGAAGTTTTATGACGAGTTGGGTACTCGTTTGCACTTCAGCACTGCATTCCACCCGCAAACGGATGGTCAGAGTGAGCGGACCATCCAGACATTGGAGGATATACTTCGGGCATGCGTATTGGACTTCGGATGTAGCTGGGATGCCAACCTCCCCTTGGCAGAGTTTTCCTATAATAATAGCTACCACATGAGTATTGACCATCCTCCCTTTGAGATGTTGTGTGGGAGGAAGTGTAAGACCCTCATATGCTGGGGTGAAGTTGGACAAAGGGTCATGGGGAGCACCAAAGTGGTGCTCAAGACGACGAAGAAGATCTATCAGGTTAAGAGCAGGCTTCAGACTGCTCAGAGTCGGCAGACAAGTTATGCAGATAGGTGTCGTTCGGACCTGGAGTTCCAGGTCAGGGATATTGTCCTCCTGAAGAAGTCACCATAGAAAGGTGTCATCTGATTCAGGAAACGGGGCAGGTTGGGCACCAGGTACATTAGACCTTTTAGGGTAGTGGTCCGGGTGGGCAAGGTGGCGTATAGGTTGGACATACTAGCCGAACTCAGACAGATCCACATCACCTTTCAGGTCTCCGAGCTGCAGAAGCGCTTGGTAGATGATTCAGCAGTGATGCCTTTAGAGGACATTCAGGTGGATGACAGCCTGAATTACATTGGGCAACCAGTAGCTATCATCGACAAGAAGTCGAAGGATCTAAGGAACAATAGGGTCGAACTGGTGAAGGTGCAATGGCAGCACCACAAGATCTCAGAATGCACTTCGGAGCCGGAGGACGAGAGGAGGGAGCACTACCCCGAGTTGTTTCCGGATTCAACAGTAGACTTCGAGGACGAAGTCAAAAATAAGTGGGGGAGATTTGTAGCACCCGGTTCCATGGTACATATTTAATTGAAGTATTTTCATGTTCTGCCCTGGGACTCGTCAAGTTAGAGGCCGAACTCATTGAGTAGACTCGACTTTGGACTCGAAGGTTTAGTGACCTACTCGACGAGTCGGTAGGCCGAATCGACGAGTAGGAACTGTCTAGACAAAACCCTAATATTTAGGGTTTGCACCCTATTTAAATGCTTTATCTTCTCCCAAACTAGCCTCCATCACCCCTCCTAACTCAGAGAAGCCCTAGATTGAAACCCTAATCTTGTTTAAGTTATCTAGAGCCATTTTTGTGTGTCCCTTGTAGTGGTTTGAAGTTTGAGGAAGAGAAGGAAGCTTGGAAGATCAAGGGAAGACTAGTAGATGTAGAGGGTTTGATTTATTTCCATCAAATTCAAGGTAAAAAGCTTCAACCTTGACTTCTCATTTGATAGATATCCTCTAGGGCTTAGATCTTATCATATTAGGGGCATTTCTAAGGTCATATTCGGATTGAGTGTGTATTATGGAGTTACACTTCAGCTCTTGAACCATTGAGGGTTCCCATGGCATAAAGGTGCCTAACTTTATGGCCATGGGAAGCCCATGCACCTTTTAAAACCCCTTTTTATGGATTTTAGAGCTAAAAACCGCATGCATTGACATCAAGTTCATAGCTTTACGTATGAAATGGACCCTAGGAGGTCAGATCTATGGTTTTGATGCATTAAGACCCATTATAATGGACTGTATAGTTTTGGACTAGGAGGGATTTGGCGAGTCGCATGGGTGACTCGGCGAGTCGGGATGCATTGGTTGAGTGGATGGAACACTTATCCTGCTAGGGGTTTGTTTTGGACCTGGAAATATTAAGACTTAGCGAGTGGATGGACAGACTCGGTGAGTTCTAGGCAATGCCCCAACCCCATGAAGAGGACTCAACGAGTTCAAGGAGAACTCGACAAGTCATATACTAGACTCGTTCATTCGGATGAAGATGAACTCGACGAGTTCAACAAAGAACTCGACGAGTCGGTTGAAGATAGTCAGATGTGTTGTTGAAGGAGAACTCGTCGAGCTCCTACTAGACTCGATGAGTAAGGACGGGATTATGGAAGTAGGTGGACATGGGGACTTGGTGATTTGGTGGACCAACTCGGCGAGTCGAGTCAATCAGATGTTGACTTTGACCAGGGTTTGACCTTGACTTTGACTCGGATTGGGTTGACCCTTGTAAGGGGGTTATAAGTATGTATTAGTAATCGAGAAAGGTTGTTGTGTAGGGATTAAGGAGTAGAGACGGGTTGACTTCCGTGCCAAGGATGGTGCAGACACTACACTACATCGAGTTGAGGTGCCTTCCAGTAAAGGTGAGTTACCTTCCAGTAGAGACAGGTCATACTTAGCCTTTCTCTTATGTAGAGTAAAATTTTCTGAACTTCCAATGTTGGCATTTTCAATGTCCATGGAAGCTTGGAACGTTGACCCACCAGACAAATTTACTTGACCAGTGAGCCAAATTATCGTTGATTTAGCAGCAATAAGCAAATAGGTGAGATCAATGAGGGTCACGCTGTGGTCCATCATATAGTACTCTCTAATGAACTCACTATATGAGTCAAGAAGCGACTGAATAACCCAATCAACAGCCAACTCCTTGGAGATAACAACACCCAACATTCCCAACATGGCAATGTGTGACTTCATCTCCAAGACGTGTGCACACACAAACTTTCCATCTTCGTGTTTACTTGCCAAAACGGCCTGAGTGAATTTGAACTTTTCAAGCCTTCGAACTTGTGGGTCAGTGAGAATAATTGGAGAAGGTGGAGGAAGTGAATCATGATTTCCATTTCTTTGATCCAATCGTAGAATATCAACTTCGTGTGGAAAATGTTTTCCAAAGGATTCAAGAAGACCATGGTTGTCAGAACTAGACATCTACAAAAAGGGAGAAAATTCAAGTTGGTTGATTGAGTCCTTAATGTTACACCCAAATGAAACATCAAGGCTAGGATCCAACACAATACTCTACAACTCAGAAGAGGGATTCAGTAATTTAGTTGCAGAATAATTGAAGGTAGGTAAATAACGATTTACCAATTTCCACCATAAAAAATGAAGAGGAAGCTTAAGCTTTAAATGAATTGAAACTCCTAGGTCGTTTGAGATTCATTAAACTTTTCAATGTCATGTTTAATCTCGATTATGCCCTTCAACTTTGTGACTGGGATGCTGAGGATCACAAACAAGGTGTGAATAACCATGCAAATATACTTGGTACACCCAACGTTACAAATCACCTAATCAATGTGTCGGTTAGCCACACACGCTCCATTGATCTATGATAAACATCTAGTTACCCTTTGCCACTCTTGCCAATACCAAATTAGTGTGTCGGTTAACCACACACGCTCCACTAATGTCTCAGAAAGGTGAAAAGTGTAATTTCATGGATTAGCACTAACTTCACATTTTTCCTAAAGTAACTAAGATTTAGGAATTTATAAAAGGTGTTTAGTTACTTTGTACTTCATTATACTTATAACGGAAGGTTGCGTCCTATCCTACCCGTTCGGCTAACTACCCTCCACTGGTCAAGGGTGTGGCAAGTAAGAGTGGATACCCAATGGCATTTTATAGGCCGCTTCCTTAAACAACCCTTATAGACCAGCTTTGTGAATGAGGCCTACTAACTGTAAGACTGACTCTTTGCTCATACATATATAATATTAGACTTTTAACTATATATATAGTATAAGGGTGTATTTTACACTTTTAAAATACTAGGTGGTCTAATTTAATAAATTATACTATTAATTTAATTAAATATAAACCCTTACTTTATGGATTTATTAATTCTCTTTTAATTATACAATTAATTAAATTAATAAAACCATAAGGGTGTAATTTAAACTCTTCAAAGAACTAGGGTTTTAGAATTTAAATATTTCAAAATTAAACTTTTAATCAAAAAAATTTTAATTTCAAAACTAGAGGGCAAGTTTTGAAACTTTTAAAACTTACTAGATCAAATTACAAATAATTTTATTAAACAATTAATTAGTGATTATCTAAATCTGACCTAATTTCAATTTTATGGCAAGATAATTCAATCAATTAATTCAAATAAATCAAGTTTATCATATAAGGCAATAATTATCTAATTAATTGACAATTATCTTCAATTTTGGCAAGGATAATCACTTCATATCAATAAAAATTGGATTTTATCAATCAAAAATGCTTTTGGTAATTATCCAAAGCTAAAACAGGTCAAAATCCCGAAAAAAACCTCTGTCTGACCCTCTAACTTGTCGGCGGCGACTCACGCCTCCAGAATGCAATTTTTCACGATTTTCAGCTTGAATGATCATGTAAAGCAACAAATACATTAGATAAACAGTCTAGGATCTGATACCACTAATGGGTTTTGAGCATTACATCTAGTTTGTCTAGTTATACATGCAATAATCATCCAAAGCTCATAAACCCTAGATCTAACATATAATAATCAAATTAACATATGAATAGGGTTCAGATCTTACGTTGATTGTTATATAGCAATAACAATCTCAATCCTTCTTGTAATTGACTTCTGAAAGCCTAGTGCGTCAAGCGTTGCACCTCTAATGGAGTCACAAACACCACTTAGCAACAAGATGAACAAAAGAGAGGAGAGAGGCACCAAAAACGTCCAAGATCTTCCAAAGAATGCTAAGCCACGTTTTTGGGGCCTTAGGGGTTCCATTTATAGTTAGGCTTCTAGGGTTATCAACTAGGAAACCCTAATCTGACTGCTTAGGCCCTAAGCAGCCCATGGATCCCTTCTAGAAAGCCCTTGGACGAATTCTCTATAGGCTTCCCATAAAATTCATCCAACCTTAATTCTAAGGTGATCCGCTAGCCCAATTGCAACTATCAGTGATTTGCAATATCAGTCCCCCTTTATTTAATTAGTCTCTTTTGACCACCAAATTAATTTATGATCAATACTAATTAAATAATATTATTCCTCTTAATATATTGTTCACATAATATATTAATAAATCGTAATTAACCTGCTTTCTTCATAATTCATCCTACAAGTTGCTATGGTGAAGACAACCCAAAAGGACCATGCTCATAATCGGTTCAAGTACATACCAAAACAGTTATGGACTTAGACACTAATCCAACAAAATCCTCCCAAGTTCTTTTGGGCTTAGTGACCACCTCCCAAGCTACCCAATGATTTTTTTTATTATCATTACCACCCCACAAAAATCTCATCCTAATTCCATCCAGCAACTCAATAATTTTCTTTGGAGCTTTAAATTTTTAAAAAATAATATAAAGGCAAGCTACTTAGCACAAATTTAGCTTTAAATTTTGAAAAAATAATATAAAGGCAAGCTACCATCGAATGAGAGAGATCTAGCTTTCCATAAAGATAGCTTTGAATTTCTCCACAATGGGCTTCTAATTCCTAGCAAGCTTCATATTTTCCCCAATAGGGAGACCAAGATAAGAGAAGGAAAGGAAGCAAGTTCACAATGCATAATGCTAGCAAGCCTAGAAATATCAATGTTATTCACCCCAATACCAAAAACGTTGCTTTTACTATGATTAACCTTTATTCTAAAGGCCAAAAAAAACCAAAGAACTCGATTTAGATTTAAAAAGTTCATCTCAGACCACTCCCCCGCAAACAACACATCACCACATACATAAGATGTGATAAAAGAGGCCCATCATGAGGTAAAGAAATACCTTTAAACATATATTGATCGTAATATTCCTTCATATAAACACTTAGCCCTTCCATAGAAATAATGAATAGGAAAGATGATAACGGCTCACCTTGCCTCACACCTCTCTTTATGAAAAATTCTTTAGTTGGAGAACCATTTACTAAAACAGAAGCTTTTCTTGAAGAAAGACAACCCCAAATCCACTTCCCCCATTTACCGCTAAAATTCATCTGTTCCAAAATAGAGTCCAGATATCTCCAATTTAACGAATCAAACGCCTTGTTAAAGTCAATTTTAAAAATAAGCACTTGTTTTTTAATCTTCTTGGCCCATGATAAAAGTCTTCTTACCACAAGCAGACCATCAAGAATACTCCTATCTTCAACGTAAGTCGATTGCTCCAAACAAATGACTTGCTTCATCGCTTTTTTATTCTCAGAGTGAGGACTTTGGAGAGAATTTTATACACACACCTAACGAGATTAAACGATCTGTAATCATTAAGAACAAGTGGATTTGAATCAACGAGATAAAAGAAGCATTACAGTCATTACTAGCCACACCATAGGATTCAAAATCATTGATAAAACCAAAAATGTCATTTTTATGCACCTCCCAATACTCTTTCAATAATTTGAAAGTAAAATCGTCCGGTCTCGCGGCCTTATCAATTCCACAAGCCCAAATTGCATATTTAATCTACATCATGGAAAATGTACTCTCTAACCTATCTCTATCCAAATTCGAAATTCTCTTAAACCTGCTGCTTTAAAATCTTGACCTAACAATGTCTTCTTCATCAAATTTTGAAGAAAAGAATTGCTACACTTTTTCCATAATGATTCTCGGATCCGTTTCCCACTACCATCAAAAGAAAGAGTAGAAAAACAAGATAAATGATATCGAGACAATTAGAAAGCTTGATTTAAAGCAAGTCGCTAGAATTAGATAGGAGGTGGAGGGGGATGAAAATAGTGGGATTTTTCACGGTATTTTCAATAAATAGATAAACAACTGATGATGGCAACATACTCAATATTTGCATTGACTGTCCACTTAATTTAATGGATAAAAAGTCCATGTTAAATGATGACATCACAAGAGAGACTATTGGTATACTTGAAAAAAATGGAAATGTAATAGTACCAACACTTAGGTTGTGTTTGGAGCGCCATAGCTATCTAATAAGCTCACTTATTTTTCAAGTGTTTTTATGTTGTCGTGTTTGGCAAACCAAAAAGTAGCTTAAATGCTAGTTTTCTAAAAAGCTACTTAGACTGTGTTTCACATACTAGCTGAAAAGTTGGGTGTTAACTAAAAAGCTAGTTAATAGCTAAAAAACTAACTGTTAAATTAAAAGCTAACTAATAGCTAAAAAGTTAGCTGATAAGAAATATCGTGTGGTGAAACTAGTCGAAAAGCTAGCTGAAAAATAGAAAATGACATAAAAAGACATTTGAAAAATGTGTTTCTATAATTAATTAAGGGGTATATTCGGAAATCTTTTGAAAAGCTCCTAAAAAGATAGTTTAAGTAGCTTTTTAAAAAGCTAACTTATAAACTACTTTTTGGTTGGTCAAACATGATAACTTAGAAAAGCTCGAAAAATAAGTTAGCTTATATGCTAGCTGTGGTGCACCAAACATAGCCTTAGACTAGCTTTTTCGGAGCTTTTTATAAAAATTAAAAGTATACGCCTTAATTAATTATAGAAGCACATTTTTTTGAATGTCCTTTTATGTAATTTTATATCTTTCAGCTAGTTTTACCAAATATTATATTTTATCAGTTAGTTTTTTAGCTATCAACTAGTTTATTTATTTAACAACTAGTTTTTCAACTATCAACTAGCTTTTCTGGTAGTACTCCAAACATAGCCTTAAACGTATAGCGCCATTTCATTTCCCATATGGAAATGGGAGCAGATCTGATGGACTTCATTACAAAGTTGCCAAGGACGACAAGGGGTTCGATGATGCATGTTACGCTCGTAGATCAGGGCTAGTTAATTTAGAGACGTTAAGCATCAAAAATGTCTTTTTGATAGAATATTATTTAGAATGAATAATCTTAACTAAGTTGTAGTATATGTTACAAGGATTTCGTACATATAAAGAACGCCGAAATCCGAGTTATAACGAAGAAGTTATGACTTGTCGAAGTTTTGCTACAGAACCGGCACGACGCCGAATGACGTAAAATACGAGTTTACGTTAGAGCGATCTCTAGCCTAAGTGATCTAAACAAATGTTGTATAGTTTTTAAACATAGAGCGTGCATAAAAAGAACGCCCAAATTTGACTTCATATGAGGAAGTTATGATTTTCCGAAGTTTCAACTTAGCGGTATGCAGCCCAAATACTCGATTTGAGATCGAGCGGTTTCTAGCAGAAACAATCTGAATGATAATCGAAGATCTCATCGATAGTAGTCCAATGGTAAAAAGACAGACGAAAACTGAAGTCGGATGAAGAAGTTATGATTTTCTAACGGAGTTTTCCTGTCCGAGCCTACCAAAAATAATATGTTAATTATATATTAAAAATAAAGTTAAAATTAGCCAACAGAGTCTAAACGAGAGTTGTATAGCATAATCTCACCTATGCGCGGATATAAAGAACGTTGAAAATGGAACTCGTATGCAAAAGATATGAATTTCTGAAGTTCGGGGCACGAACTTCCACCCCTGTTAGAGCTCACGAGGTGAGCAGATGATGGATGTCTTCCAAAGCAAGTGGCCATGATGAACGCAATGAAATATCGAGCTCACGAGGTTAGAATTAAAAACTCACGAGGTGAGTTTAGCATTTTTTCCCTATAAATAGAATTCAAGGGGCAACCGGATTTGGTTGCACCTCCCTTACTCTCCCACTCTCGATACTCTCTCTAAGCCCTATTTTAACCCCCCGAAGCCCTGTTATCATCCCGAGACCCGAATCAAGTCCTGAAGCCCGAAGATCCCGAGAATAAAAGAGTTTCCAAGCCGAAGCTCTGCCCGCGAGAAGCCCGGTGTGTGAAGTGATCCCGGTTTCACCAAAGAATACTACTCTTAGATAAATATGAAGTATTTTCTATAAAATACGTTCTATGTGTTTATATGTTGTTGTTTATTTGAGATGAATTTGGAATGGATGTTTTATATAGTTTTTAAATGAGTTAAACCGTATATGTATTTTATATATACAAATATGTTGGGTAGAACATGGGTAGATGAGATAGTTGGTGTGTGGTAAAATAAGATGAGATGAGCGATGAGCGATGAAAGATGAGCGATGATATATGAGTGGTATATTAGGATGCGATAAGCGATGAGCGATGAAAGATAAGCGATGATATATGAGTGGTTAAATATGGTGAGAAGCGATGAACCAAGCGATGGCCCTGTTATCTAGTAGAGTATGGATGACAACCATGGATTATTCTAGACGGTCCATGGAACACTGGCAGGTTCGCAACCTGTAGGTGTGTGAACTATATGTTCATCAGATGTACTCAAAAAACCCATTGAATTGTATCACAGGTGGATTCCAGTGAATAATACTGTCGATAAGTTATAGCCATGGATTTAACACATGTTGAGTAAACCTTGGTGTCTATGGAGTTAGCGCCTATTGAGTAAACCTTGGTGACTATGGAGTTAGTGCCTGATAGCTATGGATTTAGTACCTGATTGATAAACTTTGGCAATAATGGACTTCGTGCGAATTCCTTAGGTCAATCCTTATGAATGATTGAATGAATGATAGTTGATTCTTAGGGTAAAACCTTAAGAGTAAAGAAGATAATGGGGATTAGGGGAACTGGGGGAATTGTTTGATGATTATATATATATATATATATATATATATATGATATAATATTGTGGGTTGAAAACTCTATATACTCACTAGGCTCCCAAGCCTAACCCACTCAGTTTATTTGTATCACAGGTATCGATACGAAGCTGCTTTGCACTGAGAGATTAAAAGAGATGTAAATCACTAGTGTAAATGAATGTATTTTCTGTTTATGCTTATGTGTCTGTATCGGAACATGACATCCCGAGATTTTGTTATATAATGAAAATACATTTCTTTACGAAATGCTTTGAAACATTCTTATCATATTTTGTTTTGGGAACAAATTCCGCAAGTGTTTTCTTTAAACGAGTACTCTAATTTTAAAAACAAAGCATAAATAAATTGGTCTTTTCTGGCCGCGAAATTAGTGATGTCACAGTTGCTATCAAAGCATTATTTTAAGCGAACTAGGAATTTGTAGGAAATTTCTAGACTTAAACTTAGAATGGTAAGTGAAATTGTGAGGTGTGTGTCTGTTATATTTTAGACACGAGCACTAGTATATTTTAGGAAAGTTGCCTAATATGCTTTTATGTGCTAAATGTTATATGTTGCCATATATGATATTATTTGTTCGGATCTACGGTCTGTTGCCGACCGGATCAGGAAACCTTATGTGTGTAGGATTCTAAGCGTATGGCTACAATATTAGAACTAGCATGTAAACGTTTCGGAGTGATAAGGAGATTTATACGTTTATCGTAAATGAAGCTTTCTTATCTTCAATTCTCGCTCAGTACACTGAACGTCTGCTTGGGTGTACGAAAGGTCATGGGAAGACTCATAGAGATTGAGCAAATGGATGAAATGAAAAAGGCTTATGATATTGAATGACGCCTATCAGAAGATATCGTGAGAGTGGTATATTGCCTTTAGAATATGTCTTATAAATAGTACGTTTAGAGGAGTACGGTACGTTTGAAGTACACCTTCGATTGGCAGGATGACGGAATGAATGGTGTAATTGTTGAGGTTGTCTCATCACCTAGTATTTTCATCACCAATCGAGTTGAAGTAGAATTGATGATTGAAGATACACAGTGAAGAAGTCCTAGTAGAGTCTAGGGTAAATTTTTATGATTATTTGGATACATTTGTATGTGTTAAATTGTTTGGTGATTTTAGGACTTGGGGACTATGAGACAATACTTGGGACGAGTATGAATAGGTGTGAATGATAGTAGATGTCTATACTGCCGTAAGTACAGGACTCACACTTGGATAAGGGAAAGTCACAAGGTTACCAAGAAGCTAGTAATTGATTCTGTTTTATTCAAGTATGTCATTACCATTGTTTCAGTAATGACTAGTAAGATGGTGGTTATTCCGACCCTAGTGGTCATATCCAATTGAGTCCGACTACGATGAGAGGTCATTGGGGCACGACCCGTCGGTCTATTCCAATAGATAAAGGAAAGTATTTATCCTGAGAAAAAGAGGGAGTCCATAATAGGGACTTATTTGGTAACTTGAAGGTTATGATTGAAAGTACAACATAGTACAAAAAGCAGATACAAGATTGGGCATCGTCTGCAGTCAAGAAAGCTATAGAGTTAAATACTCTTTCAAGGAAAATTAGAAGTTACGGTTATTACCTAGGATGAATAAATAACGTGTGGAATCACTATGCATGACCTATTTCGTTGATGATTCCGGGACGTAATCATCCTAAGGGGGAAATAATTGTAACGCCCGTAGATCAAGGCTAGTCATATTAGAGAAGTTAAGCGTCAAAAATGATTTTTTAATAGAAGATTATTTAGAATGAATAATCTTAACTAAGTTCTATTATATGTTACAATGATTCCGTACATATAAAGAACGCCGAAATCCGAGTTATAACAAAGAAGTTATGACCTGTCGAAGTTTCGCGACAGAATCGGCACGACGCCGAATGACGTAAAATACAAGTTTACGTTAGAGCGATATCTAGCCTAGGTGATCTAAATGAATGTTGTACAGTTCATTAAATCGAGAGCGTGCCTAAAAAGAATGCCCAAATCTGACTTCGTATGAGGAAGTTATGATTTTCCGAAGTTTCGACTTAGCGGTATGCAACCCGCATACTCGATTTGAGATCGAGCGGTTTCTAGCCGAAACAATCTAAACGAGAATCGAAGATGTCGTCGATAGTAGTCCAATGGTAAAAAGACAGACGAAAACGGAAGTCAGGTGAAGAAGTTATGATTTTCTAACGGAGTTTTCTTGTCCCAGCCTACCAAAAATAATATATTAATTATATATTAAAGATAAATTCCAAATTAGCCAACAGAGTCTAAACGAGAGTTGTAGAGAATAATCTCACCTACGCGTGGATATAAACAACATCGAAATCGGAGCTCGTATGCAAAAGATATGAATTTCTGAAGTTCGGGGCACGAACTTCCACCCTTGTTAGAGCTCACGAGGTGAGCAGATGATGGACGTCTTCCAAAGCAAGTGGCCATGACGAACGCAATGAAATATTGAGCTCAGAAGGTGAGAATTAAAAACTCACAAGGTGAGTTTAGCATTTTTGCCCAAAAAATAGAATTCAAGGGGTAGCCGGATTTGATTGCTCCTCCCTTACTCTCCCACTCCCGATACTATCTCTAAGCCCTATTTTAACCCCCGAAGCCCCAGTATCATCCCGAGACCCGAATCAAGTTCCGAAGCCCAAAGATCCCGAGAATAAAAGAGTTTCCGAGCCGAAGCTCTACCCGCGAGAAGCCCGGTGTGTGAAGTGATCCCGGTTTCACCGAAAAATACTACTCTTAGAGCTGTAGCGTTGTCCGATCATCTTCTGATCAAGTGAGTGTATAGTTACTTTCTTCTAACACATAAATATGAAGTATTTTCTATAAAATACGTGCTATGTGTTTATATGTTGTTGTTTATTTGAGATGAATTTGGAATGGATGTTTTATATAGTTTTTAAATGAGTTCAACTGTATATGTATTTTATATCTACAAATATGTTGGGTAGAACATGGGTGGATGAGATAGTTGATGTGTGGTAAAATAAGATGAGATGAGTGATGATTGATGAAAGATGAGCGATGATATATGAGTGGTATATTAGGATGGGATAAGCGATGAGCGATGAAAGATGAGCGATTATATATGAGTGGTTAAATATGGTGAGAAGCGATGAACCAAGCGATGGCCCTGTTATCTAGTAGAGTATGGATGACAACCATGGATTATTCTAGAAGGTCCATGGAACACTGGTAGGTTCGCAACCTGTAGGTGTGTGAACTATATGTTCATCAGATGTACTCTAAAAACCCATTGACTTGTATCGCAGGTGGATTCCTGTGAATAATACTGTCGATAAATTATAGCCATGGATTTAACACATGTTGAGTAAACCTTGGTAACTATGGAGTTAGCGCCTATTGAGTAAACCTTGGTGACTATGGAGTTAGCGCCCGATAGTTATGGATTTAGTACCTGATAGATAAACTTTGGCAGTAATGGACTTCTTGCCAATTCCTTAGGTCAATCCTTAGGAATGATTGAATGAATGATAGTTGATTCTTAGGGTAAAACCTTAAGAGTAAAGAAGATAATGGGGATTAGGGTAATTGCGGGTATTGTTTGATGATTATATATATATATATATATATATATATATATATATATATATATATATATGATATAATATTGTGGGTTGAAAGATACGAAGTTGCTTTGCACTGAAAGATTAAAAGAGATGTAAATGACTAGTGTAAATGAATGTATGTTCTGTTTATGCTTATGTGTCTGTATCGGAACATGACATCCCGAGATTTTGGTATATAATAAAAATACATTTCTTTACAAAATGCTTTGATAAATTCTTATCATATTTTTTTTGGGAACAAATTCTGCAACCGTTTTCTTTAAACGATTACTCTGATTTTCAAAACAAAGCATAAACTAATCGGTCTTTTCTGGCCGCGGAATTGGGGATGTCACACTATGTGGGTCATCGTGGATCGGTTGACCAAGAGTGGCCATTTCTTTGCTATTCGGGAGAGTGTGTCGGCCGAGAAATTGGCCGACATGCACGTCCGCGAGGTTGTATCCCGCCATGGGGTTTGGTCTCCATCATTTTCCGATCGGGATGTCAGGTCTACCTCCCATTTCTGGCAGAATTTCCACGAGGAACTGGGCATACGACTGCATTTCAGTACAAAATTTCATCCGCAGACCTATGGCCAGAGTGAGCGAACCATTCAGACCCTCGAGGATATGTTGAGGGCATGTGTTATTGACTTTGGTGGGATTTGGGATTCCCACCTACCGCTTGCAGCGTTCGCCTACAACAACAACTATCATTCCAGTATTGGCGCCCCACCTTTCGAGCTGTTGTATGGATGGAGATGTCGCACCCCCGTTTGTTGGGGTGAGGTCGGGCAAAGGGTGATGGGACGGACGGAGGTAGTTCTCGAGACTATGAAGAAAATTCAGCAGATTAGGTAGCGATTGCAGACCGCTCAGAGTCGGCAAAAGAGTTACACCAACAAACGCTGATCTGAGTTAGAGTTTTAGGTGGGTGATATGGTGGTCCTGAAGGTCTCACCCTGGAAGGGTGTGATCCGCTTCAGGAAGAGGGGAAAATTGTGTTTCCATTTCATTGGCTCATTTAGGATCCTTGCCAGCGTTGGCAAGGTGGCATACAGGCTAGAGCTACCAGAGGAGCTTAGCCGAATTCATAGCACTTTCCATATTTCGCAATTGCGAAAGTGCATTTTAGATCAGGAGGCAGTAGTATCATTGTATGATATTTAGGTCGATGAGCACCTGAACTATGTGGAGAGACCGGTAGCCATTCTTAAGAGGAAGGTGACGGTCCTAAGAAACAAGGAAGTACCTTTGGTAAAGGTACAATGGGATCACCGGAGAGGATCAGAGTAGACTTGGGAGCCAGATTCTGAAATGAGAGAGCACTACTTGGATCTTTTCATAGCATCCGATTTTGAGGACAAAGTCTAGGTCAAGTGGGGGAGAGTTGTAACACCCCGAACCTTGTAGGTATATTCTGAAGACCCTTCTTCCTTTTATTAATTGTCCTTGTTGGTCCCTGGAAGTGTTTGTATGGGTCACGAGAAGTACAAGGACTAAAGTTGCAACTTTGGGACTGGAAGGGTTACGCTGAGCGTACATAAGCGTACGCTAAGCGTACTAGGAGCGCCCTAGTACGCGGGGCGTACACTCATGTACGCTGGGCATAGTTATGTCCGACAAAAAACCCTAATATTCGGGATTGGGGACTATATAATCCTTATGCTGGCTCATTCTTTTACTTACCCTCAGTCTCCATACCCCCCAGAAGACCTTCCAAACCCTAGAGTGTGTGAGAAGTGTGTTTTAGTGTGAATTTTACCCTTGGGAAGTGAATATATTACATCAAGGAGCTAAAGGAGGAGAGAAAGGCTATAGATCTGAAGTTTTATTGTGCCATTGAAGCTCCAGAAGGTGAAAAGCTTGGAACATTGTGCTTTCTAGTTATAGATCTAAACATTTAGCTTTATGAATGCCTTATTGTCCCAAGAATCCATAAAATGGGGCATGTGATGTTTTAAACGAAATGAGTTGTCCTTTCAGACCCTAGGAGAGGTCTAAAGTGATAAAAATCAGTCCCCAACAGTTAGTTTTGTCCAACGCATGAAGTAAGAAGGTCTTAATGGGTTAAGACCATCAGTTAAGGGCTATTTAGACGTCTAAAGTGATAAAGTCTGGAACTTTATGGTCCCATGGCATATTTGGTCGATGGTTCTGGGGTTTGAGCTTAAGAGCTTATGCCATGAAGCCCCTATAAGAGTTTGATGAAGCCTAACGTACGCCCATCGTAAAATCTGTACGCCCATCGTACATGGTCAACGGTCCTGACGACAGTCAACGAAGAACGGCATTACGCCCTGCGTAACCCGAGAGGTACGCCCCATGTACGCTCTCTGTTGGGCTTATGACCAATGGACTTAGGGTTTATTGGGCTAAATGGAATTGGGCCTGTATTGGACTCTACAATAGGACATTTTGGGCCAGGTTATAATAGTGGATCATGGGATTAGGCCCAATAAGGAGGTTCATCCTAATTTGGTAATTTGGGTCAATATTGGGCTTTACTGTTTGAACCCTCAAGATAAAGACTTGATGTTGGATCTTAGCCCAATAAAAAGAGAATAGATTTCATGAATTATAGGGACATGCTATCTAGAGAGTAACGTCGTGTAATAACCTAGTAATTATTATGTATGACAACTCGGGATTCCCAGTGAGGTAGCGGTTAGGATTTCAGCATTTCAGCACTACTAGCATGGTGAGTTATCCTCACTATATCAATAGGGTCTAAGGCACCAAGGATGGCCCTTTAGTTGTTATCTTGGTTATGTTATGCTCTATGTGGATATGATATGTTAGATAGGTATCAGGATAGACAGTATGTTATTATGATTCGTAGGGATTGGTATGTTAGTAACCTGCTAGGTCGGTGCACTAGTTATGAGAGAATGCTATGATTGATGATCAGCGAGATAGTTATGTTTGATGCTTGTGTATGTTAGTATATGCTAGTTATGCGCACATGGTTATTTGTTTGATGGTTGGGTTGAGGCGGTCCTGCTTTGTGCTACAGGCCAACATACCCAACGAGCGGTCCGGAGAGACTGTAGGCCTGTAAGGCGGTCCAGTCATACCGAAGGTTAGGGATAGATCCAGATAGACTGTAGGCACCACAGGGCGGTCCAGTCAGGACGAAGGCCCAATATTCATGTTGTTGTTATCAGTTGCTGATATGATATAATCAGTGTGGTATTGGTATTTTGGGGGGTAGCTCACTAAGCCCTTGGGCATATAGTTTTCAGTTTACTGTTTTATGTACTTCAGGAGATCATGGCAATGCGAAGGCGTGACCGTACCGCTCCTCATCCTTGTGATCTGGTTATTGGGACACTATGATGAATAATGATTTGAAAACATTTTGTAAACAAATACTATTTGGTTTTATTTATGATTGAAAAAGTTTAAATTTGGCGTAAAATTTTTGGATGTTACAAGTTGGTATCAGAGCCTTGGTTTGAGTGAAATGGAGGAATACTCATGTGAATCCAGTCTCAAATCAACGGAATTTTTGAAATAAATTCTAAAATGGTTTTCAAAATAAAGGATGGAGGATGCAAAGTGTACGATCAACCGGAGCCTGTAAGTAAACCCCAAAATACCATATAGTTATTTGATATTATGATATGTTAGAACAACATGCTAGTGATAGGCTAGGGATCTTTAGGAATTGCATGATATACTTTCCTAATTACATCATGCCTACTAGCCTAGGGTTTCTTGTATGTGGAATTGACATCATTACTATAGTTGTTTAGTGTATGCATCACGGTTGTACGTAATCAAGATCTTATAGCCGGAGAATGTTTGATTCGGCCTTCGGGTAGGATTGTATATTCGAAAGTCTATTGGGTCCAGCGTTATGTGTGGCTAGCATGCACTAGCGCTGCAGGGGCTGATGGAAGTTTCATGGATGTGTGAGTTGCGAGAAGATGTGAGACCAGTTGCGAGATAGTTGATATTCCTCTAGGAGTGAGGGTTGAGCGCATTTTATGTTGATGATATTGTTAGGGAATTGGTGATACTTGAGACAAATATGGGTAGGTCTGGAAGGTAGTATAGGCCCGTACTACTGAAAGCACAGGACTCGTACGCGTAGCAAGGAAGTCACAACCCCTAGGGTTTGTGGGAATTGATCTCCCAATATTATGTTGTTGATCTGACATCTCGGGTATATTTTCAGTATGGTAATGACGAGACGCGATACGATTGGATCAGGATGAGGGAAAGGGAGCCGAGACCCATATGTGCCTATTACACTTGAGCCCGTGGTGCAGATAGGGACAGAGGAGTTAGATGCCAGGATTTGGGAAATCCTACATGATAAGATTGCTGCTGCATTTCGGGCGCAGTTTCCAGAGATGTTCGGGTCGATTAAGACCGTGATGGTCGAGTACTTTGATGATTTTTATGCAGCCTTAGCAAAGACGACTGCCACGGCAGCTGTCACACCCCAAAACCACGAACGGCAGAAACGTTCAGGGGTGGAGGACATCATGTACAGTATCACAACAGTGTAATATAATAAACAAGCAACAACATCATCCATTGCATTATAAGTAAAGTTTTAATACATGTGTGTTTCTTTCATTGTAGTAAGACACCAAAAATATACAATCAAAATAAAAGACGAGACTTGTCTGCTCCGTCTTCTCAAAACCTGGCCTTCGTACCTATCTACTGATGACCTGATAATACAAGTTATTTTGAAAGCGAGTATCAGCTTTAAAGCTGGTGAATTCATAAGTATATAAGTGTCATTTCCTTGTTTGTGAAAATCTGTTATAAAGGCCATGTAAATCGTTAAATGAAAATGTTGAGGTACGTATGAAAAACCCTAGAAAATCCCTTATTTCCTATCAGTTTGAGATGTAGTCTTCTACCAAGACCTGAATATTTTGTAAGTAAAATGATAGTTTTCCTTTAATTGTTTAGTACTAAAGTACTTAGTCTAACTCATCGTTTATGTGAAAGAATCACAAAATAAAGTAAATAGGAAAATGTACTACTGTAAGTGTTGTCACTAGGTACTAGGACTAACACATCATATGTAACTGTTATCCCAAGGTACTAGGGTTAACATGACCTATATAACCTAATGAACATCCAAAGATTGTCCGATTGTCCTCTGTAGCAGCAGCAGGGGGAAGGAAGGGTTAGTCCCTTTAAAGGTACTCCTAGTATAAGTAATAACCGTAGGCATCCGTAGATGTTCATCACCCACTGTTGCTAACAGGTGGGTTCCGAAATGGTTAGTCCCGTACGTATATCCCGAGGTACTAGGGATAGGGGCCCATCTAGGTATCCCAAGGTACTAGGGATAGGGTCCTATCTAGATATCCTGAGGTACTAGGGATATGTAGGAAGATTTAAACAGTAGGTACTAATAAATCATCCTCGCAATTCGAGATACAAGTATTCATGTTAACGTACAAAATTAAGTGTATCTACGTAAAGGTACTCATGTAATGCGTTCATGTAAGCGTGTTCATGTATCATGTAAGTATATGTAAACGTACTCATGTATCATGTAATCAAATGTAAAGGTACTCATGTATCAGGTAATGTACTGGTATAGACTCATGAATGAACTGACTCTTGTGTGATTCCTTGTAATAGGAATTATGTTTGATATCTCCAAATTATCCCTATGATAATTTATTGGAAGGTAATTGGTTGTTCAAGTAGGTTTATACACTCTTACTACTCAAGGGTGTGAGAAACTAAATGAAAACTGTAAACTATAACATCAATACATATATAAGAATATAAGTGTACATGCATAGTTTAGTTCAATAATGTAAAATGGTTTTATAAGACATCTTATGGTTTTTGAACAATAATTAACAATGACTTGATGTCATTTATAATATACATTTCAAAGTTAAAACAATTTATAACAATGCGTTTTTAAGATTTAAAACCATTTCATGCATCACATTTTGTAGTATGTGAAATCTATTAAATGACAAACACAGTTATAAAATACATAACAATGATTTAATAACATGTTTGTTTCTACTTGTATTCCCCCTCCCCCTTTAAAGCATTTAAAATCATTTAAAACATTGATTAGGGGTATGAACTCACCTGTAGTTGGTGATTGGAATGAACTGAACAGTATAGGATTGGTAGGTGTCAAGCGAGGACTTGTACACACACTACGATCCTAATGAACATATAATCACACATATATGCATTCAATTAGTCTCAAATCACTAATTGATAATGTTAAGACATCCTAGACATAATAAACACTTTATATAAGTGTTTTAAGCCCTAAGGATTGCATCTAAGCTAATATGGGACAAGGTACTTGTATTTAGGGTTCCAAAGGACCCTATATGTGAGTTTACTCCCCATAGAACATCACACATGGAGTTTACGGTTGTAAACTCTTGAGTTTACGGCCGTAAACTCCCAATCATGGGGGTATGGTGTGTTTTGAAGTCCCAAATGGTTCCTAGAATTATTCCAACTTGGTGGCTAAGTCCTTGGAAGGGTTTGAGGTCTAGAAATACTCCAAATAGGAGTTTACGGCCCTAAGGCCATTCCCCTTAGAGTTTACGGCCGTAAACTCTAAGTATATGGTGTTTTTGTTGTTTTCAAGCCTCTTGCTTTTGAAGGACATGTTCTAGACAATTGTTTAAAGCTAATGAGAACCCTAGGCACACTTTGGTGCCATTCTTTTGAGTTTACGGCCCAAGAGCATTCTCTTGGCTGTAAACTCACTTTGATAAGTGATTTTGGTGAGTTTTGGTCCTTCATTTAAGTGGAAACAATTTCTTGTAAAGGTCTAGGGCTTTAGGTGTCATAAAAACACCCTTTTGAACATTTCAATGGAGTTTACGGCCTAAGATTCACTTGGGTCGTAAACTCACTTTTGTTTGTGTCTTTTGATGTGTTTAAGGCCTTATACTACCTGGGAACATAGTCTAGATACAAGCCTTAAAGTCCTAGAGTCCTTAAATCATCATTTTAGTGTTTGATTTTTGGAGTTTACGGCCTAGGATTATCTAGGGCCGTAAACTCCCAAACATGGGTGGATTTTGGCTTGTTTTCTTGTCCCTAACATGTATACATAAGCATCTAAGGCCTTATCATAACAAAAGTGTCGATTTTGGCTTCGTTTCGGGAGTTTACCGCCCAAGAACACCTTGGGGTGTAAACTCCTAGATCTCTTGTTTTAGCCTTCTAAATCATGTTATAGACACATATAAAGCTTTCTAACATTACTATAAAGAGTTACTCACGTTTTGGTATAAAAACCCGAAGATCCGTCAGAGAGAAAATGGCTTTTCTCTAGTCGGAAATGTGAATAATGAATGAATTTGGTTCAGAAATCTATTTATAGTCCTGAGATATTTTGGCAGAATATATTTTTATTCCTGAAATGATCCCTAATAAAATAGAGTGTTGGAATAACAGTGTTGCACAAAACCCTAGTGCACCTACTCTCCTGATATTTCCTGAAGTATAAACCCTGAATTACTCAAACTTATGCAAAAGTCTGAAAATTAACTGTGACTGCTATAACTTCTATTGAAGTGATATAGTTTGTACAGAATGGAAATTTCAGGTTGTCACAGCAGCCACTTTGGCTCTAACTGTGGCAGGGGTGGAGGAGGAGCCAGACGGGCTTTCCAGTATCGGGACTTCGATAACACGAAGCCCCCGACATTTGAAGGTACACAGGATGCGATCAGGGCTATGAGGTGGTTATCTGACGTGAAGGGCTATTTCTTCTAGTGTTCATGCCCTACTGACCAGAAGGTCAGGTGTGCCCTGAACCTGCTGAGGCTTGGGGCCAAGGACTGGTGGAGATTGATGATTGTGTTGTACACGCATGATCAGAGAGCTGCTGTTACATGGGAGCAATTCTGGCATATGTTATGTACCTGCTATGTTGCACGTGTGGAGCGGGAGTGGCTTGCTCAGGATTTTTTGATATTGAGATAGGATGAGGGCTCAGTGATGGAGATCATTCGTGTTGTCACACCCCTGAACCAGACGGTGGAAACATCCAAGGGCTCACGTGACTTAAATTGAATATCATCATAATGAATATACATGAATCATAACATAAACATCACCATGCATCAATATATTACAACTGACATTGTTCACATCAAGTACATTGTTTTAACATTACAAATCCATAGCATAAATTGTTTGATAGTTTCAAAAGCACAACACCCTAACATACATGGTACTACTCCTCAGCTTACATGTTACCTGAGAATACAAATTATTTTGAAAATGGTCAACATATGCATGTTGGTGAGTTCATAAGCAGGTTTGATATGAAAATGTTTTGTGTGGTTTGTAAAAAAACAACCCAGAAAATCCGATTTTTTTTTAAAAGACCATTGTTTATATAAAAGTGTGAAGATCCGTAAATATATGCATGATGATTTCCAAACATGTATAGTTGAAAAGCTTTGTATTAAAAGTACCAGTGAAAAATGTTGATCTTCCCCAGAACACCCGATGTTTTCTGATAACAAAATATCATATAACTGTTCGAATTGTTATTCCATCACATGAGTCATTTTGATTTGCCATGATTACTCGATTAGTATTGGGTTTATTTATGTGAGTCATTATAACCATGCATGATAATGACTAGTTCGTCCGTCATGGCACTCTGGTGAACGCCGGAATTGATCTTAAGATTTTGTCACCCTAGACTGGCCGAGTCTAACTGTAGCGAACAACTGAGGTGTGGGGGAGTCACCCCCGTATAGATCTATACACAAACTCTCGCTCTCCCTCCAGGAGACTTTGATTATAACTACATACTAAGACTGACACACGTTGGTGCCGTCCATTATTACTCACTTAATCCCAAATGAATTTGATTACTATTGATTATCGACCTGTATTTGTTTACTTGAATTGATGGTGAGCCTAACAGACGAGAAAAAGAGGACCACGAGATCCTACTAATCACGTTTGTTATTTACGACTGTTGAGTATGCGACGAACGTGTTGGTCTATTTCGCATAAGATTTATTTGGACCTTACTAGCAACGTTGATGGGCCACTGAGGCCCAATAGCACATAAAAGCCATTGAGGGTCCCTTAAGTATGTAATTGGGTCACAGGAGGCCCAATAAACATTTACTTTTATCATTGGGCCCAAAAGGTATGTTAATGGGTCACGAAGGCCCAATAATCTTGATTAGATACTTTCAAGCCCAAAGATTTGAATATTTACTTGTTTTAGGTATAGTGTAATTGTCAGAATGTTTGATTGAACAATTGTTAAATTTGTATCGGTACGAGACCGGTCGGTTGTTTATAACGATATTTGGAATCATATGTATATTCATCTTTCCATTTTTCATAAATTGTATTTTGGTATTTGTTTGAACCAAATATCTTAATAATAAACTAGCTAACTCAAAATATTGGTTTGACCTTTTCAGCCATTCTTTAATAAAAATGACAATTTTAGTCCCTTATATAAAAAAAGACATTTTAGGCCCTAAAACCATTTTCTTGTCATATTTGACCCATAGACTTGTTTAAGTGATGATTTGAGCTCAAAGTTTACTCTTTGGCAGTTTCAGCCCCTCTAGTAAAGAATTTGTTAGTTTAAACCCAAACTTTTCACAACTTTTACAATTTTGGCCCAAAACCCAAAAACTTTACATTTTTGGTCTTTGTTTGAAAAAAACTCATTTTAACCCCTGAAATAGTTTTCCTTTTTACCCTTTTACCCCATGTTTTGAGAAATATATCATTTCAATCCCTTGAAAATCACATTTTTCACAATTTTTGGCTAAATGGGCCGAAAAGCCCAAAAATTGGCCCATTAAGCTACAAATTTCATTTGCAGCCCTTTAAAGAGTATGATATTCGTATAAACCTTTATTTTTATTGTTTTGACTCATTTAGTCCTTAAGAAAACCGTGAATGCGATATGTTTATTATAACCTTAGAGGGTAATTTTTCTTGACTTGTTTAGTGTAATATATCATAGATCAAGTTTATCATCCTCTTAGATCCATAGATCTCGAGATTTCTATTCTTTTTGTTATATATTTACCACTTAAACACATGAAATCACACATAACATACACATACACATAGATCTATACATTTTACTTGTATTCTCCCCCATAAAACATATGAAAACCGAAAAGAGGGGGTATGAACTCAGCTTTTCTTTGTGGATCTCATGTTAATGGAGAAAGGGAAGATTTTGATGCTATTTTTCGGCCCTAGCAAGCTTTCTTGGGTTAATTTCGAACTTAAGAAGCTTCTAAGTAGTAGATCATGAGAAACTTACTTAGAATGAGTGATCTAACATGAAAATGAAGTTATAAAACTTAAGTGTGGTAGGAATTACCAAGAATTGATGATTTCTGATGATGAAAATCTTCTTGAAGATGTGTAAATTCTCGAAAATTAGAGAGGAGATTTAGAGTGTTCTTGTGAGTGTTTGAGAGAATTTGGAAGAGTGTGGGTGTGTGTGTAAGGTCTCGGCTAAGAGTAGAAGAGGAGAGGGGAGAGAGAGAGGTGAGGTGACTTGCTTGGTTGCATGGTGGTTTAAAGCCTTGATCCATGTTAGATTTTATGGAGGTGGAACTCCAAAGTCAACTCTTCTCCCATTTCACTTATATTCCCCCTTTTTTTATACATGGGCCGAAATGGGCTAAGGAAGAGGAAAGGAATCATCTTAGGCCTATTCGAAGCCTTGCTAAAAATTATGAGGCTAAATGACTATTTCTCGGCCCATTGGGCTCCTAGGGGTGTTCACGACCCAATTTAGCATAAAGGAATGGATTTGAGTCCATTAAAGCTAATTGGATTTATTGTGGCCCAAAAAGGCCCATTAAAGATAAATTAGTCCATTTTAGGCTTATAAGGCCCAAAAGGTTAAGTTTCATGGAAGTGGGTCCAATTAGAGCCCATATAAGAGTTCTAAGCCCAAAAATAGTCAATATTGGAAACATATTGGCCCATTAGGCCCGATAAGGAAATCCTAGTCAAAAATGGATTTAAACCAGGATTTTTAGGGTTTCCAACTTTCGTTGACTATTTGAAAGTTTGAATAGGGTGTTTGGTGGAAATTTTTGTTGTTATTAAATAAGCTTCATACATGCTTTCACATTTTTCGTTCATCAATGTTATCATTGTTGTTGTTGCAAGGTATAGAATTCCTAGTTGTGACATCATCCCCTTGTTAGAGGGAATTTCGTCTCGAAATTCTTTTTAAAGCTAGATTCATGAATGCGAGAATAGGTTAGGGTACTTCTGTTTCATCTGATCTTCACGTTCCCATCTGAATTCTGGCCCACGCTTTGCGTTCCACGGTACTTTCACAATCGGAATGCGGCTTTGCTTAGTAAGCTTCACCTCGCTGTCCATGATTTCAACTGGTTCTTCGAAGAACAGGACATTCTCGTTGATTTTGATTTATTCAAGTGGAATGACGAGGGTTTCATCGGATAAACACTTTTTTAAAATTGGAAACATGGAACACGGGGTGAACACTGCTGAGCTCAGCGGGTAGCTGTAGTCTATAAGCCACTGGACCGATTCGGGAAAGAATCTCGAAGGGTCCAATGTATCGTGGGTTTAGTTTTCCCTGTTTTCCAAAACGAATAACCCCTTCTTAGTGAGAGACCCTTAATAACACCCGATCCCCGACTTCAAACTCCAAGGGCTTTCGCCGTTTATCAGAGTAGCTCTTCTATCGGTCTCGGGATGCTTGCAGTCAAGCTTTGTTTTGAATTATTTCTTGGATTAATGTCTAAGTCCATAACTATAATTGGTAAGACTTGACCCGACCCGGCATGGTCCATTTGGGTGGCATGGCATCGGGACAATTGGATTGACAAGATGAGGAAAAAGGATACTAGTGATTTATATTAATATATTATAAGTTCTAATATATTAATATATAATCATATTATTTAATTAGTATTGATCAAGAATTAATTTATAATTAATTAAGTGATCAAAAGGAACAAATTAAATATGGACTCTTAGATATATATATGTGTGGTGGGCCAAGTTCAGTTAAGTTGGGCTAAGCTTTCATGGATAGTCCATGGAGTGTTTAACCCATGGATCATAAGAAATGAAAGGTCATGGATATTAGGGTTTAACCCTAATCTCCACACTATATAAAGAGGTCCTTGGTTGGTGAAATTGGCACAAGTGTGGGTACACTAAGAGGGCTAGCCGATATCACTAAGAGAGAACCAAAGTATCCTTATTATCAAGGTTAGTGCAAGTGTTCATGGTGTTGTGTGAACCATTTGAGGTGTCACACTTGGGCACTAGGTACTCAAGCTTCATGAAGACAAGATACATCAAACAAAGGTATGTCTTCTATCCATTTGATTACCCAAGTATCAATTATTGTACGCTAGATAGGGTAATTCCTTGGAAAGTTCATAATTGTATGTATAATAGAGAAAATATAGATCCAAGGTATTTAGGGTTACATGTACACTTAGGAGTGTTAGAATGCTCAAAACCCAATAGTGGTATCAGAGCCAGGTTTGTTTTCTTGTTATACTTGCAAAATTGGCTTAAAAATCGAATTTCGGTGCTGTCAGCATAGCAGACTCGCCGAGTCCACTGATGGACTCGCCGAGTCCAAGGAAAAATGCATCCAACTCGGCGAATTTGTCCATGCACTCGACGAGTTGGACCCCCTGACAGCATATATTCGATTGTTTTGGCTAGAATTGGACTAAGAACATTAGCCTAAGTTGTTTTTGGACTTATAAACCTATTTTTGATGTGGTAATGTTCATGCAGATCCAATTTCAAAGATAATTGTCAATAGATTCATGTTTTGTATTAGTTTAAAAATTATGCTAATTACATGAAAAAGTTTGATTTGAATTATCTTGTTCTTATGAGTTGCTTAGTTTAATAGGAAAAGTTAATTGATTATGTGTTTTCAATCCATTTTAATCTAAGAGTTGATTTTAAAATGTGTTTGTGTAACTTGTCCTCAAGTTACATGAAAGCTCACATTTAAGTTTCTTAAAACTCATAAAAGTTGGCAAAGGTTACAAAATGAAGAGTCTTGTCTCATTGAATTGTTTTATGACTCCATAACTTGTCCTCCAGTAATGGAGGTTCAAGAGTCACTTCATTAGATGATTAAAAATGTGTAACCTTAATTAGTTCCATAAAGTTACAAAAGATTAAGAGTTACATTCTTTTATTAGTTTAAAGTCTTCTATAACTTGTCCTCAAGTTATGGAACTTGAAGAGTTTTTAATTAAAACTACTTTAAACACATAAGTTATGGAATTAATTAGTTTTGAATAGTTTCAAAACTTGCCCTCAAGTTTTGGAATTTGAAAAGTTTTCACTTATGGATACTTTAATTCCAAGTTAGCCCTAAGAATTTTAAAAGTTAAAATTCAACCCTTATACTTTATAATATTATAAGCTAATATATATATATATATATATATATATATATATATATATATAACAGTAAAGTCAGTCTTACCGTTAGTAGGCCTCATTCACGAAGCCGGTCTATAAAGGGGGTATAAGGTTACAGCTTATAAAATGGCAGTTTAATGGGTGTCCACTCTCACCCACCGCTTCCTTGACCGGTGGAGGGTCATTAGCTGAACGGCTAGGACAAGGACTAGAATTCTCCCTTCATTAAAAGTATTAATGATAAATACTAAGTAACTAAACTCTTATCAATACCCAATCTTAGTTACTTAGGAAAAAGTGAATAAGGTGCTAATCTATGAAATTACACTTTGCACTTTGTTTAAGCCATTAGTGGAGCGTGTGTGGTTAACCGGCACACTAACCTGGACTTAACAAGGTAGGCAAAGGGTAACTTAATGTTTATCATAGTATCGGTGGAACGTGTGTGGTTAACCAGCACGTCGATTGAGGGATAAATATTAAGGGTACCAAGTACATTTGCTTGGTTACTTCAAACCTTGTTTTGTGATCCTCGACATCCCAGTCACAAAACCTGAAGGGCACACTCGAGATTGAAACATGCCATTGAAAATTTCAATGAATCTCAAAAGATCTAGGAATTTCAAATCCAAGCAAAACCTAATAAGATTATTTCGTTTTCATGGTGGAAATTGGTGAATCGTCATTCACTTACCTTCAAATATTTTATAGCTTGGATTACAGCATCCCTTTTCCAAGTTATAAAATAGTTTGTTGGGTCCTAGCCTTAATATTTCACATTGGGTGTTATATTAAGGACTTTTAGGTCAACTATCTTGAATATCTCCCAAAAGATGTCTAGTTCAGACATCTATGATCCTCCCAAATCTCTTGGAACTTCACTTCCTCCACCTCCTCCAATTATTCTCCCTATCCCACAAGTTCAAGGTCACTCTAGCCTTATTGGAATGCAAGGTCTATGTATGCTCACATCTTGGAAATGAAGTCACATATTGACAAGCTGGGAGAGTTGGGTGTCAAAGTCTTGATAAAGTTGGATGTCCAATCACTTTCTAAGTCACATAGTGAGTTCCTTTGGGACTCCTATGAAACAGACTATGACAAGACCCTTAATGATCTTATCTATGTGCTTGGTGCTACAGAATCAACAATGATTTGGAGGGCTAGTAAGGAAAATTTGATTAGGAGATCGACTTCCCAAAAACATTATGGACAATGACAATGGTGACACTAGAAATCCAGAAAAAGCATTCTTTTCCCAATAAAAAGGGATCAGCCATAGTCAACTAGTTTAACCAAATGGTAAAGAGAAAGGCTAAGTTTGTTGTAACATCCGGATTTTTACCAGGTATGATGAAAGTTTAATTATGTTATTTTGTAAGAGGGACTCGGCGAGTTGGGGCTCAGACTCGCCGAGTAGGGACGCGGGATTGAGCGAAGGTGCGCGCTTGGACTCGGCGAGTCCAGGGTATGGACTCGGCGAGTCTGCGCTGTGTTATGAAACCCTAAATCCCCGGGTTTGTGGCCTATTTAAGGGGCCTTATGGCCGTCATTTGCACTCATCCAACCCCCAGAGTGTGTCCCTAGAGTTCTTGAGCGTTTGATGAAGGATTGAGAGCAAATCTTGACCTTGTGAGTGTTGTTTAGCAAGAAGAAGGAGGCTCTAGGCAAGAGGAAGAAAAGGAGGTTGCTATTTCGTGGATTTGGAGCTTGGATCATCACTCTAGAGGTATTATTTTCGGACCATTTCCTGTTTGGTGAACTTGATGCAAGTTAGGGTTTAATATGATCATTTATGGGGTGATTTGGTGCCCTTTTGTTCCCTCTTTGAGTTGAGACCATGGATCTGGATCCATAGAGGTCCAGAGGGCCTCACTCATCAAGCTTTATGGGTGAAAATGGAGTCCTTGGCCTTGTGTTGAAGTAATAGAGTCAAAATCATCATTTGTGATCATGTAGAGGTTATTCATGCATCAAGATTGGGACTTTACGTGCTAAATAAGCATGGGGGGACTGGATCTATGGATTAGTGGACTGGATCTGGCCTTTAGAGCAAGATTGAGTCAGTGCATGGCATGGACTCGCCGAGTTCGAAGAACAGACTCGGCGAGTAGCTTGAATGTTGCACGACCACTCAGCGAGTGGCCTCGCCGAGTTGGGATGAGTGAACCCAGTGGGTCAAGGGGGAGTCAGGATGGACAGGTGGACCGAGTCAAACCGGACTCGCCGAGTCATTCTTGAGACTCGGCGAGTAGAGTCGTGGTGGCCCCACAACTCGTGCCAGGTGGAGCTCGTCGAGTTGGGAAGGGATGCTCGACGTGTCAAGAAAGGGTTTCAGGGAAATTGGTGATTTCGCTCAGACTCGCCGAGTCGCTATAGTGCACTCGCCGAGTCCGGTCAAGTTGACCGTTGACCAGCGTTGACCTAGATTGTCCTGTTATGGTATGGTCAACCCTAGTTGGGAAAGTGTTAATTAGAGATATATTGTGCTATAGGGGGACTTCAGCTCGGCAGATCGAGTGTTTAGCGATTTCAGGGTTACGGTTTACCGAGACACACGAGGTGAGTCTTCTCACTATACTTTACCTTGAGTAGGTAACCAGAGTTATGTGTTAGAGTATTTGTATGCCATGTATGTTATGTGTTGTACTGCATTACTTTTATGTGTTTGATCTTGTGCATGTTTACAGAGCTAGAACCGGAAGGTTCACAGAGTTAGAACCTGAGGGTTCACAGAGTTTGGGTGCACGGACCCACAGAGTTATAGCCTCGAGTGGCTGATATGTGTTATATGTAGTATTTTGGGAACTCACTAAGCCTTGTGCTTACAGTGTTGATGTTATTTGTTTCAGGTACTAGTGACGACCGTGGGAAGGCGCCGGCTTGATCCGTACACACACGTTTGGAGCTTGACATTTTGATCTTGGGATTTTGTAATGTGTTGTTGAACAATTAAAAAGGGGCTGTTTTTATGAATATTGATGGAATTATGCTTTTATAAAAATCGAAAATTTGGTTTGAAAAATTCAGTGTTACAAATTGGTATCAGAGCCTTGGTTTGAGGGATTCGGGTACACCTTCGGGGGTATTTGAACTCAAACTGAGGAAATGAAGAGGTATTTTCAAAATAAAAACCAAAATTTTCTAAGAGTAAAGGGTTTTCCAGGAAGAAACGTGTGTACGATCAGTCAGCGCCCAAACGGTGAATTCCCAAAATATCTTTTGTTATGTAATAACTATTATTGTGATGTGTGTACATGCTAGAGTAGGCTAGGTATTGCTGATAGAGCTAGAGTGGCCTGTTTTGTGATGCCTTAGCTTAGGGAATGGTGAGCTGCTATGAGACGCTGAGAGGAATTAGGTAGCAGCTAGGGTTTGTGTGAGATCTGTTTAGAGATATTTAAGTATAATAGAGTACTTGGGGACTGGGATCCGAAGAGGACGATTTGGAGTGTGTACTGAGACGGTGCGGACAGTAGTATTGGGCCCGTACTACTAAAAGCACCGGAGCGGTACACAGTTCAAATAAGAATCTGGGGATGCCAAGAATCAAGGAGGGGTGGATTGTTGAATGTAAGAGTGTCTGAGTGAATTCTAATTATCGCATGTTGTATTTCAGAGGTTGATCATGGTAAGGACACGACACATGCCGGAGGATGCCGGATCTAGTGATGAGGACATTCGACAGATCATTCATGAGGAGGTGGCTGCGGTCATCAGAGCCGAGATACCAGAGATGTTCGGGTCTATTAAGACCGCTTTGATTGAGACGTTTGACGAGCGCTATGCCGCTCTTTCCGAGGCTGCGGTTGCAGCAGCTACCGCAGCGATTGCTGCGGCGAGACCCCAGGGAGGTGATGCGATGTTGTTCAGGGAGTTCAGCAACACCAAGCCACCAGAGTTTGATGGTACGCAGGACCCGGTGGCAGCTATGAGGTGGATATCTGATATGGAGGGATGCTTCTTCACTTGCTCGTCCCCTGAGCATTTGAAGGTTCGGTTCGCATTGAACCAGCTTCGCTTGGGAGCGAAGGACTGGTGGAAGTTTGTGACTGCGCATTTCACACCGACTGAGCTTTCGGCAGTGGCCTGGGAGAGGTTCACTTCCATGTTCCGAGATGAGTATGTTCCTCAGGTGGAGAGGGAACGTCTGGCGCAGGAGTTTCTGACCCTCAAGCAGGGTACCGAGTCGGTTACAGCGATTACGAGGATGTTCCAGGAGAGGGCGATGTTTTGCCCTGAGCACGTGTCCACCGAGCAGGCACGTATGAGCCGTTATCTGAGCATTTTGAGGCGGGATATTCGGGAGTTCGCTGCGAACTCCTCGTACCGGACATTTGCCGAGCTTCAGGCAAATGCTCGGAAGAGGGAGATTGAGCTTGAGACTCAGGCCAGGGAGGAGGCGGAGTCTATGGGGAGGGATCGGCGACCGGCACAGTCCCAGCCGGCAGCCAAGCGGGCCAAGCCCGCTGATCCCAGACCCGGGAGCCAGAAGGGCCGCACTTGTGGGAAGTGCGGCAAGGGTCACGATGGCGCCTGTCGGGCAGGGTCTTGCTACAAATGTGGCAAGGAGGGGCACATGGCTAAGGACTGCCCCAAGGGATTTGCAGTGTGCTTCCACTGCAACCAGACTGGACACCGGAAGGCGGAGTGTCCGCTGCTGCGCGGAGCATCTCAGGGGTCTGCTCCCGCCGCCATTAGAGCTACTGCTGCAGAGAGTCGGCCCGTGAAGGCCGAGGCACCGAGGGCTCGGGGGAGAGCCTTCCAGCTGACTGTGGAAGAGGTCCGCGCCGCGCCCGACGTTGTGGCTGGTATGTTTCCTTTTCATTATTGTTTATGGTGTTGAGGTATTATGCTTATATCATGCTATGCTTAGGTACCTTCCTTGTGAATTCTGTACCTGCTTTAGTGTTATTTGACTCGGGTGCGAGTCGATCTTTTGTGTCCTTGGCATTTAGTCAGCGCATCAGTGTTAGTCGTGGAGTATTGAGTCGGCCTCTGCGGGTTTCCGTCGCCACCGACAGGGTGATTTGTGCTACAGAGGTCTTCCGGGGATGTGTATTGGAGATATTCGGGGTCGAGTTTCCGATCGACCTGATTCCGATTGCGATCGGTGATGTTTGTGTTATAGTAGGCATGGATTGGTTGAGCCGATTCGGTGCGGTTATCGATTGCGAGCGACAGCTGGTGACTATACGAGATCCTAGTGGGGGAGTTCTTTCAGTGTACGGCGAGGGTACACGTTCTGGATCAGCCTTTTGTTCGGCTGCTAGGGCGAGATAGTGTTTACAGCAGGGCTGTAAGGGTTATGTAGCGTATGTGATGGATACGCGAGTGATCTCCGAGAGACCGAGCTCTGTGGAGGAAGTTCCGGTGGTGCGGGAGTTTCCAGATGTATTTCCCGAAGAGTTACCAGGAGTGCCTCCCGCGAGGCAAGTGGAGTTTGGCATCGATTTGGTTCCGGGGGCCGCACCTATTGCTAAGGTGCCGTATCGCCTTGCGCCTCCAGAGATGTAGGAGTTATCCTCGCAACTTCAGGAGTTGCTGGGGAAGGGGTTTATTCGGCCGAGTAGCTCGCCGTGGGGAGCACCCATATTGTTTGTGAAGAAGAAGGATGGCTCGCATCGCATGTGTATTGATTACCGAGAATTGAATAAGCTGACGGTCAAGAACCGTTACCCGCTGCCTAGGATCGACGATTTATTCGATCAGCTTCAGGGAGCATCTTGGTTCTCCAAGATTGATTTGAGGTCAGGCTATCATCAGGTGAGAGTGCGGGACGAGGACGTCCAAAAGACAACATTCAGGACTCGTTATGGGCATTATGAGTTTGTGGTGATGCCTTTCGGGCTCACTAATGCCCCGGCTGTGTTCATGGACCTCATGAACAGGGTATGTCGGCCGATGTTGGATCGGTCGGTGATTGTTTTCATTGATGATATTCTGGTATATTCGAGATCTAGTGAGCAGCACGAGGAACATCTGAGGGAGGTGCTTGGGGTTTTGAGAGCGGAGAAGCTTTACGCAAAGTTCTCCAAGTGCGATTTCTGGTTACGGGAGGTCCAGTTTCTGGGACATCTCGTTAACCAGAAGGGGATATTGGTCGATCCGGCCAAGGTTGACGCAGTGATGAGGTGGGAGGTGCCGAGGTCACCTTCTGAGATACGGAGTTTTCTCGGGTTGGCAGGGTATTATCGGAGATTTATTAAGGATTTCTCCAAGATTGCGGTTCCCCTCACCAGATTGACCGGGAAGGGTGTGGCATTTGCATGGGGTCCCGAGCAGCAGACCTCCTTTGAGACGCTTCGCCAAAGGTTGTGTGAAGCTCCAGTATTAGCCCTTCCGGAAGGTATGGAAGGTTTTGTGGTATTCTGTGATGCATCGATACTAGGATTGGGAGCGGTATTGATGCAGAAGGGTCATGTGATAGCTTATGCATCGAGGCAGTTGAAGCCTCACGAGGCGAGGTACCCCACACACGATTTGGAGTTGGGGGCAGTGGTGTTCGCCCTCAAGATTTGGCGGCACTACTTGTATGGGGTTCGTTGTACGATTTACACGGACCATAAGAGTTTGAAGTACTTGATGGATCAGCCTAACCTAAATATGCGGCAGAGGAGATGGTTAGATGTGGTCAAGGACTATGATTGTGAGATCTTGTACCACCCGGGCAAGGCTAATGTGGTAGCCGACGCGTTGAGCCGCAGGGCGGAGAGTACTCCCCTGCGAGATGTATGTTTGAGATTGACCGTGATGACTCCAGTTCTGGACGCCATTCGTGGGGCTCAGGCCGAGGCCGTGCGTCCGGAGATGCAGAAGAGAGAGCGAGTTGTTGGGATGGTTTCTGAGTTTGTATCGGATAGTCGAGGCCTTATGACTTATCAGGGCAGGATCTAGGTACCGTTTGTGGGCGGTACCCGTGCTACATTGATGGAGGAGGCTCACAGATCGAAATTTTCGATCCACCCCGGGGCCATGAAGATGTATTTGGATCTAAGGAAGGAGTATTGGTGGCCCTGTATGAAGAGGGATGTAGCGTGGTTTGTCGAGAGGTGTTTGACCTGTCAAAGGGTAAAGGCCGAACACCAGAGACCGCATGGCAAGTTGCAGCCATTGGAGGTTCCCGAGTGGAAGTGGGAACAGATCACTATGGATTTTATCACCAAATTACCGAGGACTGCCAGAGGGCTCACTTTCTTGCCATCAGTGAGAGTTCTTCAGCAGAGAAGTTGGCAGAGGTTTACGTGAGGGAGGTTGTATCTCGGCATGGGGTGCCGATCTCGATTATTTCAGACCGCGATGTGCGTTTCACTTCCCGTTTTTGGAAGAAATTCCATGAAGAATTGGGTACTAAGTTGCATTTTAGTACCGCATACCACCCCCAGACCGACGGTCAGAGTGAGCGGACGATACAGACACTCGAGGACATGCTTCGAGCTTGTGTATTGGATTTTGGGGGTAGTTGGGACTCGTATTTGCCCCTAGCGGAGTTTTCCTACAATAACAGCTATCATTCGAGCATTGGTATGCCGCCCTTTGAGCTGCTATATGGTAGGAGGTGTCGGACTCCCATATGCTGGGGAGAAGTTGGGCAAAGGGTAATGGGCAGTACAGAGATCGTGAATTAGACGTCAGAGCAGATACAGTTGGTCAGGCAGAGGTTATTGACCGCTCAGAGCCGGCAGAAGAGTTACGCGGATAGGCGCCGGTCCGAGTTGGAATTTCAAGTCGGCGACCTTGTTCTCCTGAAGGTCTCTCCTTGGAGAGGAGTGATCCGGTTCAGGAAGAGGGGCAAATTGGGACCCCGGTTTATTGGCCTGTTTCGGGTGATCGCCAGGGTGGGCCGGGTAGCCTATCGGCTGGAGTTACCAGCAGAGTTGGGACAGATTCACAACACTTTTCATGTATCGCAGTTGAGGAAATGTATAGCCGATGAGTCGGCAGTGGTTCCACTTGAGGATATTCAGGTTGATGCAAGCCTGAACTATGCGGAGAGACCAGTGGCTATTAGGGATCGGAAGATCAAGGTTTTGAGGAACAAGGAGGTACCTCTCGTATTGGTTCAGTGGCAACATCGGAAGGGATCAGAGATGACCTGGGAACCGGAGGATATGATGCGGGAGCAGCATCCGGAGCTGTTTTAGAGCGGGACTTCGAGGGCGAAGTCCAGTTCTAGTGGGGGAGAGTTGTAACATCCGGATTTTTACCAGGTATGATGAAAGTTTAATTATGTTATTTTGTAAGAGGGACTCGGCGAGTTGGGGCTCAGACTCGCCGAGTAGGGACGCGGGATTGAGCGAAGGTGCGCGCTTGGACTCGGCGAGTCCAGGGTATGGACTCGGCGAGTCTGCGCTGTGTTATGAAACCCTAAATCCCCGGGTTTGTGGCCTATTTAAGGGGCCTTATGGCCGTCATTTGCACTCATCCAACCCCCAGAGTGTGTCCCTAGAGTTCTTGAGCGTTTGATGAAGGATTGAGAGCAAATCTTGACCTTGTGAGTGTTGTTTAGCAAGAAGAAGGAGGCTCTAGGCAAGAGGAAGAAAAGGAGGTTGCTATTTCGTGGATTTGGAGCTTGGATCATCACTCTAGAGGTATTATTTTCGGACCATTTCCTGTTTGGTGAACTTGATGCAAGTTAGGGTTTAATATGATCATTTATGGGGTGATTTGGTGCCCTTTTGTTCCCTCTTTGAGTTGAGACCATGGATCTGGATCCATAGAGGTCCAGAGGGCCTCACTCATCAAGCTTTATGGGTGAAAATGGAGTCCTTGGCCTTGTGTTGAAGTAATAGAGTCAAAATCATCATTTGTGATCATGTAGAGGTTATTCATGCATCAAGATTGGGACTTTACGTGCTAAATAAGCATGGGGGACTGGATCTATGGATTAGTGGACTGGATCTGGCCTTTAGAGCAAGATTGAGTCAGTGCATGGCATGGACTCGCCGAGTCCGAAGAACAGACTCGGCGAGTAGCTTGAATGTTGCACGACCACTCAGCGAGTGGCCTCGCCGAGTTGGGATGAGTGAACCCAGTGGGTCAAGGGGGAGTCAGGATGGACAGGTGGACCGAGTCAAACCGGACTCGCCGAGTCATTCTTGAGACTCGGCGAGTAGAGTCGTGGTGGCCCCACAACTCGTGCCAGGTGGAGCTCGTCGAGTTGGGAAGGGATGCTCGACGTGTCAAGAAAGGGTTTCAGGGAAATTGGTGATTTCGCTCAGACTCGCCGAGTCGCTATAGTGCACTCGCCGAGTCCGGTCAAGTTGACCGTTGACCAGCGTTGACCTAGATTGTCCTGTTATGGTATGGTCAACCCTAGTTGGGAAAGTGTTAATTAGAGATATATTGTGCTATAGGGGGACTTCAGCTCGGCAGATCGAGTGTTTAGCGATTTCAGGGTTACGGTTTACCGAGACACACGAGGTGAGTCTTCTCACTATACTTTACCTTGAGTAGGTAACCAGAGTTATGTGTTAGAGTATTTGTATGCCATGTATGTTATGTGTTGTACTGCATTACTTTTATGTGTTTGATGCTGTGCATGTTTACAGAGCTAGAACCGGAAGGTTCACAGAGTTAGAACCTGAGGGTTCACAGAGTTTGGGTGCACGGACCCACAGACTTATAGCCTCGAGTGGCTGATATGTGTTATATGTAGTATTTTGGGAACTCACTAAGCCTTGTGCTTACAGTGTTGATGTTATTTGTTTCAGGTACTAGTGACGACCGTGGGAAGGCGCCGGCTTGATCCGTACACACACGTTTGGAGCTTGACATTTTGATCTTGGGATTTTGTAATGTGTTGTTGAACAATTAAAAAGGGGCTGTTTTTATGAATATTGATGGAATTATGCTTTTATAAAAATCGAAAATTTGGTTTGAAAAATTCAGTGTTACATTTGTGATAATGCCATGTACCATTCCCAAAAAGTCCATATGTTTCTCTTGCCAAAGGAAGGGACATTAATTGCAAAGCTGCCAATTTTTACCTAAGGATGTTAAAGTCAATAAGTTTGACTCTACTTCAGGTAAAGTCCACTATCTAACTCTGTTAAGTTTCTATTATGAGATTCTTGATACATGGGTCACATGTTGATGTTTTAAGAATCAAAGAAAATTAAAGAAACCTAAAGGAATAATATGTTGAATCTGATCGAAAAGATGGATTTCTATCATATAGTTTGAAGATCGGATTCTTGAGCTACATCTTAGGAGTTATGATATATTGCTTAGGAATAGATAACAACAAAGTTTTCATGTGCTTTGCACTGTAAGGATAGTTTTTCCGCAAAGTTTTTAAAATAAAAGGAGAAAAATTGATTTTATTTATTTTAAAATATCCTTACATGGCATTTGTGAAAATTTTGTTACTTATACGATTCCATAAATAGCAAGAGTGGAAATATGAATTTGATTCTTTCATTTTTGGTAGTGTCTAAATTTACAAAATAAGGAAAGATTCTCATCACCCAAGTTTCAGTTGGATAGAAACTTGGAATCATGCAAGTTGTATAGCATGATGAATGAGAACTTTCAAGCATTGGAAAATTAAGACTAATTACTTGGTCACATAGACGTGTGAGTCAAGGAATGGACTAAGGGATCGACTACACACTCTTGTGCACTGGTCAGGTCCACCACAAAAGACCAAGAAGACTATTCGTCATGGTTTACTTAAGTTCAGTAAATATGGTTATACTTACAAGTTTAAGTATAATTCTGAAACATTAGAAAAGTTTCAATTTAAGGTAGAACGAATAAGAAGAGTCAAATTAGGTAGAAGGATAAAAGTTTCTCAAATCTGAAAAGATGGGAGAGTACTTTAGTATCATGTTTTTGATCATCTTATTGATTTAGAAATCATATCACAAATTAGTCCTCTAAGGTCATATTAGTGCATTCTTATGACTAAGAATAGGAATCTTGAATTGTTGAAATGATTAGATCAGGAAGAAGAGTCATACTTCGTTCCAAAAACAATTCTTAGAGCTATACTCCAAGATTGTAACTTGAGTGACACATCTTAAAGAAGTTTTATTAACACTAGTCAAATGTAAGAGTAAAAGGTTTTCTCTTCTTGTACATTTGAAATTGGAAACTTGTGATGTTTTGGATAAAACAAAGACCAACTTAGGCCAATCGTGTAAAGTGTTAGTCATGATAAAGAATCCGCACTATCTCTTGAATGCTTGACAAGAGAGTCTTATATGTCAAGAGGACAGTGGGAGTCTTAAAGGTCTTGAAAGTCTCAAGAACTAATCAAGAATAAAACCTGAAGTTCTTCACTAGCACACGACTTGAGGTTTATAACCTATCGTGTTGACATATTCTGTGCCCATTCTAGTTAAAGTTGGCTATACATTTGAGTTCTACATGTTCTCAATTGTTTGCAAAATTACTTGGACGCAATGGCAGATCCTGTACTGCCAGGTGGCAAGAAGTTAAGATTGCACAAGTTCGATCCATATGAGTTAGGATTTGTCACTAACCTGGTCTTGTGATTATGGTTTTGATAAATTCATGTGGATAAGGACACATAGACCACAAAAATCTAAGGGTCATAAGGTTTCTCTCCGATTCATGAAAATAATGGTGAGGAAACACTTCCACCAAGTAGATTTTAAGTAGATAGCAATCTTTGCATTCTCAAAGTCGTTAGTAGAGCACACTAACATGGACTTATGAGAAAATAGAAAAGGTCTAAACAATTGAGACTATGATTACGACATCCCTTTTCATAGTTCTGAAATTGTTTAGACACACTTGTGAGCTATCTAAGATAAGGTGTATGATTTTTGATAAGGACTTATCAAAGAAATCAAGTGTCAGAAATCTGAACTTTGGTAAGAAAGTCAATAAAGTAGTGATTTCTAAAAGTCCAGTAATTTCTGGATACATGTCAAAGCTAGTGGGAGCATAAGTGTTATGCTAATAATCATCATGTTAGTGGGAGCATGATAATTATGATAATTGTTGCAAGTTAGCAATGTTAATTATAGAAAACAAAAGTTTCAATTCATGAGGTTGCAGGGGTTACAAAAGTTGTTTTCCTATAATTAAGGGAGAGGAAATTATACTTCATGTCAATTCTAAAAGGCTTAGAGTGAGACTTTAAGCTTAGATTGAGATTTTAATCATCTTTAGTCAAGAATATATATATATATATATATATATATATATATATATATATATATATATATATATATATATATATATATATATATATGAATTTCATGTTGGATTGGTTCAACATAAGGAAATTCTATATATATTGCATTCTCAAAATTCGATTATGATTATGGCATCCCTCTTCATAGTAAAATCTTGAGAACATGGAAAATAAAAAATATTGTAGCAAAAGACTGGTCTACAATCATGTCTTTATGTGAGACATCATGAATCGTGTTCCATATGCTTCAGATATAGGATCGATTGCATGTGCTATAATACTCATCCTTTCTAAATTTCCAAATTCTCTGGGCATTAAGGGGAAAAGTCTACAATTGGATATGACTAAAATGATTAAGCAATTATCGAGGACAATGTAAGGTTTTACCAAAGATTGGTTGCTCAGGGACAAATGGAAGTATAGTGTTAAATTTTGGAAGGACCATATTGATATATTCTGAAAGGAGGCAACTCTTATTCAGAAGTGATAGTCAAAATGGATTATGGTAATGTTTCATAGTTGGAAGTTATTCAATCTGTGTAAGATTAGAAAACTTAATGCAAGAAGGATGTCTCCATGAAGTTGATCTCCATTGGAATACTTTGTAGTGTTTGTTGACAAGTCTTTCTAACATTGTACATAATCATTACAAGAGGATCAGTGCATGTAAGTTTAAAATCTAACATATTTTGGTAAGTGGCAGGAATTTTGAATTCTTGCATTTGCAGTAAGGATTTTGGAGTGTGAAAAGTGCATCATTGAAAAGATGTTCAATCGATCTAGTTCACAAAGTAAGGATCATAGACAAACATAGAGTGCATACTTGGTGTATGGCAAAGCTATTGTTTAGAAAAACATGGTGTACATGCTTGGAGCATGGGACAACTAGTATTTTTAATTCAAGTATAAAGCTGATAGTTTGAAACAATGTACAATGAATAATGTGTAATCAATATGGTGATAAATAATAGGTGTTTCATTTATGATCATAACTTATGAGACCATATTGGATTCGATTATTATTATGTTTCATTTTGCATGTTTTGACTTCCAGAATAAACAAGATCATTCTTCTCGAATGACTAATGTGACAACCCCAAATCTATTCCCGTTACAAATCCCATTTTCACTAACGGAATACGTTAACGTACGTTCTTTTATGTAATATTTGGAATCGTTAATATCCGAATATCTAATTATATGCATGTCCTAATATCATTATAAGTAATATAACTCATACGTGTTAATCTAGTTTAACCTAATAGAGTTGTATTACTATTTCAACCACTTCACCCGGATAAAAAGTTTTAACCCCGTTAAACTTTAGCATCGGGTAGCCGTGTATCGGGTACAATACCCGAGACATATAAAAACACTTGAACACTTCAATTGGACTCTTTTACCACAATTACACCTCTCTCTCACTACTTTCTCTCTCTAGACCCGAAATCGACTCCAAATCCGCGAATTTCTGACTTCCAAACGTAAGGATTCATCCCCTAACTTAATCTAATCATCCTTTACTGCTTTTAGAGTCCAAAATCATGAGAATCAAGGACCATAATGGAGTTTACGGCCTAAGAAGATCCTTAGGCCGTGAACCCCCAAAATCATGCCAAAGACTTTGTTTTTCCTTCCTTTAAGCTTATGGACTAGTTAAGGCATAAACCTAGGGGACTTTGGACACTAAAACACAAGGAATTAGAGCCTAAAAAGGAGTTTACGGCCCAAGCATGTGCTTAGGCCGTAAACACCTCAAACACCCCCAAAAACACTTGTTTAATGTCCCAAAAACTCATCTAGGGTGTTTAGCAATTTAGACTTAACAACAAGGAAGGCTTAAATGCATCAAACAACATCATTTGATGGCAAAAAGAAGAGTTTACGGCCAAGGCTAAGCTTGGGCCGTAAACACCCATATTTTTATGTCAAACAAGTCCCAAAACCCCTCAAATGCATGTAAGGATTTTAGCTAAGGCCTTTGGAAGTGTGTTGTACAATTAAACTTCACATTTGGACACAAAATGAAGAGTTTACGGCCAAGGATGTTCTTGGGCCGTAAACTCCCCAAAAATATATGCCAAATTGTCCCAAACTCACTATATGGCCTTCTAGAATTTATCTAAGGTGTATGAGACTTTGTTGTACCATTAAAACATACATCTTGAAGGGTTTACAAGAGTTTACGGCCCAAGAACAAGTCTTGGCCGTAAACTCCCCAAAAATGTCACAAATTATGATGTTTAATCCCTTAAAATAGTCCAAGACACATACCACTAAATCAAGGAAGTGAAATAAGACCTTAAACATACACTTTGGAGTGCCACAAGAGTTTACGGCCAAACCTAGGGAGTTTACGGCCGTAAACTCCCAAGGGATGGCTTTTGGGCCATAAACTCCAAGGGAGTGAGCTCGTGGACCCTCCCGTAAATCATTCATGACTTTGTACCACTCCCGGGAACCCCTTCTAGGCCTTAAAACCCCGAAAACGATGCTAGAATGTCCAAATACTATAATGAAAAGCATAAGATGATTAACTTCTTGTAAAATACATATTTCATATGACATTAGGGTCCTAGGAGGTGCTCAAGAGGTTATTGGGTACCAAACGCTCAATCGACACTTTTACCCGATTTACCCGATTTACCCGATTTCCGCGATTTCAGGTGAGTTCATACCCCGTAATGAACCTTTCAAATGTTTTATATGTTTTAGGGGGGAGATACAAGTTGAATATACATGTTTATGAAAAGTTATACAAAACTATTTTTCAGATTTCAGAGTTAATCACATGTGATTCCCAATCTGTAGTTCAAATCACATGTGATTTATCACTATGCTTTATAAATAAGTCAATTGTTTTCAAAACTATCTTGGATTAACAAACAAGTTTTAAATGTTCCTTTCATACAATACTTTTGTTAAATAAAACTCTTTATGAGAATGTAATCATACTAATATATTTATATAAGTAAGACTTGAAAGACTTAGGACCGATAGCTCGCCTCATTTCCTGTTTCTTGTTTGATTGTGGACTTAGGGTAGTAGTTATCAATCCGACTGTCATTGATTTCTTAATTATATATCTCATATATTAGTACAGATTATGAGTACTTCTTAATTCATTAATTACCTGAATCACTACTTGACTAAAACCACATACACTAAATTAACTATAATGGGTATAGTTAAGGACTCTATCCCTAGTTTCCACTATTACTCTACACTACTATAATTCTCTATATTATGAAGCAATACACTAATAAGAGAATACAATACAAGTTATACGAAAGATTACTACACTATAATACAAGAGAATGCACTAATCATGAGATAACTCACTAATCCACTACGGGATACTCTATACGCTATTCACTATGCCCGAAGTTTTCCGACAGGAAGACGACACTATATGTATAGATCTATACGGGGCAGACGCTATTACATCCCGACTGATAACTTCAGTCCGAGCCGCTCAGGCCCAGGGATGCTTTTACAGTACTACACTATGCATGACCGGGAAGGTCATGGGGATTCGCTATTACTCACACTATTGGGAATATACTAGAAAGACACTATAACCGCACTAGAATACTAAAAGAAAGATGAAGTAATATCCCGAAGTAAATAAGTATCTAATACTAAAGGATGCTGCACCACTATTACATACTCTAAGAATAACTCACTATATTACATTACTTAATGTTCTGGAGAATATGGGATTTTCTAGGTTTCACCACTACATTATGATTTCAAACTTCAGTTTTCATAATAATGACTCTAATGCTTTTTATACAAGTACTCACACTAAAACTCTTATGAACTCACCAGCTTTATGCTGATATTCTTTTCAAAATAACTTGTATCTTCAGGTCAAAGATAGACAGGTACAGCAGCAATTTTTGGAGAAGATGGAGGATACAAGACCCATCTCTTATTTTTGTTTACTTTTGGTGTTTGTTAAACATTACAAAACACACTTGTAAATACACTTACTATGTAAATAAAATGGTTGTATGATTCTTGTTTTTACTATTATACAATTGTGATGATACTGTACACTACGTCATCCACCCCGAAACGTATTCCGCCGTTATCGGTTTTGGGGTGTGACAGATTGGTATCAGAGCATTGTTTATAGTGAATCAAGTATATCAACCTATAAAAGATATATGAACTATAAACACTTCGGGACTAAAACACTCTGACCAAGAATATATACTGTTAAGTATCTAAAAGATTTAACTAAGTATATATACACACATCACTATAAAACACAGAAGTCAGTATCGTCCTAGAACCAAACAAAAGTATTAAGATTGTTGGATAGCACAATTGAGCTTAGAGACATATAGTCACATTTAGGGGGATGTAGCCTGATCAACTACGTTTTCCTGGGAGTGACTAGCATGTGCCTAAGTTTGGTTGTGGTATTGCAACAAGTCTAAAACTTACCAACACTACCACAATAACGTTAACATTAGAATACTATAGGAGTATTCTGTACCTCTAAAAACCTACATCTGTGAGAACTAAAAAGGGTCGTTACTGATGGGGCAATAGTTGCTAAATGGATACTTTCCGATTACATGTGACTAGGGCGTTATAGACTTAGAATCAGTGATCTTTGCTTTACTTCCTGTTCCTTGTTTGGTTGTGGATTTAGAGTTAGGGTCACTTATTCGACGGACTATCCTGCCCCAATCACATGTAATTAGTATGCATTATGCAAGTATTGGTCCAACTCGTGACAACCGTCTTATAAGTAATTTAGGTTAGTACGCCTAATAACCTTCTTTTCCCCTTTTCTCGTATAGATACCATGGCTGGCTTCCACCCTCCTGGCGACCCGTACTACCCAAACCAGGGTAATGGGGGATGGCTCAGTGAAGAGTCGGACGATGATCACCCAATCCCCTTGGATGACCACCGAGCAGAAGGCTTTCCGGATAACTCCGACTCCGAGCTAGAAGTTAATAACCTACCCCCTGGAGTCCCAAACCCCAACCCCCGTCCGACATTTCAGGGCCCCACTCCTATGTGGGCCATATCCTTGCACAGATGGAGCGAAGAGCAGGGTCAACCCATGCCATACAATGGAGACCGAAGTTTCTACAACATAAACGAAGGTGGATCAGCAGATCAGGTTCTGCCCATCATGATCCGAAGGATTGCCAGGAATGTCGAGCAAGGTCAAGCTGCAATAGGTCGAGTTGTGGAAGTGGATGCCAACTCAAATCTCAACACAGTTCGCATCCGCCAACTCGAAGAAGCCATGGACATGACAAGGAGGACTAACGAGGCTCTGCAGCACCAACTAGCTGCATCCCGAGCTGAAGTTAGAGAACTCCGTGCAAGCCAAAGGACTCATGATCGACACCTTCAAGAAGTTATGCGTCAGCTAGCAGAACTGAGGATTCACCCGACAAGTAACCGTCGCCAGTAGAAGACGTCTAGTTACCTCTATCTTTTGTTTAATGGATTAACCTATCCACTCTATGTTCCATAGATCTATTATCTGTAAACATTCCTAGCTTGAAAATACTCTAGTCAAACCTCTAAACTGCCAAACCTTGTCCCTATGGTATGATGTAAGACCTATTGCTAGGTCAAATTTTCATAAACTCGTGTTGCATCATGAATACCAATATATTGGCAGTTGATTTCTCTATTGCTTTAACTTTCATCTTGATCTTGGATTATGTTGATTTAGTCCACGAAACACTCTATTTATATTCGCAATAGGCTCTTACTATTGCTATCATTTCTATAATTCTTCCAGTAAAGGATGCCTCCACGAAAGCGTCCCGCCAAAGGAAGACCTGCAACTCAAACCCCTACTCCACCACCCCCTCCTCCACAAATCAACCCGGTGTTATTTCAAACAGCGGTAACTGCGGCCGTGACAGCAGCCATGGCCCAAATGAATTCTGGGGATGCGAGCGGTGGTAACTCCAGGTTTGGTGAAGTCCATCATCGAGTGCAGGGATGTACTTATAAGGATTTCATGAACTGTAAACCTACCTTCTTCGACGGTACTGGAGGAATTCTGACATTATCTCGATGGTTCGAAAGAACCGAAGCGGTGTTTGAGATGTGCTCTTGTCCCGAGGAGAGCAAAATCAAGTTCGCTACCGCTACCCTTACCAACAGGGCCTTGACATGGTGGAACGGCCATGTTAGTTCACTTTCCTTGGTCACAGCCAATGCTATGGGCTGGGACACTCTGAAGGACCTCATGAGAGGAGAGTACTGCCCTAGGGGCGAAATTCAGAAACTTAAGGAAGAAATCTGGAACCTCAAGATGAAGGGGACCGATATAACAGCTTATACGGCCAGGTTTTGCGACTTGGCAGCCATGTGCCCCAATATGATCCCTACAGAGAACAAGAAGATTGAACGGTACATCTGGGGTTTGGTACCCCCGTATCAAGGAAATGTTCTAGCTTCACGCCCTACAACTTTTGATAGCGCCAAGGAATTGGCCCAGAGTCTGATCAACCACGAAATCTCCTCCACTCCGGCGACAGCAACCACAACAACCACTGCACCGCCCGCTTCATCTGACAGAAAGAGGAAGCAATGGGATAAGATGAAAGGCAAGAAAACTCAAACCTCCTCGAGGGACCAACAAATTGTGGCGGTCCGTGCTGCCACCACCCCGACTACTCCAGCTGCTCCAGCCCCGCCAAAAGCTTACAGTGGAAACTTGCCCAAGTGTCCCAAGTGCCCTTTCCACCACAACGGCCCCTGCCGTGAACTGCAGTGTTCCAACTGCGGTCGAAAAGGCCATACTGTCCGATTTTGTAAGGCCCCTCCAAAACCTATCACACAGGTTCCTGGTACGGGAGTGACCCCAACTTGTTATGGCTGTGGAGAGGCGGGTCATTTTAAGAGAAACTGTCCAAAGACCACAAATGCTGGAGGAACTGGAAGGCTACTCGCTATCGGTCACAATGAAGCGGTAGCAGATCCCACAGTAGTCACGGGTACGTTTCTTCTCAACAACTCCTATGCCTGTGTCTTATTTGATAGTGGTGCAGAAAGAAGTTTCGTAAATCATAACTTTAAACACTTACTCAAACAAATCCCTCAACCACTAAAAGAAACATTCGTCGTAGAAATGGCTAATGGGAAAACAGAAAGCTCTAGCGAAATCTACATAGGGTGCACTCTTATGTTAGACGATCACTCATTCCCAATCGATCTTATGCCAGTCTCAATCAAAAATTTCGATGTCATTGTTGGTATGGATTGGTTGAGTCTCCATTGCGCCGATATCCTATGTTCCGACAAAGCCATTCGCCTGAACCTTCCAAATCACGAAACCCTCTTGATATATGGAGATAAGCCGAGTACGAGCCTTCGTATCATCTCCAGTGTTCAGGCTCAGAAATACTTACACAAGGAGTATCACGCCTTTCTTGCCCATGTCGTTGACACTAACCAGAAATCGAAAGATCCAAAAGACATTCCCGTAGTATGCGACTTCCCTGATGTCTTTCCGGAGGATCTTCCCGGCCTACCTCCCAAACGTCAGATTGAGTTCAGAATCGACCTAATTCCAGGAGCTACCCCCGTAGCTAAGTCGCCCTACCATCTAGCGCCTGCCGAAATGCAAGAACTATCTGGCCAACTCAATGAACTGCTCAGCAAGGGCTTCATAAGACCGATTTTCTCACCTTGGGGAGCTCCGGTCTTGCTCGTGAAAAAAGAAAGACGGATCGTTTCGGATGTGCATCGATTATAGAGAACTCAATAAACTCACGGTTAAAAATCGCTACCCTCTCCCTCGTATCGACGATCTGTTTAATCAACTACAAGGAGCAAGTTACTGCTCCAAGATTGACCTTAGATCTGGGTATCATCAGTTACGGGTACTCGAGGAAGATGTTCTGAAGACAGCTTGTCCGAACCCGCTACGGACACTTTGAGTTCGTAGTGATGCCCTTTGGACTCACCAACGCCCCCGCAGTATTCATGGACTTGATGAATAGAGTGTGTCATCCATACCTGGATCAGTTCGTCATCGTCTTCATTGACGACATCCTCGTTTACTCTCGGAACGAGGAAGAACACAAGGATCACTTACGACGAGTCTTGGAAACGTTGCGATCCGAAAAGTTATATGCGAAGTTCTCTAAGTGCGAATTCTGGATCCGAAGAGTTGAATTCTTAGGTCACGTGGTTAGTGAAGAAGGAATTCATGTGGATCCCTCCAAGATTAAAGCTATTGAGAACTGGTCAGCACCGAAGACGCCTACGGAAATTCGTCAATTTCTAGGCCTCGCTGGCTACTACCATAGATTCATTCAAAACTTTTCTCGAATTGCGAAACCTCTCACTATGCTGACACAGAAAGGAGTACCGTTCGACTGGGAGGAAAGACAGGAGAAGGCATTCCAAACCCTGAAGCGAGCCCTATGCACCGCACCAGTATTATCCCTTCCCGAAGGGACAGAAGATTTTGTCGTATACTGTGATGCATCCAACCAGGGGCTCGGTTGTGTCTTGATGCAACGGGGTAAGGTTATCGCATATGCCTCGAGACAGCTAAAGAACCATGAGGCGAACTACACTATGCACGACCTTGAGTTAGGAGCGGTTGTTTTTGCACTAAAAATCTGGAGACACTACTTATATGGGACGAAGAGTGTGGTATACACTGATCATAAAAGCCTCCAACACATAATGAACCAAAAAGAACTCAACATGAGGCAGCGTCGATGGGTCGAGCTACTTAACGATTACGACTGTGAAATTAGATATCATCCGGGAAAAGCCAATGTAGTAGCAGATGCACTGAGCAGGAAGGAGTATACTGGTCGAAAGACCAAGTCGTTGACGATGACTATTCATTCGCATCTCTCCATGCAGATCAAAGAGGCTCAGCTGGAAGCCTTAAAACCCGGGAACGTGTTGGGAGAATCTCTACGTGGAATGGATAAAAATTTGGAGGTAAAGAGTGACGGAGCCTACGACTTCATGGACCGGATCTGGACTCCACGCCATGGAGGTTTTAGAGATTTGGTTATGAGGGAAGCACATAACACTCGCTACTCCATCCACCCAGGTTCAGATAAGATGTATCTGGATCTCAAAAAGCTATACTGGTGGCCAAACATGAAAGCGGAGATCGCCACTTTTGTGAGTAAGTGCCTTACTTGCGCGAAGGTCAAGGTTGAATATCAAAAGCCTTCAGGACTCCTTCAACAACCTGAGATACCAGAATGGAAGTGGGAGCGGATCACAATGGACTTTATAACCAAACTTCCCAAGACAACGGGTGGATTAGATACTATTTGGGTCATTGTCGATAGGTTGACTAAGTCCGCACATTTCCTACCCATCAAGGAAACGGACAAGATGGAGAAACTCACTAGAACATACATTAAAGAAATAGTACGACTACATGGCGTCCCTATCTCTATTATCTCAGACAGAGATAGTAGATTCACCTCTAGGTTCTGGCAATCATTGCAAGAAGCACTAGGGACGAGGCTGGACATGAGTACAGCCTACCATCCGCAGACCGACGGACAGAGTGAGAGGACGATTCAAACCTTAGAGGATATGCTGCGAGCTTGTGTAATTGACTTCGGTAAGTCATGGGACACACACTTACCTCTTGTGGAATTTTCTTATAATAATAGTTATCATACGAGCATCAAGGTAGCCCCGTTCGAAGTCCTCTATGGCCGCAAGTGTAGATCCCCTCTATGCTGGGCTGAGGTGGGTGACACTCAACTAGCTAAAGGAAGAGTTCCTGATAGCTCTCTCACTGGTCCGGAGATCATTCGAGAAACGACCGGGAAGATTGTACAGATACGCGAACGACTTAAAGCCGCTAGGGATCGACAGAAAAGCTACGCCGATAAACGAAGAAAACCCTTGGAATTCCAGGTGGGAGATCGAGTCATGTTGAAGGTCTCACCCTGGAAGGGCACGATACGTTTTGGAAAGCGTGGCAAGTTGAACCCAAGGTACATAGGGCCTTTTGAGATTCTCGCTAGAATCGGCCCCGTAGCTTATAAACTCAACCTACCTCACGAACTAAGCAACATACACCCTACCTTTCACGTCTCTAACCTGAAGAAATGCCTGTCAGACGAGACACTCGTAATTCCCCTTGATGAGATTGAGGTCAATGAGAGCCTCAACTTCGTGGAAGAACCTGTTGAGATTATGGATCGAGAAGTAAAACGAACGAAGCAAAGCCGTATCCCAATTGTGAAAGTTCGGTGGAACGCCAAGCGAGGACCAGAATTCACTTGGGAACGCGAAGACCAAATGAAATTCAAATACCCCCATCTCTTCACGTAGTTATACTATAATTCTTATATGTATGAATTCTAAAATTTCGGGACGAAATTCCCCTAACAGGGGGATGATGTGACAACCCCAAATCTATTCCCGTTACAAATCCCATTTTCACTAACGGAATACGTTAACGTACGTTATTTTATGTAATATTTGGAATCGTTAATATCCGAATATCTAATTATATGCATGTCCTAATATCATTATAAGTAATATAACTCATATGTGTTAATCTAGTTTAACCTAATACAGTTGTATTACTATTTCAACCACTTCACCCGGGTAAAAAGTTTTAACCCCGTTAAACTTTAGCATCGGGTAGCCGTGTATCGGGTACAATACCCGAGACATATAAAAACACTTGAACACTTCAATTGGACTCTTTTACCACAATTACACCTCTCTCTCACTACTTCCTCTCTCTAGACCCGAAATCGACTCCAAATCCGCGAATTTCCGACTTCCAAACGTAAGGATTCATCCCCTAACTTAATCTAATCATCCTTTACTGCTTTTAGAGTCCAAAATCATGAGAATCAAGGACCATAATGGAGTTTACGGCCTAAGAAGCTCCTTAGGCCGTAAACCCCCAAAATCATGCCAAAGACTTTGTTTTTCCTTCCTTTAAGCTTATGGACTAGTTAAGGCATAAACCTAGGGGACTTTGGACACTAAAACACAAGGAATTAGAGCCTAAAAAGGAGTTTACGGCCCAAGCATGTGCTTAGGCCGTAAACACCTCAAACACCCCAAAAACACTTGTTTAATGTCCCAAAAACTCATCTAGGGTGTTTGGCAATTTAGACTTAACAACAAGGAAGGCTTAAATGCATCAAACAACATCATTTGATGGCAAAAAGAAGAGTTTACGGCCAAGGCTAAGCTTGGGCCGTAAACACCCATATTTTTATGTCAAACAAGTCCCAAAACCCCTCAAATGCATGTAAGGATTTTAGCTAAGGCCTTTGGAAGTGTGTTGTACAATTAAACTTCACATTTGGACACAAAATGAAGAGTTTACGGCCAAGGATGTTCTTGGGCCGTAAACTCCCCAAAAATATATGCCAAATTGTCCCAAACTCACTATATGGCCTTCTAGAATTTATCTAAGGTGTATGAGACTTTGTTGTACCATTAAAACATACATCTTGAAGGGTTTACAAGAGTTTACGGCCCAAGAACAAGTCTTGGCCGTAAACTCCCCAAAAATGTCACAAATTATGATGTTTAATCCCTTAAAATAGTCCAAGACACATACCACTAAATCAAGGAAGTGAAATAAGACCTTAAACATACACTTTGGAGTGCCACAAGAGTTTACGGCCAAACCTAGGGAGTTTACGGCCGTAAACTCCCAAGGGATGGATTTTGGGCCATAAACTCCAAGGGAGTGAGCTCATGGACCCTCCCGTAAATCATTCATGACTTTGTACCACTCCCGGGAACCCCTTCTAGGCCTTAAAACCCCGAAAACGATGCTATAATGTCCAAATACTATAATGAAAAGCATAAGATGATTAAATTCTTGTAAAATACATATTTCATATGACATTAGGGTCCTAGGAGGTGCTCAAGAGGTTATTGGGTACCAAACGCTCAATCGACACTTTTACCCGATTTACCCGATTTACCCGATTTCCGCGATTTCAGGTGAGTTCATACCCCGTAATGAACCTTTCAAATGTTTTATATGTTTTAGGGGGGAGATACAAGTTGAATATACATGTTTATGAAAAGTTATACAAAACTATTTTTCAGATTTCAGAGTTAATCACATGTGATTCCCAATCTGTAGTTCAAATCACATGTGATTTATCACTATGCTTTATAAATAAGTCAATTGTTTTCAAAACTATCTTGGATTAACAAACAAGTTTTAAATGTTCCTTTCGTACAATACTTTTGTTAAATAAAACTCTTTATGAGAATGTAATCATACTAATATATTTATATAAGTAAGACTTGAAAGACTTAGGACCGATAGCTCGCCTCATTTCCTGTTTCTTGTTTGATTGTGGACTTAGGGTAGTAGTTATCCATCCGACTGTCATTGATTTCTTAATTATATATCTCATATATTAGTACAGATTATGAGTACTTCTTAATTCATTAATTACCTGAATCACTACTTGACTAAAACCACATACACTAAATTAACTATAATAGGTATAGTTAAGGACTCTATCCCTAGTTTCCACTATTACTCTACACTACTATAATTCTCTATATTATGAAGCAATACACTAATAAGAGAATACAATACAAGTTATACGAAAGATTACTACACTATAATACAAGAGAATGCACTAATCATGAGATAACTCACTAATCCACTACGGGATACTCTATACGCTATTCACTATCCCCGAAGTTTTCCGACAGGAAGACGACACTATATGTATAGATCTATACGGGGCAGACGCTATTACATCCCGACTGATAACTTCAGTCCGAGCCGCTCAGGCCCAGGGATGCTTTTACAGTACTACACTATGCATGACCGGGAAGGTCATGGGGATTCGCTATTACTCACACTATTGGGAATATACTAGAAAGACACTATAACCGCACTAGAATACTAAAAGAAAGATGAAGTAATATCCCGAAGTAAATAAGTATCTAATACTAAAGGATGCTGCACCACTATTACATACTCTAAGAATAACTCACTATATTACATTACTTAATGTTCTGGAGAATATGGGATTTTCTAGGTTTCACCACTACATTATGATTTCAAACTTCAGTTTTCATAATAATGACTCTAATGCTTTTTATACAAGTACTCACACTAAAACTCTTATGAACTCACCAGCTTTATGCTGATATTCTTTTCAAAATAACTTGTATCTTCAGGTCAAAGATAGACAGGTACAGCAGCAATTTTTGGAGAAGATGGAGGATACAAGACCCATCTCTTATTTTTGTTTACTTTTGGTGTTTGTTAAACATTACAAAACACACTTGTAAATACACTTACTATGTAAATAAAATGGTTGTATGATTCTTGTTTTTACTATTATACAATTGTGATGATACTGTACACTACGTCATCCACCCCGAAACGTATTCCGCCGTTATCGGTTTTGGGGTGTGACAACTAAGTTATTCAAACTATCCACAGTCGGTCATAAGTTGGAAGTAGATATGAATCAAGACTGTCATGAATCGGGTTTGTAGATGTCCAAGGTAGTGGACATAGCCAACAGGTGCTACAACATTCATGAGTGCTCATAAGTTTTGAGTATTGGATTCAACCCACGCTCATTTGAATCACTTCATGAATTTTATCACGAGTGATCATGAGACGATAATATCTTATATTCTTCAAACCTAGAGATATGCGTTGTTACTATGAGCTGGTTATACATTGATTGCACGAAAACGCAGTGGTAACTCGATGTTATAAAACGTGCCTTTGTGTATGATTCAACAAGTATTAGAACAAGCCATATGACTCGAAGTTTATACATTCCTTTTACCTTCGGGATAAAAGCGATATCTGTGGGCCCCTCGATGATTTAATGATGATACATGTGAGTGCTTGGCCAAGCCAGGACTGATTTGATTTGTTCAATCAGACAGTCATCATGAATCGGAAAATTAGGAAACAACAGATGGATAGCGAGAATGATTTATAATCCATGTCTCAGTCCATATGATATCTAGAATGAAGGAATATATGATCACTTATCTAATAGACAAGTCATTGAAAAAGCTTACAGATCATCGGCAAGGTCAGAGTTTGACGGAACCTTTTGAGACCTATGATTGCCAGTCGGTTCTTGATGTCATACGCAATAATAGTTTTAGAATTATCCAAGTGGGAGACTATTGGATTAATGTCTAAGTCCATAACTATAATTGCTAAGACTTGACCCGACCCAACATGGTCCATTTGGGTTGCATGGCATCTGGACAATTGGATTGACAAAGTGAGGAAAAAGGATACTAGTGATTTATATTAATATATTATAAGTTCTAATATATTAATATATAATCATATTATTTAATTAGTATTAATCAAGAATTAATTTATAATTAATTAAGTGATCAAAAGGAACAAATTAAATATGGACTGTTAGATATATATGTGTGGTGGGCCATTTCATTTAAGTTTGGCTAAGCTTTCATGGATAGTCCATGGAGTGTTTAACCCATGGAACATAAGAAATGAAAGGTCACGGGTATTAAGGTTTAATCCTAATCTCCACAATATATAAAGAGGTCCTTGGTTGGTGAAATTGGCACAAGTGTGGGTACACTAAGAGGGCTAGCCGATTTCACTATGAGAGAACCAAAGTATCCTTATTCTCAAGGTTAGTCTAAGTGTTCATGGTGTTGTGTGAACCATTTGAGGCACACTTGGGGCACTAGGCACCCAAGCTTCATGAAGACAAGATACATCAAACAAAGGTATGTCTTCTACCCATTTAATTACCCAAGTATCAATTACTGTATGCTAGATAGGGTAATACCTTGGAAAGTTCATAATTGCATGTATAATAGAGAAAACATAGATCCAAGGTATTTAGGGTTGCATGTACACTTAGGAGTGTTAGAATGATCAAAACCCAACATTATTTTCTCCATTGTCTCGCGTATGATCTCCGGTCCCGTTAATGCATTGCCTGATGTCTGTCTTCTTGCTAGTTGAGTATCACCTACCTCAGCCCAACACAACGGTGATTTGCACTTACGCTCGTATAGTTCTTCGAAAGGAGCAACTTTGATGCTTGAGTGATAACTATTATTGTATGAGAATTTGATTAAAGGCAAGTGGGTATCCTACAACCTTCCAAAGTCTATCACACACGCGCGAAGCATGTCTTCAAGCGTTTGAATGGTCCGCTCACTTTGACCATACGTTTGGGGATGATAAGCAGTGCTCATGTCGAGATGTCTTCCCAGAGCCTTTTGAACTAATTGCCAAAAATGTGAAGTGAATCTTCTATCTCGGTCGGAGATGATAGATATGGGCACTCCATGAAGTCTCGTGATTTCCTTGATGTAGGTTCTTGTCAAACGTTCCATTTTGTATGACTCTTTGATTGGCAAGAAATGAGCGGATTTTGTCAACCTGTCGACAATTACCCATATGGTATCCAAACCATTTGTCGTGTTGGTTAGTTTGGTCACAAAGTCCATAGCAATCCTTTCCCATTTCCACTCGGGAATTACTGGTTGCTGTATTAATCCTGAGGGCTTCTAATATTCCACATTTACCTTGTCACAAGTAAGGCATTGGCTAACATAGGTGGCAATCTATGCCTTTATGTTGGGCCACAAATAATGTTGCTTGATATCCAAGTATATTCTGTCTGAACCCGGATGGATGGAGTATCGTGTCTTGTGGGCTTCATACATGACTACCTCTCTGAATCCCCCATGTTTAGGGATCCAAATGCGGTTCATGAAATAATATGCTCCGTCCTCCTTCACTTTGAAATTCCTTTCCATTTCATGTAACGCTTTGCTTGTTTTGTTTTCTGTCTTCATGGCATCGGACTGGGCCGCTCTGATTTGTGAGGTCAGGTGGGATTGAATGGTCATGGAGAGAGTCTTTACACGATGATTCGAGTATTATTTCCGACTCAAGGCATCAGCTACCACATTAGCCTTTCCTGGTTGGTACTTAATTTCACACTCATAATCGTTTAGTAGCTCAACCCATCTTCGTTGCCTTATGTTCAACTCTTTTTGATTTAAAATGTGTTGAAGACTCTTGTGGTCCGTGAAAATGGTGCACTTTGTACCATAAAGGTAGTGCCTCCAAATTTTCAAGGTGAAGACCACAACTCCCAATTCTAGATCATGGATTGTATAATTCAGCTCATGTGTCTTTAGTTTTTGGGATGAATAAGCTATCACCTTCCCACGTTGCATGAGTACACAGCCTAAACCCTGATTCGACGCACCACAGTAAACTACGATGTCTTATGTTCCCTCTGGTAGCGATAGTACCAGTGCACTGCAGAGTGCTCGCTTCAGAGTTTGGAATGCAGCTTCTTACTTATCTGTCCATTCAAAGGGTACACCCTTTTGTGTAAGCATGGTAAGTGGCATGGTTGTCTTAGAGAAGTTCTGGATGAACCTCCTGTAATAGCCTGCGAGACCTAAAAATTGGCAAATTTATGTGGGTGTCGTTGGGATCGCCCATCCTTCGATGGCTTTGACATTAGAAGGATCCACGTGTATCCCTTCTTGACTATAAAAATGACCCAAAAAAGTTCACACTACGGAGCCAGAACTCACACTTAGAGAGTTTCGCGTATAGCTTTTCGGTTCATAGGGTTTCCAGGATTTGTTGGAGATGTTGGCCATGCTCCTCTTCGCTTCGAGAATAAACTAGAATGTCGTCAATGAAAACGATGACAAAGTTGTCGAGGAATGGTCGGAAGATTCGATTCATTAGGTTCATGAATGCGGCAGGGGCATTCGTTAGACCGAAGGGAATTACGACAAATTCATAATGTCCATAATGAGTTCGGAAAGCGGTTTTGGGGATATCCTCTTCTCGGACTTTGAGTTGATGGTATCCAGATCACAGATCTATCTTATAGAAATAGCTTGCACCTTGAAGTTGGTCAAATAGATCGTCAATTCGTGGAAGTGGATAGCGATTTTTGACAGTGAGCTTATTTAGTTCCCTGCAGTCAACGCACATCCTAAAGGATCCGTCTTTCATCTTAACAAAGAGAACCATAGCTCCCTAGGGTGAGAAACTGGGTCGGATGAATCCTTTGTCCGAAAGTTTGCTGAGTTGGCTGGACAGCTCTTGCATCTCCACAGGAGCCAATCTATAGGGCAATTTGGCGATGGGTGTAGCTCCTGGCACAAGGTCAATTTGAAACTCAACTTGTCTTTATAGGGGTATCCCCGGAAGATCTTCAGGAAAGACATCCAGGAACTCACAAGCTACTGGAATGTCTCAAATATTGACCTTTTCCTTGGACTTATCCACTATATGAGCCAGAAACGTCAAGTCTTTCTTTCATAGATACTTCTGTGCCTTAATGCATGAGATTAGACGAAGGTTCATGTTAGGTTTGTCTCCATATATAATTAGGGTTTCACGATTTGGAAGGTGAAGGCGAACGGCTTCTCGTGACACATAATTTCATCATGGTGGGGGCTTAACCAGTCCATGCTATCAATCACATCAAAACTCCTAATAGTTACAAGCATCAAGTTTATTTGAAAGGAGTGATGATTTAAGGTCAGGGTAAATCCTATGTAGATTTCCCCTGTTGATTCTGTTTTCCTATTAGCCATTTCCACCATAAAGGTTTCATTGAGCTTCTGTGGTTGTTGTTTTAGCAAGTGTTTGAATCTATTGCTCACAAGCTTCGCTCTGACCCGGTATCAAATAGGATGCATGCATAAATGTGGTTTAGGAGAAATGTACCGGTGACAACAGTGGGGTCCTAAACCACTTCTCCCTGACCCATGGTCAGCGCTCTTCCTGTTCCTCCATTCCCAGGGTTGTTTTTGTTGGGGCAGTTTCGACGGAAATGCCCAGTCTTTCCACATCCATAGCAGGTGTGGCTTGGTCCCGCGTTGTTGGCGCTATTGTTGGTGTTGGTGTTGTTGCGGTTGTTTTTGTTGTTGTTTCGTTACTGTTGGTTCTGGGGAGGATAGGTCTTGCAATATTTCGTCGTGTGACCTTTTCGATTGCAACTAGTGCAATGCATCTCCCTGCACTCGCCATTATGATGAAGACTGCACTTGTTGCACTTTGGGAGATTCCCGGAATACTGCCTAGGAGTACTTGGCGTAGCTGAGACTGGAGCATGTGGTGTGGAGGGAACTTGGGTTGTTGCAGCATTGATTGTAACTATTTTCTCTTTCTTCGACGACTCTGAGCCTTATCGTCCTTTTCTCTTGTTACTCTTTCCCTTCTTGTTGTCACTCTACTTCTTGTTTTTGGTTTCCACTGAGTTCTAGCACTTTTTGTTGTGGTGATAGTATAGTTTCTTGGCCAACCTCTTGGCACTATTGAAGGTTTCAGGATTTGCAGTTATCACATTTCCTTGGATTGGGGAGGTTAACCCCCAGATGAATTGTTCGAGTTTCTTTCCTTCCGAAGTAATCATGCCAGGGCACAATAGTGACAGTTCGCTAAACCTAGTTATGTATGCATCAATGTCGGAATTTCGGACAGTGAGGTTCCACAACTCTTGCTCCATCTTCTAAATTTCACCTCGTGGGCAGTACTCAGCCATCATCATTTCTTTCATCTCTGTCCATGGCATGGCATTGGCTACAAGGAGAGTCATGGCTTCTACGTGTCCATTCCACCAGGTGAGAGCTTGGTCAATGAATGTACATGCGGAAAACTTCACTTTCATCTCCTCAGGGCATTCACATATCTCGAACACCGATTCAACCTTTTCAATCCCATCTCTTTAGGGTTATCATTCCCTTGGTTCCATTAAAGGTGTGTGGCTTGGCATTGGTGAAATCTTTGTAGGAGCATGTCTTGGTAGGTCCTTGATTTATTCCGTTGTTCGAACTTCCAGCCCCTTGTCCATTGCCTCCTCCATTGTTGCCTTGGTGAATTTGTGCCATGGCTGTGGTGACCGCAGCAGATACAACTACTTGGAATGCAGCTGAGTTGACTTTGGGTGGGTTTGGCCCAGGGTTTCCACGGGTTGGTCGTTGAGGCATCTTTCTATCACGAAACGGAAAGATGTTGAGTGCCTAAATTTTGTGGGTTCGTGGACTTATGACTAGGTTTATATCATGTATTTAAGTATTTTCGCATATCAACATATAATCATAGAAGCATAGCACACAATAGATAATAACATCACAACAGACCACATATATTTTCCATTAATAATATCCGTACTTTAATACATGAAAATTTGATCTAGAGAGCATACATATAGGATACAAGTTCGGCAGCATAACGACTCTATGAGTAGTGTAATCACTTAAACATAGATTCGGTGGTACATAGCATAGATCATATAAGCATAATACTAAAGATGAGTACGACTAATCCTAGCCATGGAGGGATGTGCCAGGGGGTGGTGTTGAGGAAGTGGATGCTCCTTGAAGACGAGCCACCTGTCGCTCCGCATCTTGGAGTCGAGTCTCCCACCTCACCTGCCTCATGTGGAACTCTCGGAGGACCTCTCGCATCTTCTGCTCAGCACGCTCAACCCTAGTCCGCACCTGGCGCACCTGATCGGTGGTGCTCTGAGCTAGATCGCCTGTATTCCGCAATCGTCTCACCATGACTGGAAGCGCGCGATCAGTCGGTCCTCCCTCTCTCAAGTGGTAGAACTCACATGACATTTCGTACGGGGGTCGCTGTCCCTGCTGTCTGCTCCACCTCCAAAGGTTGATACCCTAGGGTGGTGTAGGACCATTGCGGGCACCCTAGTCGGGTAAGGGGGTTGATGACTTCAGACTCCGTGTCCGAATAATCGTTACCGTCATCCCTGAATTCTTCCTCGAGGTCTCCTTCGGCTTCCTCGTCATCCAGGTCTACCACTGGTTCGGCAGGTCCGCCCTTGATGTCTGCTTCAGGTTCCTTTTCGGGCTCCTCCTCGGGGTCTTCTTCAGGTTCCTCATCAAACCATCCATTATTCCCCTGGTTGGGGAAATATGGATCTCCAGGGTGATGGAAGCCGGCCATACTGTCCGCGAGAGGTATATGAATAAACTATTATTACTCCTAAGGTTTATTATTCAGATATTTAGAAGTTATGTTGATGCGTTCTTTTGGGTAACAAAGGGGGTATGTTTTAGGTTCACCGACCATCATGATTTCCGCAGGGCAGGTGATAGTTGTATTCTGGAGGAAATGTAGTTGATCAAGCTACATTCACCCCTCAATACAACTATGAACAGTCCCAACTTAACCGAGATGTCAGTATCATCTTATTTGAATTGGTATTATGTTCTTTTTCCTATGTCGCACAAGTAAGGGTGTTTTATCGTTATATTTTATTTGTTTCATTCAGAGTTGTTTTATTCCCTCTTTGGTTTATAGTTGCATATCAATGTGTGGTTAGATATGCTAGTTCACTATAAACAGTGCTCTGATACCAACCTTTCACACCCCCGAACCAGACAGCGGAAACGTCCGAGGGCTCGCATGACTTAAATTGAATATCATCACAATGAATATACATGAATCATAACATAAACATCACCATGCATCAATATATTACAACTGATATTGTTCACATCAAGTACATTGTTTTAACATTACAAATCCATAACATAAATTGTTTGATAGTTTTCAAAAGCACAACACCCTAACATACTTGGTACTACTCCTCAGCTTACCTGTTACCTGAGAATATAAGTTATTTTGAAAACGATCAACATATGGAATATTGGTGAGTTCATAAGCAGGTTTAATACGAAAATGTTTTGTATAGTTTGTAAGAAAACAACCCAGAAAATCTGATTTTTTCTGAAAAGACCATTGTTTATATAAAAGTGTGAAGATCCGTAAATATATGCATGATGATTTCTAAACGTGTATAGTTGAAAAGCTTTGTATTAAAAGTACCAGTGAAAAATGTTGATCTTCCTCGGAAAACCCAATGTTTTCTGATAACAAAATATCATATAACTGTTCGAATTGTTATTCCATCACATGAGTGATTTTGATTTGCCTTGATTACTCGATTGGTATTGGGTTTATTTATGTGAGTCGTTATAACCATGCATGATAATGACTAGTTCGTCCGTCTTGGCACTCTGGTGAACACCATAATTGATCTTAAGATTTGTCACCCTAGACTGGCCGAGTCTAACTGTAGCGAACAGCTGAGGTGTAACCGAGTCTAACCCTAGACTGGCCGAGTCTAACTGTACCGACACACGTTGGTGCTGCCCATTATTACTCACTTAATCCCAAATGAATTTGATTACTATTGATTGTCGACTTGTATTTGTTTACTTGAATTGATGGTGAGCCTAACAGATGAGAAGAAGAGGACCACGAGATCCTACTTATCACGTTTTTTATTTACGACTGTCGAGTATGCGACGGACATGTTGGTCTATTTCGTATAAGATTTATTTGGACCTTACTAGAAATGCTGATGGGCTACTAAAGCCTAATAACACATAAAAGCCATTGAGGGTCCCTTAAGTATGTAATTAGGTCACAGGAGGCCCAATAAACATTTACTTTTATTGTTGGGTCCAAAAGTTATGTTAATGGGTCACGAAGGCCCAATAATCTTGATTAGAGACTTTCAAGCCCAAAGATTTAAATATTTACTTGTTTTAGGTATAGTGTAATTGTCGGAATGTTTGATTGAACAATTGTTAAATTTGTATCGGTACGAGACCGATCGGTAGTTTATAACGATATTTGGAATCATATGTATATTCATCTTTCCGTTTTTCATAAGTTGTACTTTGGTATTTTTTTGAACCAAATATCTTAATAATAAAATCATTGACTCAAAATATTGGTTTAACCTTTTCAGCCATTCTTTAATAAAAATGACAATTTTAGTCCCTTATATAAAAAAAGACATTTTAGGCCCTAAAACCATTTTCTTGTCATATTTGACTCGTAGACTTGTTTAAGTGATGATTTGAGCTCAAAGATTACTCTTTGGCAGTTTTAGCCGCTCCAGTAAAGAGATTTTCAGTTTAAACCCAAACTTTTCACAACTTTTACAATTTTGCCCCAAAACCCAAAAAGTTTACATTTTTCGTCCTTGTTTGAAAAAAAATCATTTTAACCCCTGAAATTGTTTTTTTTTTACCCTTTTACCCCATGTTTTGAGAAATATATCATTTCAATTCCATGAAAATCACATTTTTCGCAATTTTTGGCTTAATGGGCCGAAAAGCCCAAAAATTGGCCCATTAAGCTACAAATTTCATTTGTAGCCCTTTAAATAGTATGATATTCATATAAACCTTTATTTTTATAGTTTTGACTCATTTAGTCCTTAAGAAAACCGTGAATGCCATCTTTCAACCCATCTTTTGTTTATTTGACAAATATAACCCAAAAATGAATTTTATGTTGCAATATGTTTATTATAACCTTAGAGGGTAATTTTTCTTGACTTGTTTAGTGTAATATATCATAGATCATGTTTATCATCCTCTTAGATCCATAGATCTCGAGATTTCTTTTCTTTTTGTTACATATTTACCATGTAAACACATGAAATCACACATAATATACACATACACATAGATCTACACATTTTACTTGTATTCTCCCCATAAAACATATGAAAACCAAAAAGATAGGGTATGAACTCAACTTTTCTTTGTGGATCTCGGTTTGAAGGAGAAAGGGAAGAGTTTGATGCTATTTTTCGGTCCTAGCAAGCTTTCTTGGGTTAATTTTCGAACTTAAGAAGCTTCTAAGGAGTAGATCATGAGAAACTTACTTAGAATGAGTGATCTAACATGAAAATGAAGTTATAAAACTTAAGTGTGGTAGGACTTACCAATAATTGATGATTTCTGATGACGAAACTCTTCTTGAAGTTGTGCAAATTCTCGAAAATTAGAAAGGAGATGCAGAGTGTTCTTGTGAGTGTTTGAGAGAATTTTGAAGAGTTTGGGTGTGTGTGTGAGGTCTCAGCCGAGAATAGAAGAGGAGAGAGGAGAGAGAGAGGTGAGGTGACTTGCTTGGTTGCATGGTGGTTTCAAGCCTTGATGCATGTTGGATTTTATAGAGGTGGAACTCCAAAGTCAACTCTTCTCCCATTTCACTTATTTTTCCCCCTTCTTTTATACATGGGTTGAAATAGGCTAAGGAAGAGGAAAGGAATCATCTTAGGCCCATTCGAATTCTTGCTCCAAATTATGAGGCTAAATGACTATTTCTCGGTCCATTGGGCTCCTAGGGGTGTTCACAGCTTTAGCATAAAGGAATAGATTTGAGTCCATTAAAGCTAATTGGATTTGTTGTGGCCCAAAGAGGCCCATTAAAGATAAACTAGTCCATTTTAGGCTTATAAGGCCCAAAACGTTAAGTTTCATGGAAGTGGGTCCAATTAGAGCCCATATAAGAGTTCTAAGCCGAAAAATAGTCAATATTGGAAACATATTGGCCCATTAGGCCCGATAAGGAAATCCTAGTCCAAAATGGATTTAAACCGGGATTTTTAGGGTTTCCAACTTTCGTTGACTATTTGAAAGTTTGAATAGGGTGTTTGATGGAAATTTTTGTTGTTATTGAATAAGCTTCATACATGCTTTCACATTTTTGGTTCACAAATGTTATCATTGTTGTTGTTACAAGGTATAGAATTCCTAGTTGTGATACGTGTGTTCACGGAGAGGGCTATGTTTTGCCTGGAGTTTGCTTCAGAGCAGTCTTAGATGACTCGTTATCTTAGTATGCTCAAGACCAATATTCGACAATTTGTTGCTACGCAATGTTGTGAGACTCTCTTGGATCTTCAGGAAGCCGCGAGGCGGCGTGAGTTGGAGATAGAGCTGCGGTTGAGGGAGCAGCGTCAGGTTCCAGTACAGTCTCAGCTGGCACCTAAGCGGTCTAAGACCGCTGATACTTGGACCGGGGGTCAGCAGAGCCACACTTGTGGAAAGTGTGGCCGCGATCATTCAAGGGTTTTCCGAGCCGGTGGTGGGTGCCATAAATGTGGCAAAAAGGGCCACTATGCCAAGGACTGTTGCCAGTCCGCCCTCCCCCCCCCCCCCAGCAGATATGAGGATATGTTATCATTGTCATCAGGTTGGTCATGTGAAGACCAATTGTCTTCAGCTTGCCGCTAAGACGACGCATGGTTCCGCACCGGCTACTTTGAGGATTGCGGATAGGAGGCTAGTAAAGGCGGAGCATCCGAAGGCTCAGGGGTGCTCCTTCCAGCTCACGGTCGAGGATGCCAAGGTAGCACCGGATGTGGTTGTTGGTATGTTTCTATTCTCTATTTTAGTTATTATATTTGTGTTATGTTTATCTGTTGTACCTATGTTTAGGTACGTTTTTAGTAAACTCTTTGCCTGATTGGTTTTATTCGACTCGAGGGCGTGTCTATCGTTTGTATCTCAGACCTTTAGTAGAGGGTTTAGTGTGTCGGTAGATGAGCTTGAGTTTCCATTGTGACTTTCTAACGGGGTTTCTGCTTCTTCGGTCTACTAGGGATGTGGGTTGGACATTTTTGGGGTATCCTTCCAGATAGATTTGATTCCTATCCCCGTGGGGGATGTACGTGTGATCGTAGGGATTGGGGATCATGCTTCAGTTTCAGAGGCTCCAGTGGTTAGAGAGTTTGTCGATGTGTTTCCAAAGGAGTTACCTGGAGTGCCTCTGGAGAGGCATGTAGAGTTCAGGATTGATCTAGTGTCGGGTGCAGCCCCTATCGCTAAGGCATCATACCGTCTGGCACCGCCAGAGATGCAGGAGTTGGCATCTCAATTGCAGGAGCTGTTGGGTAAGAAGTTGATTCATCCAATTAGTTCTCCATGGGGAGCACCAACCCTTTTCGTCAGGAATAAGGACGGTTCGCACCGGATGTGCATTGATTATAGGGAGTTGAACAAGTTAACGGGGAAGAACCGTTATCCATTTCTGAGGATAGATGATGTTTTCGATCAGTTACAGGGTGCATCATGGTTTTCCAAGATTGATTTGAGATCCGGATATCACCAGGTCAGGGTGAGAGAGGAAGACGTAGAGAAGACCGCGTTTCGGACTCGTTATGGCCATTACGAGTTCGTGGTGATGTCGTTTGGGCTCACCAACGCGTCGATAGTGTTCATGGATTTGATGAATCGGGTCTGCAGGCCGATGATCGATCGCTTGGTCATCGTGTTCATAGATGATATCTTGGCGTATTCCAAGACCCGAGAGCAGCACGGGGAGCACCTCAGGGAGCTGCTGGAGGTCCTAAGGCGAGAACGGTTGTATGCCAAGTTCTCGAAGTTTGAGTTTTGGTTACGAGAGGTCCAGTTCCTCGGACATCTCATTAACCAGGAAGGGATTTTTGTCGACCCGGCCAAGGTTGAGGCGGTTATGCAGTGGGAGATTCCGAAATCTCCCTCAGATATCATGAGCTTCTTGGGATTAGTAGGGTACTACCAGAGATTTGTTCGAGATTTCTCCAAGATTACAATGCCCCTCACTCATCTAACAAGGAAGGGGGTGGATTTCCAGTGGGGCCCTAAGCAGCAGAGGGCATTTGAGACCCTCCAGTAATGTTTATGCGAGGTGCCAGTGTTGACAATCCCTGAGGGAGTTGTGGATTTTGTAGTATTCTGTGATGCATCCATCATAGGTTTGGGGGCAGTCCTCATGCAGAGAGGATGAGTGATAGCCTATGCATCGCGGTAGTTGAAGCCGCATGAGACGAGATACCCTATGGACGATCTTGAGTTGGGAGCGGTGGTTTTCGCTCTCAAGATTTGGAGGCATTACCTATACGGGGTCCGTTATATGATATACACAGATCACAAGAGTTTGAGGCACATCATGGATCAGCTGAATCTGAATATGAGGCAGCACAGATGATTGGATGTAGTCAAGGACTACGATTGCGAGATCCTTTACCACCCCGGTAAAGAGAATGTGGTTGCGGATCCATTGAGCCGCAAGTCAGCTGGGTCTTCTACCTCAACAAGGTGTATGAGGATAGTGGTGGAATCCCTGCTTGTGAGTTTGATTAGAGATGCCCAGGTTGAGGGTATACGGCCATAGAACTAGAAGTTAGAGAGGATTAAGGGAAAGAGCGCCCGGTTTGTTCAGGATAGCTGCGGATTATTGACCCAACACGGTCGGGTTTGGGGCCTGATGTCTGGTGAAGTCAGGCAGACAGTGATGGAGGAGGCTCATAAGTCTCATTTTTCTATACATCCAGGGGCCACCAAGATGTACCACGATCTGAGTTTGAGTTATTGGTGGTCGTGTATGAAGCCAGAAATCAATTGGTACATTGAGAGGTGCTTGACCTGTAGGATGGTCAAGGCCGAGCATCAAAAGTCGTATGGTAAGTTACAGCCTTTAGAGATTTCCATGCAGAAATGGTAGCAGATCACGATAGACTTCATTACAAAGTTGTCGAGGACGACAATAGGGTTCGATGCTATATGGGTCATCGTGGATTGGTAGACCAAGAGTTCCTATTTCTTGGCTATTCAGGAGAGTTTGTCGGCCAAGAAATTGGCCGACTTGTACGTCCGCGAGGTTGTCTCTCACAATGGGGTTCCGGTCACCATCGTTTCCGATCAGGATGTTAGGTTTACCTCCTGTTTCTGGAATAAGTTCCACCAGGAACTGGGCACACGACTGCATTTCAGTATCGCATTTCATCCCCAGACCGATGGCCAGAGTGAGCAAACCATTCAGACCCTCAAGGATATGTTGAGGGTGTGCGTTCGCCTACAATAAAAGCTATCATTCCAGTATTGGCGCCACACTTTTTGAGCTGCAGTATGGATAGAGATGTCGCACCCCCATTTTTTGGGGTGAGGTTGGGCACAGGGTGATGGTACGGATGGAGGTAGTTCTATAGACTACCGAGAAAATTCAGTAGATTAGGCAGTGATTGCAGACCGCTTAGAGTCGGCAGAAGAGTTACGCCGACAAACGCCTATCTGAGTTAGAGTTTCAGGTGGGTGATATGGTGCTCCTGAAGCTCTCGCCCTGGAAGAGTGTGATCCGCTTCAGGAAGAAGGGAAAATTGGGTCCACATTTCATTGGACCATTCAGGATCCTTTCCAGGGTTGGCAAGGTGGCATATAGGCTAGAGCTACCGGAGGAGCTTAGCCGAATTCACAACACTTTCCATGTTTCCCAATTGCGAAAGTGCATTTTAGATCAGGAGGTAGTAGTATCATTGGATGATATTCAGGTCGATGAGCGCCTGAACTATGTGGAGAGACCGGTGGCCATTCTTGAGAGGAAGGTGAAGGTCCTAAGAAACAAGGAAGTACCTTTGGTAAAGGGACAATGGGAACACCAGAGGGGATCGGAGTGGACTTGGGAGCCAGAGTCCGAAATGAGAGAGCACTACTTGGATCTTTTCATAGAATCCGACTTTGATGACGAAGTCTAGGTCAGGTAACACCCCGTTTTTCAAGTGTTTAATTATGAATCCCTGAGGATTAAGAGAAAGGTAATTCTGGTCCTTTTCGAGAAATGAGTTTCATCCGAGAAGGTTTCGGGCGAGTGTATGTGTTAGAAGTATTGGGCTTCTCGTCACCCTCGTATGAATGTAAGTTATTTGAGAGTGGGTTTAGATTAGAGGAGTTGCGGTGCCTCGAAGTTGATCATTGTTTATAGTTCTTTGTGGAATAAGAAGGAAATGGTCCCATGCATGCATGCTTTTGTTTTTTTTGAAAGGTGGCTGGGTACGACCAACGTAAGCTGGACGTACGCCCAGCGTAATAGGACGAATGGTCGCGGGTAGCCGGGTGAGTACGCCCAGCGTACTAGGGAGGTACGCCCAACGTACTCTCAGAAACCCAAAACCCTATTTTTAGGGTCAGCCACTATATAAGGAACATAATGGTTCACCCCATAGCCCCCTTATGCCCATCTTCAACCTCAGAGAAACCCTAGATCTCGTATCCTCTCATATTTGGGTGTGTTTGATCTTGAAAAGCTTGTGTTGGCAAAAGAAAGGCTTGAAGGAGAAAAGGGAAGTTGTCAAATAAGAAGAAGAACGTGTGGAGCTTGTGGATCTGAAGAAATACCACCCTTTGGAGTTGGTTTAAGGTATAAAGTTTCTTGCTTGACCTTCTTATGGCATAGATCTATGTATTTTGAAGCTTTGTCTCCATTCTTGTCTACCTCGATTTGGTCAAGATTATCTGTCCTTTCAGACCTTTGGAGAGGTCTTGAGTGATAAAAATGAGGTCCCAAGAGCTGTAGTTATTCCATGTATGAGTTATATAGGTCTTAATGGATTAAGACCTTGGATTAAGAGCTTAAGGACGTCCCAAGTGATAAAGTCTGAGACTTTATGAATTCTACTCATATTTGACCTTTGGATCTGAAGTTTGGACTTAAGAGCTTAAGCCATTAAGAGGTTAGAGAGGCTTAATGGATCTCGCAGTTACGCCCCGCGTAGCGGGCCAGTGTCCCGATTTTCTTTTGGCGATCATTGAAGTACGCCCAGCGTACCAAGGAGAGTACGCCCAGCGTACTCCTCCTGTGGACTTTCTTTTGGGCTTTTATGTTGGGCCATTTGTGGGTTGTTGGTGTTTGGGCCAAGTATGGAAAGTATGAATAGAGTATTTTGGGCCCAATTAATATTATGGATATTGGATCTAGGCCCATTTGGTGATGTGGGCCCAATTTGGTGAATTGGGCCAATGTTAGACTTTGTGTGAGATTGGGACTTTGGTCTTGGCCCGATAAGTGGAAGTCTGATTGACCTTATGTTTATTTTTGTGATGATGGTTAGTTCGAGATTTGTGGTGAGTTGGTGATTCAAGAGTCGGCTTCTTCAGTTCAGAGTATCAGCAATCGCGAGGTGAGTTATCCTCACTATATCGACATGGTCTACGGCAACAAGGCCGACCCTTTACCGGATGGAAATCCGGATAGTTGTCTGTTATGGTATTGCTTGATATGGGCCGGAAGGCATTATGATATGGGCCGGAAGGCATACTATGTTACGTAGACCAGAAGGTCATGGCCTGGAAAGGCATATGTGCGTAAGTAGTATTTTGGATGAGACGTAGGGCGATGTTATGCTCGTGATCGGTTAGGTCGGTATCCTGGTTAGGGTGATGATATGTTATGTGATCTGTTTGATCGATTTGTTGACTGTGAACTGTTATATGATTAAATGTTATGTACACAGGGTTGTTTGGACTAGAGTTTGACCCGATATGCATGGTTGTTCTATGTTCTGTTATGTTATGTATGCTTTTTATGTTATGGGCCGGAAGGCAATATGTTATGGGCCGGAAGGCAATATGTTTTGGACCGGAAGGTCGTGGCCTAGAAGGGCGTATATGTGGTTGGTATTTTGGGGGTATCTCACTAAGCTTTCGGGCTTACAGTTGTGGTTTAATGTTTTTCAGGTTCTTCAGGAGACTGTGGCAAGGCAAAGGCGTGATCGTACCGTTCCTCGCGTTTATGTTTTATGAAATGGACCTGGGAATACTCTGATAAATAATGTATTGAAAACCTTTTTGTAATAATGTTATTAAAATGAATTGTTTTGAAAAGTTCAAATTATGTTGAAATTTTTGGTCGTTACAAGTTGGTATCAGAGCCTTGGTTTGAGTGAATTGGAGGAACACTCGTGTGACTCCAGTCTCAAATCGAGGAGGGTTTTAAAAAGAGAAATTAAAATGGTTTTCAAATTAAGTAAAAGGAGGACGCGGAGGTACGATCAGCCGGAGCCAGTAAGTAACCCCAAATTACCATTCATGACATTTGTTTTATTGAGCTTTGATAGAACAGTATGCTAGTGTTAGGCTAGGGATCTTCAGGATTTCATGATAATGTTGCCTATTTTATGATGCCTGCTAGCCTAGGTTTTTCCTCTGTTGAGATTTCCAGTGTTCCTCTAGGAGTGAGGATCGAGCGCTTGCTATGTATATTTGTCGCTAGGGTGTTGTGGTAGTACTTCATACAAATATGGTTAGGTGTGGACGGTAGTATGGGCCCGTACTACTGAAAGCACATGACCCATACGCATATCAGGGAAACCATGACCTCTAGGGTTGGGTTGAGAGTTGGTTCCCGGGATAGTGGGAAGAGTCTGAGGTTTTATGGTTTGTTTTCAGTATGGAGATTTCGAGGGATGCTGGGAGTGGATCTGGGTCAGGATCAGGTGTAGGAGAAGGGGTTGCGGATGGGTTAGTACCGCCCGAGGTTATTGGTCAGATGAGTACGCACGAGTTGGATGCGAGGATTCGTGAGATTCTGCATGATGAGGTTGCTGCATTGTTCCGGGCCGAGTTGCCGGAACTGTTTGGGTCGATCAAGACCACCAAGGTGGAGTATTTTGATGAGCGTTATGCAGCTCTCACGGAGACGGCTGTCGCGGCGGCTACAGCGGCAGGGGGAAGAGCTAGTAGAGGTTTTTAGTATCAGGACTTCGATAATACGAAGCCTCCCACCTTTGATGGAGTTCACGATCCGATCGTTGCTATGAGAAGGTTATCAAATGTGGAGGGGTGTTTCTTCATGTGTTCATGCCTTGCTGATCAGAGGGTGAGGTGTGCTCTGAACCTGTTAAGGCTCGGGGTAAAGGATTGGTGGAGATTGACCACGGGGTCAGACTCGGATGCGCAGAGGGCTGCGATTTCATGGGATCAGTTCAGAGAGATGTTCAACACTCGTTATGTTCTGCAGGTCGAGAGGGAGAGGTTGGCTAAGGAGTTCCTTGAGTTGAAGCAGGATACGGAGTAGGTGACGGAAATCACCGGGATGTTTACTGAGAGGGCGATGTTTTTCCCTGAGTTCGCTTCGGAGTAGGCTCAGATGTACCGATATCTGAGTATGCTAAAGAGAGACATCAAATAGTTTGTGTCCGTGCAGAGGTGCGAGCCTTGTTGGAGTTGCAGGAGGCCGCCAGGTGGCGTGAGTTAAAGATTGAGTTGCAGTTGCGTGCGCTGAGGCAAGCTCCGGTTCAGTCGCAGCCAGCGACGAAATGGTCTAAGATTGTTGATTCCAGGATGGGAGATCAGGGCAGCCACGTTTGTGGAAACTGTGAGAAGGGTCACGCTGGAGTTTGTCGGTCCGGTGGTGCATGCCGCAAGTGCGGAAAGGAGGGAAACTATGCGAGGGATTGTCGGCAGTCAGTGCCAGTTCGAGATTTGAGGATATGTTATCATTGTCATCAGGTTGGACACTTGAGGGTCAACTATCCACAGCTTGCTGCAGGACCGGTGCAGGCTCCAGCACCGGCCACGTTGAGGATCACAGGTGGAGGTCAGAGTGGAGTGGAGCCCCCAAGGGCTTAGGGTCGTGCTTTTCAGCTTGCAGCGGAGAAGGTTAGAGCAGTGTCGGATGCAGCTGCGGGAATGTTTCTTTCTTGTTGTCTTGTTGATTTATGATTATTGTGTAGTATCGTTTATCTGCTAGTCTCGTTGGATGGTTTTCGTTTTGGTATCCGTTGTTCCTTGAGGGTTTGGCATGGTTATGGATTTGTGTTTCGGGTTTTCGTTTTGGTATCCGTTGTTCCTTGAGGGTTTAGCATGGTTATGGATTTGTGTTTCGGGTTTTTTTTTGGTATCCGTTGTTCCTTGAGGGTTTGGCATGGTTATGGATTAGTGTTTCGGGTTTTTGTTTTGGTATCCGTAGTTCCCTAAAGGTTTGGTATGGTTATAGTTTGGTGTTTCGTGCTATCGTTGGTTATCATTCGTGAGGGTGATTAGTGGAGATATGACGTTGGTTAAATGTCGGGTAGCATCTTCAGTCTAAGGAGTGGTTAGTTGAGGAATGAGTACTTTTGAACGGATTGATCAGTGTGGAAATGTGTTTTGCGAAGGTTGCTAGTGCTAGTGGGAATCAGTCTGCGTGTAAGCGTTGGGTTTTGTGCAAGGTTATTTTGGGAGGTCGGTGTTAGCGGCCGGTGGTTGATAGTTAGTGCCCTAAGTGGGGGAGAATTGGAAATTCTTCGGATGATCGATAGACTTGAGAGGTTGTTTAGCTGCTTGGGTTTCGGCGGTATTTCTTTCAGCCGAGAGCAGGCTAGTATGGGTGAGTAGCAGGCGTGCAGGGCGGGATACAGACCTTTGGCATTGATTGGGTAGGGCCAGGGATCAGGCTGGGATCGAGTATGTATGGTGGAGATAGAGTTCGGAACCCCTAGGGGGCTAGAACAATATGCAGGGGAGGATTCCTCGGAGAGATAACTCGGATTAAGGAATACTAGTTGAGCGGTCCGGATAGACTGAAGGCCGGAAGGCGTACGAGTCAGACCGAAGGCTCAGGGGATGGTCCAGCCAGACTGAAGGCCCGGGAGGGCGGCCCATATCGGCTGAAGGTTTTGTGTCACAACTAGAAATTTTGTGTCTTGTAATCATTATACTCAAGTAAGATGTTGAATCAAAAACTTAAGAGCATGTATGATGCTTACTCTATGACAACAAAATTTCAATCCAATACACCATGCAAGTATAGTCAACAAGCAATTGGAAACCCTAGAAGTTCTTGTTTAGGTCCATTTTGGTCTAGGACTTCCTTATTGGACTCAATGGACTAATAAGCTTTCAATTTGACTATCATGGGCTTAGAACCTTTAAATGGGCTCTAATTGGACCCACATCCATTTATTTCAACATTTTGGGCCATATTGGGCATAGAATGAAATAAGTTAAATATTATGAACCATAATTAACCTAAACTAGCCCAACAAAGTGTAAAAATCATATTATATTTTTTTGGGCCAAAAATCATCCAATCTAACTATAATATGGTCTTAGGGGAATTAAAGCCCAATAATCCCCTTTTAATTTCAAAATCTCAGCCCAAAGCAAACCCAAGAAGAAGGGTTGACTTAGGCTAGCCACCTCATTATTATATTGTGGGTATCCAAGCTAATATTCATCATACATCCAAGCTTTTCTCCCATTCCCATGCACACTCTCTTCTCCCTCTTTTTCCTTCGGCCGAGAGCAAGAAAGGAACACACACACCTCACAAACTCTCTCTAAATTACTCAAGAATCATCCCCTCTCTCCATTCAAAAATCTCGAAAATTTGGCTTGAAGCCTAAGGATCATCATAAAGAAATTCACCATCTAAGGTAAGTTAATGTCTAACTTATGATCTAACTCCCTCCACTTCATCAAAATCCCTTCTAAGTTCATTCACTTTTATGATCTTGCATCCTAGAATCACCTCAAGGTCGAGATCTTCATCAAAGTGTGTTAGGGTCGAAAATCACCTCATTTTCTTCCATCTTTTCTCCAAAACCGAAACCACACCCAAAGGTGAGCTTCATACACCCTATTTTTCGGTTTTTTATAGGTTTTGTGGGGGTGGGGAATACAAGCAAATGTGTAGATCTATGAGTATATGTATGCTTTGTATGATTTCTATGCTTATTTACATGTTTATATGTGATTATGGTGTTGAAACTAGTCAAAAGACCTTAAAAATCGAGATTTGCATTACGATGTATGAAAAAAGTGTTAAACATATTACTACACACAAATCATTTCTAGAAAAATAACCAAGTTGGTTAAAATGAACTCATTGGGCTAAAAATCCCATTTTTGGACTCAAAATGTAAAAAATATGAAGTTAAAGTGCCCAAAATGACAAAATACAAAATTCTGATGGATGAAATGAGTCAAAACAGTTTCAATAAGGTATTTTTCTGGAAATATTCTCTTTGGAGGATTAAATGTGAAATATTTAAGCATAATGGGCCAAAAATGAATTTTTCGGCCCAATAAAGCCCAATATGCGAGATTTTCAATTTAGAGGGGCTGAAACTGTATTTTTCTATAAAACAGGGGACTACTAGTGCTCTAAGTCCATTTCAAGGGTTAAAAATGCTTTTCATATTTAAAAGGGACCAAAGATGCAAAAATTTTCTATTTTGGGCCAAAAGTGTAAAAATTGCGAAAATAAGGGTTTTAGCCGAGAAAATTTTCAATTGGTGGACTAAAACTGTTTTTCAAATAACTTTGGGCTGAAAATAACTTTTCCACAAGTTTGGATGCTAAAGTGTCAAGAAAAATAGTTTGAGGACTAAAATAGAAATTTATTTTATACAAAGGGTTAAATGTGTAAATTGTCTAAAAGAAAGGGGCTGCAATAATGAAACATCCTAATGTTTTAAGAAATAAATCCATCATGATGAAATACTAGCACCTCGACTATCGGCAAATTATAATACACCTTCAACACCAAAAATCGTTATCAAACGAACTGATTCGGTCTCGAATCAATAGCGAATCCGAAATTACTAACACGACGAAACTTCAATACACACGCGAAAATTTCAGGAAGTCAGTACACACGTGAGAATACACCAGACGTCGATACACCGTCTTTGGGCTCAAAAGTTTCAAATCGTGGTTGTTGGGCCTAGCTAGCCCAATGGCATGATCTTTAGGCCCGAAGGAAACTCACTTAAATGTAAATGGGTCTTATATGACCTAATTTCGTGTAAAAGGACTTTTACTGGCTTTGCGCTATTGGACCCCAAGGGCCTTCTGGTGTTGCTAGTAAAGTCGAGAATTCACCAAATGCGAGTCGGGCTAAGGGCCTTTCGCATTCACGATAGCCTTGAACGACTTACGAAAAATATTGGGACTTCGCACCCTCTTTTCCTCCTCGATTGTGGGGCTACACGAAGTCCTGGTGATTGGATTAAGTGAATAGTGCGAGCGACGCCTAAGGGATCGTTTGCATGGTTGTAAACTAGTCATTTTTATTAATGTGTGTTTATAAAAATTCACAACCTATAATTAATCCAACGTCACCAGGACTCAACGAATACACCCATCGTAATGAAATAACAAGATACAATTCATTAATGCAAAATATTAGGAAAACATCGGGTTTTCATAGGGTTTTCAATTAACACACCTACGAGTACATATCGAGTTTTACAAATTGTACTTTTACATTTATAGAAACAAACAAGCATACTTACGGATCTTCACACTTTTTATACTAAGTTCTTTTCAGAAAATATCGGATTTTCTGGTGATTTTCAAAACAATACAAACCACTTTATTTCAAACAATACTTATGAACTCACCAACATTTCATATGTTGACGTTTTTTTCAAAATACTTGTATTCTCAGGTAACAGGTAAATCGAAAAGGAAAAAGAAATGTACTCAGTAACGTATTGTTGTTGTTTTAACTAGTACCGAACAATTTACTTTTGGGCATGTAATATTATGGATCAATGTACCGAATGTAAATGCTACCAGTAGTAATATTCCAATGCTTGGTATTGTATGATGTTATGTTTCATGTATATTCATGGTGATGGTATTCAATTGAGTCACAATAGCCCTCAGACGTTTCCGCCGTCTGGTTCGGGGGTGTGACATTTTGAGAGTGGTCCAGATTGACTGAAGACCTGGTGAGATGGCCCCGTCATGTTGAAGACTCTGCAGGTATTATCGGATCAGTTCGAGGAAATGGGTTGGGTGCGTTGTGATGTGTTAGCATTAGAAGGTCTGGCCCCGGGTATTGATTGTGAGTAGTAGAGGTGGTGCATGGACTCGAGAGTCCTTGCGAGCAGGTTTAGGACATGTATGTCGGATGGTTAGCGGTCATGCTAAGGGAATGTAAATCCACGGAAGTGGAAGAAGCGGCGCAGGTTTGCGATGGAAGTGGTCCAATTATGGTCATTGAGCAGCGAGATTTCGGCAGTGGTGTGGAGCACATCCGGGTTGGATGGTTGCTGGGGCTCGGCAGGAATGCATGGATGGAATTTCGGAATTTCAGATAGAATTGTTTATGTGGTAAAAATGCATCTAGAAGGGTGTTTGGAAGTGTCAGCAGTGTATCGGGGTTTTCCTAACCCAAGGACACTAGAGCCAGTTTGGTGCGGTTATGAGATTGCGATGGAGAACTCGTGGGAGTTGCTCTAGGGCTGAAGCTTGTTTCATTCTGTCGGCAAGAAAGGTAAAGTTGGGTTTCGGACTTCGTTGGTCGAGTCTTGGGTAGCCTGGTCCGGTGAGTGCCAGGCGGAGCATTGCAGGGATAGTTTCAGAGTAGAGACGTCGCAGGCTTCGAGGGCGAAGCCAAATTTAAGTGGGGAAGAATTGTAACACCCACTTTTTCAAGTGTTTAATTATGAGTCCCTGAGGTTTAAGAGAAAGGTAATTCTGGTCCTTTTCGAGAAATGAGTTTCATCCGAGAAGGTTTCGTCACCCTCGTATGAATGTAAGTTATTTGAGAGTGGGTTTAGATTAGAGGAGTTGCGGTGCCTCGAAGTTGATCATTGTTTATAGTTCTTTGTGGAATAAGAAGGAAATGGTCCCATGCATGCATGCTTTTGTTTTTTTGAAAGGTGGCTGGGTACGCCAAGCGTAAGCTGGACGTACGCCCAGCGTAATGGGACGAATGGTTGCAGGTAGCCGGGTGATTACGCCTAGCATACTAAGGAGGTACGCCCAGCGTACTCTCAAAAACCACAAACCCTATTTTTAGGGTCAACCACTATATAAGGAACATGATGGTTCACCCCTCAGCCCCTTATGCTCATCTTCAACCTCAGAGAAACCCTAGATCTCGTATCCTCTCATATTTGGGTGTGTTTGATCTTGAAAAGCTTGTGTTGGCAAAAGAAAGGCTTGAAGGAGAAAAGGGAAGTTTTCAAATAAGAAGAAGAACGTGTGGAGCTTGTGGATCTAAAGAAATACCACCCTTTGGAGCTGGTTTAAGGTATAAAGTTTCTTGCTTGACCTTCTTATGGCATAGATCTATGTATTTTGAAGCTTTGTCTCCATTCTTGTCCCAAAAGTCCTCTCCTTGTTGTCTAGCTCGATTTGGTCAAGATTATCTGTCCTTTCAGACCTTTGGAGAGGTCTTGAGTGATAAAAATGAGGTCCCAAGGGCTGTAGTTATTCCATGTATGAGTTATATAGGTCTTAATGGATTAAGACCTTGGATTAAGAGCTTAAGGACGTCCCAAGTGATAAAGTCTGAGACTTTATGAATTCTACTCATATTTGACCTTTGGATCAGAAGTTTGGACTTAAGAGCTTAAGCCATTAAGAGGTTAGAGAGGCTTAATGGATCTCGCAGTTACGCCCCGCGTAACCTTCGAGTACGCCCCACATAGCGGGTCAGTGTCCCGATTTTCTTTTGGCGATCATTTAAGTACGCCCAGCGTACCAAGGAGAGTACGCTCAGCGTACTCCTCCTATTGACTTTCTTTTGGGCTTTGTGTTGTGCCATTTGTGGCTTGTTGGTGTTTGGGCCAAGTCTGGAAAGTATGAATAGAGTATTTTGAGCCCAATTAATATTATGGATGTTGGATCTAGGTACATTTGGTGAGGTGGGCCCAATTTGTAAATTGGGCCAATGTTGGACTTTGTGTGAGATTGGGACTTTGGTCTTGGCCCGATAAGTGGAAGTATGATTGACCTTGTGTTTATTTTTGTGATGATGGTTAGTTCGGGATTTGCAGTGAGTTGGTGATTTGAGAGTCGGCTTCTTCGGTTCAGAGTATCGGCAATCGCGAGGTGAGTTATCCTCACTATATCGACAGGGTCTGTGGCACTAAGGCCGACCCTTTACCGGATGGAAATCCGGATAGTTGTCTGTTATGGTATTGCTTGATATTGGCTAGAAGGCATTATGATATAGGCCGGAAGACATTATGATATGGGCCAGAAGGCATTCTATGTTATGTAGACCAGAAGGTCATCGCCTGGAAAGGCGTATGTGCGTAAGTAGTATTTTGGCTGAGACGTAGGGTGATGTTATGCTCGTGATCGATTAGGTCGGTATCCTGGTTAGGGTGATGATATGTTATGTGATCTGTTTGATCGATTTGTTGACTGTGAACTATTATATGATTGAATGTTATGTACACAGGGTTGTTTGGACTGGAGTTTGACCCGATATGCATGGATGTTCTATGTTCTGTTATGTTATGTATGTTTTTTATGTTATTGTAACGCCCCGAGTTTTCTCGGTATGTTTGGTTATTTTAATTTAATTATCCTTGTAGCCTTGGGTTAATTTATTTAACCAATGTCTGATTTCTTATGTTATTGGACTCTTTTGATCATCTTGTAAACTCCTTTTATTGAAGTCCATGGGCTATGGGCCTATTTGCAAAGTCCATCTAGTTAATAGTACTTAATGTGTAAATTGAATCATTTGGAACACACACAAGGAAAACACTCTAAACCCTCCCTCTCTCTCAAAAATCGTCCCTCTCTCTCTCTTTGGGATCAAGAGCAGCCAAGGGGCTGTTTGGAACTTAATTCTTGTTCATTTCCAGCCTTGATTCGTATTGGTATGAACCTCCTTATCCTTTCTTACAACTTGATTCATAACCTTGTTCTAGTTTTATGATTTCATCTTCACCTCTTCTCCTTCTTATTTTATTTGTAATTGTATGTTATACATCATCTCAAGATCCTATCTTCACCCCATATATGGTGGATGATGGATCTAGGGGATTACATGTGGCAAAAGATCATGGAAACCCTAAAAGGGAGAATGATGATTTTATGTGCTTATGTTTATTTTCATGTTGATTATTATTACATCCTTGTGGCTAAATGAAATCCTAATGATCCCTAACCCTTTTTAGTACCACCATTATCATGGGGACTGAATTGGGATGATGAACACATCTTAAAATGTGTTTCAAAAGGAGAAGGATGGATAAGCCAAAAAGGAATCACGGGTGGCTACAATTCTGTTTTCCATCAGGTTTGTAGTCATTTTGTAAAAATCATATCTGGAGATCTAGAACTCAAACGGACCCCAAAACAATTCCAAAAGTTCACTAATTGAGTTGGATAACTTTCTTAAGAAGGCCAACCTCACTGATAAGGGCTTTATCTATGTGAAATAATGGCATCTTTGCTGTTAGGTCTGATCCGGGTCTATTCTGATATGTCATTTTGTTTTCATCATTTCTAAGGCTTGGAAAAGGATCCAGAGTGATTCCAAGTTTCTATATGTTCCTTATATTATGAATTTAAGATCTGGAGAATATGGGGTGTTATTTTCAATTATAAATTGGTTAGAATGGATCCACACTCCAGGTCAGTGGGCAGTCACCAGCTTTTGCTAGTGCTGTGATTGTCCGCAATGTGAATTTTATATCTGGAGTTTGAGAGATGCTTTTCATTCAATTCCAACTCTGAGACTTTCACTTTTATGTCCTTTACTTATATTAATTTTCTTTTGGATGAATTCTACTCACAAGTTGGGTAGAAGTGGCCAACATCACTTGATTGTATTGTTGGAGACAGAAGTGATACACCATTTTGTAAAATTCATATTTAATTCATCTTTTGGAGTTAGACTGAGTTCTTTATAGGTGTGGAATCTAGAGAAATCATAGTTTCCTATAAAATTTAGTTAAAGTTATGTTTCTGTTTTAGATTTTGGAGTAAATCCGTTTTGAACAGCAGGTCTGTTTCAGAGACCTTGCTGTGATCATTCTTTTCTCAAGTCATAACTTCATTACTTCTCCATTCTAACCTTTAGTCCTTCTTAGGTGAGGTTTTGAAGTTTGCTCAAGCTTGGTAGCATTATTTAATTGTTATCCATCCTTAATACTCACTCAAGGTGAGTTCTCTCACACCGTTGTATTGATGATTGTGTTTTCTAGTTAGCTCGTGTGTGATTATTTGAATTTATTACAAAAGCAGGCTATATAAGTATTGTTTTAATTCGTACATGTGCACTGTATGTAACTAATTATGGATATGGGGACACCACCAAAGGATACGGATTTACCGGTGCGGTGGGTAGGTAAGATCACCAACGTAATACTCTTCGTGAGGTGCGGTGATTAGGGCCAAATGATACGGGATCTTACCGGTGCGGTTCAAACCTACAAGTCCTTCTCGTAATATAGACATTGATTCGTTCTTTGCCTTTATCATTATAATTGGAAAATGGATTAGGGCTAGTAAATATGAATGTTAGTACAATGTCTGTGTTTGAATTCACTAAGCTTCGTGCTTACGTTTTTCCCTTATAACTTTTCAGGTGTTAAGATTAAAGAGGCTAAGGCTTGACATGGAGCATCGGGACATCGCTACTAGTTATTTTGTTGGGACCTTATTATTATTATTACTTCCGCACTTATTTTATATGATTATTAAGTTGATGCATTATGTTATGACTATTTCAGTTGTTTTAATTTAATTTAAGATGCGTTTTAAAAGTTTAAAATTTTTGCAAAAAAAAAAAAAAAAAAAATTAGGTGTCACAAGTTGGTTTCAGAGCCACAGTTTGAGGGAACTAGGCATTCTTGTGGATGTTCTAGACTCAAATTTGAGGCTCTATAATAGTTTATTCTCTTTTTAAAAGATTTTTCAAACTTTCTAAAGACTAGTAGTGAAAGATGTCGCGGTGTGCCAGTCAGCCAGCCAAGTAAGCCTTATTTCTTATGTTAAATGTTTATGTTAAATTGTTGACTATGAATTGGATTCTACTAGTCTTAAAATGCTAGATTACACACTTATTTAATGTTAACATGTGAGAGAGATGTAAAATTAACGGCTAGAGCGAGCTGGAAATTTTGAAACTAGACGCGATTGCGAAATTGGAACTTGTGTGGAAGATAGTAGAAGGGCCCCTACTATTTGAAACATCGGTGCCGGTTTCGGGTCGGGGCAAGGTTGAGAAATTTTCGGCAAGCCGAGTGTTTCGTCTTCCTAGAAATATCTAGGCTGAATTATTTCTAAATATTTTCCTCCTTCTACGGATACAGATGGCTCCGCCTGCTCGCCTTAATCAGCTCCAAATGGAGCAAGTTAGGAATATTGTCGCTGAGGAATTCAATAACGCTTTCAATAAACTAATCTCGGGCGTGACCAATGACATAATCAACCAGGTCAAAGCTCTTCTGGATGATCGCCTCGCAGCTATTCCCGGGGGAGCGTTACCGGCTCCGCCCGTTCGGGATTCAGCATACTACTTCGAGAAGTTCAACAAGTGTAGCCCTCCTCTTTGGAACGGTGAATCCAACCCAGTTGCTGCTAAGCATTGGGTGTCAGATATTGAGGGCGCCTTCATGACTGTTGGGTTTCCGGACCAGTACAAAGTTGTGATTGCCATGAATCAGCTGCGAAAAAGGGGAAAGACATGGTGGAACACCATCACCGCTCTATTAAACGAGGAAGAAGTGAGGGCCATGTCTTGGGCCCAATTTGTGGAGAGGTTCGAGGCACAATATGTGCCCAAGGTGGAGCAGCAGCGGATGCAGCAAGAGTTCATGGCCTTACAGCAAACTACCGAGTCTGTTAGCAACCTGAACACCAAGTTCTTGGAGATGCTATCTTTTTGTCCCTCATTTGCTGGGAACGAGGCCTGGTTGGTCAGCCAATACACTACCATTCTACGTACCGAGATTCGGGAATTCGTTAGCATGCAGGAGTTCCCGACTTTATCCGCAATCATGGATGCAGCAAGGAGGAGGGAAATCGAGTTGCAGACCCAAACCAAGAGGAAGGCCAATGACACCTCCTCCAAGACATCCGGAGATGCCCAGAAAAAGCAAAAGCGGGGTGGTAAGTCAAGGTATGAGTACAGGCCGTCTTCAGGTCAGGGCGAGAAAAATCCGTTGATATGCTACAACTGTAAAAAGCCAGGGCATCATTGAAAGAATTGTAGGGCTCCCCCTGCGAGTGTAGTTCCTCAGATTACTTCTGCTGCTCCCGTCTGATATCACTGCAACGAGACGGAACACAAGAAGCCCGAATACCCGAAGTTGAAGGCTGGTAAAGGAAGCGGGGGTACAAATCCTGCAATTGCATCGTCTTCTAAGGGACCCACTATGGTGACACGAGGTCGTGCTCACCAGATGACTGCGGATGAGCCAGTGATTACCGCGACAGTGGCAGGTAATTTTTTTTTCTTTTCTCTCCTGCCATTATTTAATAAATGGTAGTTAGAATTGTTTACATGATCGTATGTGGTAAAACAGGCACTTATTTGCTAGATTCCAAGCCTGTTGTTGTTATGTTTGATAGCGGTGCTACCCATTCTTTTGTATCTCGCACATTTATTAATCGTCTGGGGTGTAGTATCGAAAAATTGGCTCGCCCAATGGTTGTCGAAGTTGCCGACAACCGCACTATTTATGTCACCGATGTCTATCGGGGTTGCACTCTCGAGTTTTCTGGAGTTGAATTCCCTATTGATCTTATCCCTATTGCGATGCGAGAGCTCTGCGTTATCGTAGGCATGGATTGGCTTGATGCGTTTGATGCGGAAATCCACTGTCGTAAGAAGCAAGTTCGTGTTTGAAACCCTAGAGGTGGAGAACTTATTATTCAGGGGGACATTCCCCGTCTGGCTATGGCTTCTTGCTCTTCTGCTATAGCACTAGACGATGTTCCTGTCATTTCCGACTTCAGCGATGTCTTTCCGGAGGAACTCCCTGGCTTGCCACCTGTTCGGCAAGTGGAGTTTCGCATTGATTTGGTGCCAGGTGCGACTCCGGTAGCGAAATCTCCTTACCGCTTGACACCACCTGAAATGAAAGAGCTCCAAGATCAACTGCAAGAACTAAGTGATAAAGGGTTTATACGGCCAAGCTGCTCGCCTTGGGGTGCTCCTATTCTCTTTGTGAAGAAGAAAGATGGATCCCAGCGAATGTGTATTGATTATAGGGAGCTAAACAAGCGCACGATAAAGAATAGGTACCCGTTGCCACGTATTGACGATCTTTTCGATCAGCTTCAGGGAGCATCTTGGATTTCCAAGATTGATTTACGTTCTGGTTACCATCAGATGCGTGTTCGTGAAGAAGACATTGAGAAAACAGCATTCCGTACTCGATATGGGCACTTTGAATTCGTGGTGATGCCTTTTGGGCTCACCAATGCACCCGCAACGTTCATGGATCTCATGAACCGGGTGTGTAGCCTAATGCTTGACCGTTCGGTCATAGTGTTCATAGATGATATCTTAGTCTATTCTAAGAGCAAAGAGGAGCATCAGCAACACCTTCGGGAGATTCTGGAAACTCTGGCAAGAGAAAGGCTTTATGCTAAATTCTCAAAATGTGAATTTTGGTTGGAAGAAGTTCAGTTCTTGGGGCATGTGGTAAACAAACACGGTATCAAGGTCGATCAAGCCAAGGCTGATGCGGTTAAACAATGGAAGATTCCGAAAACACCTTCTGAAATTCGTAGTTTCTTGGGTTTAGCCGGTTATTACCGGAGGTTCATTGAAAATTTCTCTAAAATCGCCTTACCACTCACCCGATTGACCAAGAAATCAATGAATTTCGTTTGGGGCCCGGAGCAGCAACTGGCGTTTGATGAGTTAAGGAAGCGATTGTGTGAAGCTCCGATTCTGGCCTTACCTGATGGGGTTGAGGATATGGTGGTTTATTGTGATGCATCGCTTCAAGGTCTTGGTGTCGTGTTAATGCAACGAGATAGGGTGATAGCCTATGCCTCCCGACAGCTGAAACCCCACGAACGAAACTACCCCACTCATGATTTGGAGCTTGGGGCTGTTGTTTTCGCTCTTAAGATTTGGAGATACTATCTTTATGGAGAGAAGTTTATCATATACACTGACTATAAGAGTCTAAAATATTTGTTCGAGCAGCGGGATTTGGATATGAGGCAGATCCGATGGTTGGATGTGGTAAAAGATTATGATTGTGAAATTCACTACCACCCCGGTAAAGCTAATGTGGTAGCTAATGCTCTCAGTCGTAAACAATCTGCCGAACCGATTAAAGCTAAGTGTCTCCGGATCACGATGGTGTCGTCTTTGTTAGATCTAATCTGGGACGCCCAAAAGACGGCAATACTGGAGGAAAACATCAGGCATGAGAAGATTGGAAAAGAGTTGCCTAAGATGGAACAAGACGGGCGGGGTTTGCTGACTCGCTACGGTAGGGTTTGGGTTCCATATACCGGGGGAAATCGGAAAACCCTAATGGATGAGTCTCATAAGTCAAAATTTTCTATCCATCCTGGTGCTACTAAAATGTATCGGGACCTTCATGAGGCTTACTGGTGGCATGGAATGAAGAATGATGTGGCTCAATTTGTGGAAGAATGTATGACCTGTCGGAAGGTCAAGGCGGAACACCAGAAACCGCATGGGAAGTTGCAACCATTGGAGATTCCTGAATGGAAATGGGAGCATCTAACCATGGACTTCATTACAAAACTTCCTAGAACTGCCCGAGGATCAGATACGATATTGGTGATTGTTGATTGTTTGACTAAGAGTGCTCACTTTCTGGCTATAAAGGAGAGCTCATCGGCGGAGAAATTAGCTGAGATCTTTGTTCGGGAGATTGTCTCATTACATGGGGTGCCCGTTTCTATCGTCTCCGATCGAGACACCCGATTTACCTCTCGGTTCTGGAGGAAGTTTCAAGAGGAATTGGGCACACGATTACATTTTAGTACCGCCTTCCATCCGCAGACAGACGGGCAGAGTGAGCGGACGACTCAGACCTTGGAGGACATGCTTAGGGCGTGTGCGATTGATTTTGGGGGTAGTTGGGATGACCATCTACATCTAGCTGAGTTTTCTTATAGCAACAGCTATCACTCAAGCATTAAAATGCCTCCGTATGAAGCCTTGTATGAGAGGAAGTGTAGGACGCCCGTTTGTTGGGGCGAGGTTGGGCAGAGGGTACTTGGGAGTACCGATATTGTGCTACAGACTACAGAGAAAATCCAAGTGATTCGGGATCATTTGGTCACAGCGAGTAGTCGTCAGAAAAGTTATGCCGACAAAAGACGCTCCAATCTTGAGTTCCAGGTGGGAGATTATGTGTTGCTTAAAGTCTCCCCCTGGAAAGGTGTGATTCGATTTCAGAAGCGGGGAAAGCTCGGACCCCGATTCATTGGACCCTACAAGGTCATAGCTCGTGTGGGGAAGGTGGCTTACCGTTTAGAGCTTCCTGACGAGCTTAGTCTAATTCATAATACGTTCCACGTGTCTCAGTTACGAAAATGTGTTGTTGATGAGACCGTTGTGATACCACTGGAGGACATGCAAATTGACGAGCGTCTCAATTATGTTGAGAAACCAATCACAATTTTAGAACGAAAGGCGAAAGCTCTCCGCAACAAGACTATAAACCTGGTTAAGGTGCAGTGGCAACATAGGAAGGGTTCGGAATGGACTTGGGAACCGGAATGCGAGATGCGGGCTCATTATCCGGATCTGTTTCTAGGTGTTGACTTCGAGGACGAAGTCCGTTCTTAGTGGGGGAGAGTTGTAACGCCCCGGGTTTTCTCGGTATGTTTGGTTATTTTAATTTAATTATCCTTGTAGCCTTGGGTTAATTTATTTAACCAATGTCTGATTTCTTATGTTATTGGACTCTTTTGATCATCTTGTAAACTCCTTTTATTGAAGTCCATGGGCTATGGGCCTATTTGCAAAGTCCATCTAGTTAATAGTACTTAATGTGTAAATTGAATCATTTGGAACACACACAAGGAAAACACTCTAAACCCTCCCTCTCTCTCAAAAATCGTCCCTCTCTCTCTCTTTGGGATCAAGAGCAGCCAAGGGGCTGTTTGGAGCTTAATTCTTGTTCATTTCCAGCCTTGATTCGTATTGGTATGAACCTCCTTATCCTTTCTTACAACTTGATTCATAACCTTGTTCTAGTTTTATGATTTCATCTTCACCTCTTCTCCTTCTTATTTTATTTGTAATTGTATGTTATACATCATCTCAAGATCCTATCTTCACCCCATATATGGTGGATGATGGATCTAGGGGATTACATGTGGCAAAAGATCATGGAAACCCTAAAAGGGAGAATGATGATTTTATGTGCTTATGTTTATTTTCATGTTGATTATTATTACATCCTTGTGGCTAAATGAAATCCTAATGATCCCTAACCCTTTTTAGTACCACCATTATCATGGGGACTGAATTGGGATGATGAACACATCTTAAAATGTGTTTCAAAAGGAGAAGGATGGATAAGCCAAAAAGGAATCACGGGTGGCTACAATTCTGTTTTCCATCAGGTTTGTAGTCATTTTGTAAAAATCATATCTGGAGATCTAGAACTCAAACGGACCCCAAAACAATTCCAAAAGTTCACTAATTGAGTTGGATAACTTTCTTAAGAAGGCCAACCTCACTGATAAGGGCTTTATCTATGTGAAATAATGGCATCTTTGCTGTTAGGTCTGATCCGGGTCTATTCTGATATGTCATTTTGTTTTCATCATTTCTAAGGCTTGGAAAAGGATCCAGAGTGATTCCAAGTTTCTATATGTTCCTTATATTATGAATTTAAGATCTGGAGAATATGGGGTGTTATTTTCAATTATAAATTGGTTATAATGGATCCACACTCCAGGTCAGTGGGCAGTCACCAGCTTTTGCTAGTGCTGTGATTGTCCGCAATGTGAATTTTATATCTGGAGTTTGAGAGATGATTTTCATTCAATTCCAACTCTGAGACTTTCACTTTTATGTCCTTTACTTATATTAATTTTCTTTTGGATGAATTCTACTCACAAGTTGGGTAGAAGTGGCCAACATCACTTGATTGTATTGTTGGAGACAGAAGTGATACACCATTTTGTAAAATTCATATTTAATTCATCTTTTGGAGTTATACTGAGTTCTTTATAGGTGTGGAATCCAGAGCAATCATAGTTTCCTATAAAATTTAGTTAAAGCTATGTTTCTGTTTTAGATTTTGGAGTAAATCCGTTTTGAACAGCAGGTCTGTTTCAGAGACCTTGCTGTGATCATTCTTTTCTCAACTCATAACTTCATTACTTCTCCATTCTAACCTTTAGTCCTTCTTAGGTGAGGTTTTGAAGTTTGCTCAAGCTTGGTAGCATTATTTAATTGTTATCCATCCTTAATACTCACTCAAGGTGAGTTCTCTCACACCGTTGTATTGATGATTGTGTTTGCTAGTTAGCTCGTGTGTGATTATTTGAATTTATTACAAAAGCAGGCTATATAAGTATTGTTTTAATTCGTACATGTGCACTGTATGTAACTAATTATGGATATGGGGACACCACCAAAGGATACGGATTTACCGGTGCGGTGGGTAGGTAAGATCACCAACGTAATACTCTTCGTGAGGTGCGGTGATTAGGGCCAAATGATACGGGATCTTACCGGTGCGGTTCAAACCTACAAGTCCTTCTCGTAATATAGACATTGATTCGTTCTTTGCCTTTATCATTATAATTGGAAAATGGATTAGGGCTAGTAAATATGAATGTTAGTACAATGTCTGTGTTTGAATTCACTAAGCTTCGTGCTTACGTTTTTCCCTTATAACTTTTCAGGTGTTAAGATTAAAGAGGCTAAGGCTTGACATGGAGCATCGGGACATCGCTACTAGTTATTTTGTTGGGACCTTATTATTATTATTACTTCCGCACTTATTTTATATGATTATTAAGTTGATGCATTATGTTATGACTATTTCAGTTGTTTTAATTTAATTTAAGATGCGTTTTAAAAGTTTAAAATTTTTGCAAAAAAAAAAAAAAAAAAAATTTGGTGTCACAGTTATGGGCCGGAAGGCAATATGTTATGGGTCGGAAGGCAATATGTTTTGGACCGGAAGGTCGTGGCCTGGAAGGGTGTATATGTGGTTGGTATTTTGGGGGTATCTCACTAAGCTTTCGGGCTTACAGTTGTAGTTTAATGTTTTTCAGGTTCTTCAGGAGACTGTGGCAAGGCAAAGGCGTGATCGTACCGTTCCTCGCGTTTATGTTTTATGAAATGGACCTGTGAATACTCTGATAAATAATGTATTGAAAACCTTTTTGTAATAATGTTATTAAAATGAATTGTTTTCAAAAGTTCAAATTATGTTAAAATTTTTGGTCGTTACAGGTCAAGTGGGGGGAGTTGTAACACCCCGAACCTTGCAGGTATATTTTGAAGACCCTTCTTCCTTTTATTAATTGTCCTTATTGGTCCTTGGAAGTGTTTGTATGGGTCACGAGAAGTACAAGGACTAAAGTTGCAACTTGGGACTGGAAGGGTTATGTTGAGCGTACATAAGGGTATGCTAAGCGTATCAGGCGCGCCCTAGTACGCCGGACGTATACTCATGTATGCTAGGCATAGTTATGTCTGAAAAAAAAACCCTAATATTCAGGATTGGGGACTATATAATCCTTATTATGGCTCATTCTTTTGCTTACCCTCAACCTCCATACCCCCCAGAAGACGTTCCAAACCCTAGAATGTGTGAGAAGTGTGTTTTAGTGTGCATTTTACCCTTGGGAAGTGAAGATATTACATCAAGGAGCTAGAGGAGGAGAGCAAAGGTATAGATCTGAAGTTGTATTGCGTGTGCCATTGAAGCTGCAGAAGGTAAAAAGCTTGGAACTTTGTGCTTTCTAGTTATAGATCTAAACATTTAGCTTTATAAATGTCTTATTGTCCCAAGAATCCCCAAAATGGTGCATGTGATGTTTTAAACGAAAAGAGTTGTCCTTTCAGACCCTAGGAGAGGTCTAAAGTGATAAAAATCAGTCCCCAACAGTTAGTTTTGTCCCATGCATGAAGTAAGAAGGTCTTAATGGGTTAAGACCATGCGTTAAGGGCTATCTAGACGTCCAAAGTGATAAATTCTGGAACTTTATGGTCCCATGGCATATTTGGTCGATGGATCTGGGGTTTGAGCTTAAGAGCTTAAGCCATTAATCCCTTATAAGAGTTTGATAAAGCCCAACGTACGCCCAACGTAAAATTTGTATGCCCAGCGTACGTGGTCAATGGTCCCGACGGCAGTCAACAAAGAATGGCGTTACCCCCCGTGTAACTAGAGAGGTACGCCCCGCGTAACCAGAGAGGTACGTCCCGCGTACACTCTCTATTGGGCTTATGACCAATGAACTTAGGGTTTATTGGGCTAAAAGGAATTAGGCCTATATTGGACTCTGCAATATGACATTTTGGGCCAGGTTATAATACTGGATCATGGGGTTAGGCCCAATAAGGAGGTTGGGCCCAATTTGGTAAATTGGGCCAATATTGGGCTTAAGTGTTTGAACCCTCAAGATAAAGACTTGATGTTTGGCCTTAGCCCAACAAAAGAGAATAGATTTCATGAATTATGGGGACACTCTGTATAGAGAGTAACGTCGTGTAATAACCTAGTAATTATTACGTATAACAGTTCGGGATTCCCAGTGAGGTAGCGGTTAGGATTTCAGCATTTCAGCACTGCTAGCAATGTGAGTTATCCTTACTATATCAATAGGGTCTAAGGCACCAAGGCCGACCCTTTAGTCGTTATATTGGTTATGTTATGCTATATGTGGATATGATAATGTTAGATCGGTATTAGGATAGATAGTATGCTATTATGATCCGTAGGAATTGGTATGTTAGTGACCTGCTAGGTCGGTGCACTAGTTATGAGAGATTGCTATGATGGATGATCAGCGAGATAGTTATGTTTGATGCTTGTGTATGTCAGTATATGCTAGTTATGCGAACATGGTTATTTGTTTGATGGTTGGGTTGAGGCGGTCCTGCTTTGTGCAGAAGGCCAATATACCCTACGAGTGGTCCGGAGAGATTGTAGGCCTGTAAGGCGGTCCAGTCATACCAAAGGCTTGGGATAGATCCAGATAGACTATAGGCCCCGCAGGGCAGTCTAGTCAGGTCGAAGGCCCAATATGCATGTTGTTGTTATCAATTGTTGATATAGTATAATCAGTGTGGTATTGGTATTTTGGGGGTAGCTCACTAAGCCCTCGGGCTTACAGTTTTCAGTTTATTGTTTCAGGTGCTTCAGGAGATCATGGAAATGCAAAGGCGTGACTGTACCGCTCCTCCTCCTTATGATCTGGTTATTGGGACACTCTGATGAATAATGATTTCAAAACATTTTATAAACAAATACTATTTGGTTTTATTTATGATTGAAAATTTTAAATTTGGCGTAAATTTTTTGGATGTTACACATGGTGTTTCTATAACATGATTATTAGATCTTAAGGGTAATCATAATAAATATCAACATTAATTTTTCAATTTAGTTAAAAATGCTAGAAGGTGCTTGTTTCTCATATGGTTATTGGATTTATAATCGTAAATTATATAAAATCTTCTTTGTGCTATTAGGAAATTTGACTTGACATGTCAAAATTTCCGAATGTATACAAAACATTGTTATTTTTTATATTAAGCTTGTGAAATAAAAAGACTCTACTCTACAACTTCATTGCATGTGTAATAGCTCAAAAAAGATGTTTGATGCGTAAAGTAAGGGTGAGCATTTGGACTTGTGGACCGGATCGGACTGGACCGTTCTTTTGGACACCCGGGCAGTTCTTGTCACTACTAGAAAAAAGGCCTTTTACGACACTCATTGCGCGTCGTAAAACGCTCAGACGACGCGCAAATGCGTGTCAAGGAAGGCCCTGTCATAACGAGAGACGACACGCTTTTACGCGTCGTCTTTAGACGACGCGCATTTATGACACGCAATGTGTATCATTAAAGCTGCTGTCAAGAAAGGCTATGTCATAAATGAGGATGACACATATTTTTGCGTATCGTAATTTAATTTAATTTAATTTTTTTTAAATTTATTTACAGGTTTACTAATTTTCAAATTAAATTTTCATTTTCATATCTCATAGTAGAAGATAAAATACCATATATAAAAAATACAATCCATTGCACAAAAGTTAATATCATACAAATAATCATTCTCAAGCTTTAAAGCATCAAATGATGAGAAATTGCATAAATCACAATTTCTTGAATGTAATTACTGATAAACATTGTGTCTACTTGACAAATTAAACCTATATCATCACATTTGGTGCAACCAGGCTTGTTTCGTGCTCTGCATCACATCTTTATACACCTGAAAGATGAAAGCAAAAAGATTAGAATTAGCCATAACAATATAACACCATTTATATGCATAAATTCAAAAATATTGTTACAGATTTTCTTCTACTTAACCAATATGATAATTAAGTTTAAAACAAAACAATGAAAATAAATTACCATTTATTTAAGTAACTTGTACTCTAACAGGAGAATGCAACTGTTGATAAAGCTAATACATAAGTAACTTGTACTTTAACATTTGACACTATAGAAGACTCAAAAAACATGAAGGGCAAAAAGGTAATCGACACATATTGGTTACCTGTTTCTGAGGTTTTGTCATTGTATCTGAGGTAAACAAATTACCCTTTATTTAATTACAGTAATAAACTAAAACTGTACAATATCACAATAAAAAAAAATAACATGATAATTAATCATAATAATTAGAAAAAAAAAGTGAAAATTATAAAACAATCTAGATATTCGTTACAGTAAATTAACAAAAATATAAATTAAAAAGAGAGATGTATCTCTATTATGGGGGAAACTGGAAAAGAAAAAGTGAACTGTTTTACGCAATCATCACTTTCCTAACTTAACCCACTAGGACATTTTGTTAACACCAATTAAAAAAGAAATTGTTAAAGCATTAAATTTTTTATAAACATCATATATCCAAACAATAGTTGCTCATGAGAAAAGCTCCTTCACAAAAGCACATGTGAAACGTTGTAGAGTTGGAATGTTTTGAGGATTTATCAGCATCTGATATGGAGATGCTCATACTCCCATTAAGATCATTACTTTTAGAGTTGGAATGTTTTGGGACAGGAATCTCCTTCACAAAAGCACATGAGAAAAGTTGTAGAGTTGGCAAAACAGAAAAAAGAAGAAAAATGGTTTCCATTTGGAAGTTAGTGAGTGCATATCCTCCTAATAAACTCCTACAGATTCCCCCAACAACCATTTCCATCCATGATACCGACTGCAGGTCACCCTCAAATTTAGCCCTGATAATCAATAATAAATAGTATCAGTTTTGTACGAACCAAAAGTATTATTAATTTATCATATCTATTGGAAGTGAATGGATGGAGATGGATATAATACCACATACTTCTCAAGTCTTGCAACTTCAACAATCATTGCATCGATGACAACATCTGCCATTGCAAAACCAAGATTTTGCAACAACAAAATGATCATGAGTTGATCTGGGGAATTCCTTATGCTTTCTTCAATGCCAAAAATCACCCATGGAAACAAGGACAGAAGTGTTGCAATCACTAAATAAGGAATCTTGTTCCTTCACTACCACATAACAAAGTCACAAGAATTCCCTCCAGATAAAAGAGTCTATAAAGATGTTTAAACCAAATAAAACTAACAAGTTACACAAAAAAACCATTAAAGCCATTAATTAGACCTTGCAAAGAAGCTAATTTAATTGCTTCTCATCTAATACATCAAGGTTCCAGTGCTGACAGCAACTAGGTTGTTAGCCACTGTGAACTCCAAGTCAAAGTTGAAACAAAAAATACACATCAATATGTCGATCTCCTAATACCACATGTGCCCTAATTTCTTCGGATGCTTTTCTTGCTGCACGAAACTAGCATGAAATTTGTCAGTTAAGAGCGTGAAAAGTTTGAAGATGGTTCTTGTAACGATCTATTGTCTAAACTGTATACCTCGTCACCAAAAGGTCGATTGATGTTTGAGGAAATCTTCGAAGAGAATGTGGCTAATAGTAAATGTGGTGCTAAAGCTGTTTGACCAACTGTTAGGCCGGAAAACATGGTGAATTTTGTTTTCAGCGAAGAAACAGATGAAATCGGATGTATATGGAGATGGAGATGGTCACCTAAGTTGATGCTGCGACTAATGGCGCCAAGGAACCCTGAATCGGATAAGGAAAATGGATTTGACTTTAACCATGGTTCGATCTCTGCAATAAGTCAAGTTAATCCATGGATGGAACTAAATCACGCTTTATAATAAAGGAATTGTAGGATAAGATAATGATTTGAAGTCGCCGTCTGATTTCATAATAAAAGTAACTTGGAACAGAACAAATTGATCGGAGAATATGGAATCTAACAACATCACTCGTATCACCGTCAACAGCCGATTTTTCAGAAACATGATTTGTACCGAGCAATCAAATAGCCTCAGGCTCAACAAACTAGGTTCGCCATGCCCGAATAGGGCCAAACTGAATCTTTCTTATTATAACTAAGCTTCCTTCATCGGCTAAATTGAGCAATTCCGGGTGCATCTCAGCAATTATGGTTCTAGATCGATCCGCATTGGATTTCACACTTGAAGTTGAACACGATGTAGGGAGGGGAGGAAGAGCGGCGATGATTTTTATGTGGAAAAGAACACACGTAGGGCAAATGAGGGGAAACAAATAAGGCGGGTTTTCTAATTTTTTTTTGGATTTCCTTTTCCCGCTGGTAGCTAGTTGCTAAAGAAGAGACGCGGGTTTTCTAATTTTTTTGGATTTCCTTTTCCCGCTGCTAGCTAGTTGCTAAAGAGGAGACGCGCGTTTATAAAATTATAAAGCGACATTTGCAGAGGACACGCGTGTAAGAAAAGTGCCCTCCGTGTTTTTATTTTATTTTTGTGAGAAAATATAAAGCGACATCTTCAGACGACACACATTTTATTACAGGCGTCCTCCGTGTTTTTTAGACGCTAATTTAAGGGCACGCAAAAACGCGCGTTCTAAATCCATAAAATTTAAAGAGAGATGACATTATTTTTAGATCAAACACATTTGCGTATCGTAAATCAATGCGTATCATAAATTACGCGTCGTAAAATGCTATTTTTCTAGTAGTGTGTTTCCAGGATCTCAGCAAAACTGGTCCGGTTTTTTTACCGGCTCGGTCGATTCCCGGTAAAAACTGGTCTTGGACCAACTTATTTAAAAAAAAATTGTATTCTGTGAAATTCTTTAAACAATTATATCTCATTCGTTTTAAGTTGGATTGACATGCGGTTTTTTCCAACGTACAATTTAGAATTTGTAGATGATTTTAGACTATAATTTTGTTGTTTCTGGTTATATATTCAACGAGTTACAATCCTTCAAAAAAATAAGTTCAGTGAGTTACAGTACTTCAAAGATGAGACATCAAAGCTGAAATATTTCAGCTTTTCAGCAAATTTGTATTTTTGTATTTTATGAAATTCCTTAAACAAGCATATCTTATTTGTTTTAAGTTGAATTGACATGCAATTTTTTTGAACGTGTAATTTAATGTTTGTAAATGAGTTTAGAATCCTTCAAACAAATGGTATAAAGTATAAACAATCAAAGGCTGACTAGTACAAAGGGTACAAGAAACGGAAACATATTCATTTTTACTAGTTGTATAGTATCAAACCCAAAAAAGTATTCATTTTAATGAGTTGTAAAAGTATCAAACCCAAAAAGCGTTTTAACAAGTTGTGTCGTATGCATGTAAAGTTGTACCGGTCCATACGAGTCCAAGAACTAAAAAACACAGACCTAGAACCGAACATGGACTTGGACCTGATAAGTCTCATCTGGTTCGGCCTACAGTCCACAATATTCTCTGGAACGGTCTGGTCCAAATGCTCACTCCTAGCGTAAAGCAATATGATACCAAAAGATGCAAAAGTTAAATTGCTATCTATTATTTAAACTAAAAGAATATAATAACGTTTTTTATGACTCTACGAAAGTAAGCTACATGAAATCTTAATGTAGAACCACTGCAAAATCAAACATTCCTTTCTCTCATTCACAGTGATTTATGTATCTGTTTCTAATGAACTTACACCTGTATGGATAGACAAGATGGAAAAGGGAGAGGGAGACGAGGATGTTGGTGGGTATCTAGGTTTGTAACACCGACGATAAAAGACTCTTTCAACCTTCCCCGTTGCATTGGTAAATTTGGATAACTTCTTGATTACAACTTATGGTAGATTCGGTGGTAAAATCAAGCCAAATATAAGTTGTTGAATCTGCAAAGGAAATAAAGGTGAAGAGCATTGGGATGACTTCTAGAGAAAAATAAAGGGTTTTCATGGTGGTGATGTTTCTCTAAGTAATCCTTCTAGTAGGTAGTTCTGAGAGAGAGAGAGAGAGAGAGAGAGAGAGAGAGAGAGAGAGAGAGAGAGAGAGAGAGAGAGAGAGAGAGAGAGAGAGAGAGAGAGAGAGAGAGAGAGAGAGAGAGAGAGAGAGAGAGAGAGAGAGAGAGAGAGAGAGAGAGAGATGAACGATCTGGTGGCCCCAATTCTTTTATTTGTTTAATTTTAATTAATAACTTCTTAAAAGGGATGTAAAAAATGAAAAAAAGGAATTAAAAGGGCAAAATCATCCTTTTAGGTTTGTTAAGGACCAAAACCACCAAAATTTATTTATTTTAGGACTAAAACCACAAAAAAAAATCTTGATTTTGGAAATTTCATGCAAGTCAAAAACTTTTTGAACCTTATCCACAGCTTTTTTGCAAGCCACAAGAACCAAATTTACAGTTTTGTCTAAATTTTTTTTAAGGTAATCTACATATCTACAAAAAATAAATAAATAAATAAATAAATAAATAAAATATAAGGGTATGCAATCGCATACCCTTGTTACTATATAGATCTATCTCTAGTATCTTATGTGTATATTAAAGTGTGTTAGTCTTCATATTCCAACATATATTGTTTGTGACTTAGGAATTTAGATTAGTAAATATAACATTATGTTTGTATAACAAGATTATTAGATCTTAAGGGTAATCATAATATTTATCAAAATAAAATTTTTCATTTTAATTTAAAAACGTTTGAAGGTGCTTGGTTCTCATATGATTATTGCATTTATGATCTCAAAATTATATAAAATCTTCTTTGTACTATTAGAAAATTTGACTTGACATGTCAAATTTTCCAAATGCATACAAAACATTTTGTTATTGTTTATATTAATATCGTGAAACAAAAAGGCTCTACTCTACAACTTCATTGCATATATAATGACTCAAAAAATATGTTTGATGTGTAAAATAATATGATACCAAAAGATGCAAAAGTTAAATCATTGTTTGTTTTTTAAATTAAAAGAATATACTTACATTTTTTTATGCTTCTACATAAGCTACACTGAAGAAATAGATTTTACAACTATTGTTTTTTTTAAATATACGTCGACAAAGAATAGTCATATCATAAATAAATGTAGGCACAATAATTATGTTGTTTGAATCGGTGTTTATGTTTAAACTAAAATGATATAATTATGTTTTTTATGCGTGGATAAAATTAAGCTTTATGAAATCGGTGTAGTCAAAAGCTACCTTATACAGCTAGTCTCGAAACTAATAACCAATTTTAAAATTGAGTTTATATTGAAAAAAACATTTTAGATCTAAGCTGGAAAAAAAAATACAAAACGCATAGTTTTTAATAAAATAACAAAAATATTCGATTTTTATGTTGGTGCCCTGTTATGATAACAGGTATATAAAAGTATATAAAAGTATATAAAAGTTGGGTAAAATTTTATGCGTAAAAAGAAAGAACTTATATGAAAATAACCCGGAGGTTAATGTGAAATTTGATTGAGAAAATTGGGTAAAATTTTACGCATAAAAAGAAAGAATTTTTGTGAAAATAACCCGGGGGTTAATGTGAAATTTATTGAGAATATCGGGTAAAATTTTATGGGTAAAAACAAAGAATTTTTATGAAAATAACGCGTGAAATTTGATTGAGAAAATCTTATAAAGACAAAGACGTACCCAATCCTCCCTTTATAAAAACCCTAGAAATTTGTATGTCATAACCCATCGGCGCCCAACATCAAAATGTCTGGCCAAATTCCTTTCCATGTTCAAGAAGAAATCCTCAAAAGGCTTCCTGTAAAATCATTGATTCGGTTTAGATCTGTCTGCAAAGCATGGAGGTGTTTAATCGATAGCGCTTATTTTATTGCTACGCACACCGTTGGCAAAGATGAGTGTCAACAACTGCTTATAAAGTATGTGGTAGGAGAGGAGGCGCGATATGTTTCTATTGTCGACGATGACACTTTCCCCCAACAGAGGTTTGTTCCGGCTCTTCCCCTCTCCGTTCAACTACTTAAAAGGTCATGCTTAGTCGGTAGCTGTAATGGGTTGTTGTGCTTCGGTGGCTATTATTATGCTTCAGAGAGATCTCATTCCAACTATGAAAAGCGGATGGTTGTACTTTGGAATCCTTCAATCGGAAAATCGATTGCTATTGATGTGCCTGTGACATATCATGTGCATTATGGATGATGGAGAATGGTGCTCAAAAATCATTTACAAAGCTATTCACCGTTATTTCACAACATACGTTAATTATGCCACTGGGATTCAGGAAGAATGGCACACCTATAATGGAAGTGGACAAGTATGGCTATGAAAAAAGTCAAATTATGGTATATGATCCCAACTCACAACACTTCAATGATCTTGAGATTTTTGGAAAAAGGAAATTATCCGCTGTGCAACCGTTCATGGAAACACTACTTTTGCTTGGAAGGTCGGATTGTTATAGTTTTTGACATAAATCGGGGACAAACATAATGAAAAACGGCAATTGAGGATGATATCTGCAAGACTAGTTGAATCTGATAAAAGTTTAAATGCATGATAGATGCTTTGTTAGCCTGTGAGATGAATGTGTTTAACGTTAATGCTGATAAATCTCATATTTTTATTGACCTTAATATAATCGATTAGATTAGATATGTTTTGTTAATGTTAAGTAACTTAGATTTCAAGCTTTTAGCATCTGAAGTAATCCACCCGGAGGTATTTCTACTTAAGATAAGAATTTTTTGTCTATATTTTTTGTTATAGGGTCCATTTATCTTTTCTCTTTCTAAATATTGCACATGATCATGTAGATTCGTGATTATAGGTTTTTTTCTTTTTTATGAAAAGTTGCCGGAGCTCATGGTAATTTTTTATTTTATCTTAAATAATGTATTTTTAAATTTGAAATAATTAGGTTTTATAGGTTTTTGAGTGATTTCACATTCAGATAGGGAAATCGTATCGTTTCCTAAAGAATATAAGTTTAACTTCGCATTTAAGCTCATCCCTATCTTGAGATCCCTATCTTGAGATGCTTGTCCATAAAATAATGTAGTGGACTTAATTTTCATGAAATTCATAATTGGTTATTCATTAAATCACAGGACATGAGAATCGCCAAGAATATGTCTTAGAGCATCAGTTACACATGACCATCAACAGTCTCTAAATTTTTAGAATTTTAGCTTTTTTCTAACTATTTAGTATAGAGAAATTTACATAAACAACACAAGTTAAATACTTTACAATTTATAGCCAAAAATTAAGAGAATTTCAAATTTAGCCATCAAAATTCGCAGGTGATTTAGGTCGCCTGTGATCTCACTTATATGAATTGCGAACTCATCACAATGGCTTATGAAATGTTTCGGCACATGAGCCCAAAATATATAAACCCAAAAATCTTGAAATTACATCATCATTATCATTTTAATGTTTGTCATTGAAGTTGGTCTTGTTGAGAGAATAACATTAGCCCTCCAACTTATTATCATTTTAATATTTGCTATTTAAAAATTTCAAAAACATCCGGAAATGTTAAGTACTTTGCAATTTATAGCCAAAAGTTGAGAGAATTTCAAATTTAACGATCAAAATCGCATCGCATGTGATTAAGCTAATATGTGATTTTGCTTATATTAGTTGCAAGCTCATTATAATGGCCTATGAAATCGACCCAACCCAAAGTATATAGACTCTAAAATATTGAAATAATCATCATTTTAACTAGCTGGGGTACCCCACTCCGCGGGGTTCGGTTACGACCAGACTTTTAGTCTTTTAGTTTTTGGTTATGTATGTCGTATAGTCATAGGTAGTGTGTGTTTGTCATGTTTGAGCATGGTTTTCGTCTTCTGATAATTGAATCAGTCAAGCCATATTCAAAATGGAAAAACAAAAACTATGCTGAAAACCTATTTTGAGAGAACTTTTTTCACAATATTAGATTTCCACTCTGCAAAACAAAGCACAAAATAACAACCTACTTTATTCAATCCATGAAATCTAGAAGCGAAAACTGAGTGTATTTATCAATCATGAAATTATAAAAAATGGAACAATGTACAACACATATTACATAATGTATAAATGTTTATAGCAAACCTACATATTGGTAGCAGTTCTCATTTCATGATCTTTCTCTCTTCCTTAATTATTAACCATTCTCATTTCATGATCTTTCTCTCTTCCTTAATTATTAACCATATGCTTCTACCAAAATTACGAAATTGCCCCTTCCCAAGAGGGGCACCAAAAATGGAACCCCCTGTTTCCGCACCAAAAGGAGATATGCTACCAATTGGGGTGTTATTTGCATCATTAGTGTGCCAAAAAAAAACCTGATGGAGAACAAAAGGGAGAACCGGATGACTGCTCGAATGCTGTTCAAAAAATAGAAGCAAAGAGGATGCAATTTCATACTTCATACTGGATATTTCTCCTTGTAGGGAATTTCAAGTGCCATTTTCGATTTATAATCTAGAACCATAAATTGTAAAAAAATGGAAAACTAAAACTTCAAATGATATGTATATAATGGAATCTTAATATAAACGATTTTGTTGATTGAAAATATTTGTTACCTTCCTAAAAATAAAAAATGAATCATGAGTATGAATATGGATAGCCCAAACATTTGACACGTGATGAGGACCAGCCACATGAAAAAAGAAAAATAATCAAATAATAATATTATTTTATATTTCATATGAATATGTTATTATATTTTATGTAAATAAATATTGATAATGAACGACACTCAGTCTTTCTGTAAAAGAAAAATTAAACAAAACACAAAAGAATTTAAAAAGCCCAGTTATATTTTGAAGATAATTGCAAAATCTGTAATATGATTTATATTTTATCAAAGGTGGGGTGGGATTTGTTTAACCCTTTGCAGCTTTGCTCCATTTGTGCATCAACAATGAGTAAAAAAAATAACATCTTCAGGAGCTAAAATTTGACATTTTATGTGACCATCGGTACAGAAGAGTCACTTTAAATAAAGCATTGAAACTTTGTAACGTGATAGGAGCTTACTTTAATTATTTTAAGAATTTGAAAATATTATAATAATTATGGGCTGACAAATATACAGATACCAACACGCAAATTGTGGTCAATGGTTGAAAATTACACTATCATTTCAAAATTTTATAAGAAAATTACAACTGTAAATTTTAAAAGGGATAAATTGGCTTTTACTGTGAAAACTATAAACCTTGCTATTGGTGTTTTCTTGCATCGGATTTTCAATATGATCAAAGTACCCCTTACAATCCAAACAAAGTATCAAAATCCAAACAAAGCATCGGAACATCCGTTAATGCATTTTATTAGAAAAACTTGAGTCAAAAAATATTTCACCACAAAAGCATTAAAGGGGTACTTTGCTTATATGTCAAACAAACCTCTGAAATGCAATGAATAGGCTCCTTCCTTACAATCAAGTACATATTTTGATTCTTCAGTTTCTTCACATAATCCGTAACACCAACAATTTCAAATCCTCATATCAACAATGAGCAACTCACAAATTTTAGGTCCCTTCAATAATGATGGCGCATCCGAATCAATCTAGAAAATCAATTAAAGATTCCTATTACAGTTAACTTTAAATTTCTTGTGAAGTTATGTTTCTGAAGAATCACAAATGACTTTCTAAGCTTCAAGCCTAGCCATGAGTGAGTTACTTGCTCAGTCACACATACATGCACACACATCAAATTTGCATATGAATAAACATAAGAAAAGCAAGTATTTGTTCATTATATTTACAACATCCCACTTTACTTTACTCTCTTTCTAAGATGAAATGCTTGCACCTATTCTAGGTCAGATTTTTCAAAAAGAAAAGCCAAATTGAGCATAGAATGAAAGGAAAATCGAACATGGACCATGTGGCGGGCTGTGCACTACCCACCAACGCTGCTAATTTCAAAATCCTGAAAACATTCAAATCTAATCCAAAACAAAGCTGTGAAATCGGAGGCTGAAATCGATTTACAATGGTGGGTAGCAAGCGGAATAGGTAAGAGAAGATGGGGAAGCCGAACAAAGATTTTAGCCGATGACCAACCGATTAAGAGTCCGATCGGTGGGTGACGATGGGTTAGCAAAATCTCATACATGCAATCGTGAGATGAGAAACGGAAGGGACGACTGAACTGCGTCCGGCTCCACTGCGCCGTTCGAAAATGATTCCCGACCGTTCACCAGCCGTAGCGTCTCTGTTGGTGTAGCCGGCGCCACGTCCACCGTGATTTCCAAAACGGGGCTCAGGTAACGATGAAAGAAGTGGTTTCCATGACCAAATTGGAGCGGTGGGCAAAAGTAACGAAAACAAAAGTAAAGAATAGTGGTGTAATCGAGAAGCTGAGGCAGATAAAGATAAAGCAGATTGCTAACATGTAACAGTGTCTAGTCATACATACTTATAAGCTATCATTTTTTTTTGAATCTCATGCATTTGAAATCTCCATTCTTTTTTCCTTTCACCACATTCATTTGAAACTCCCATGACTTTTCAATTTCTTTATAATAATAATTATAATTTGGTAATTAGGTTAAATAAATATCAAATCTAAAGTGTATTCATATATAAACTAAATTTTAATATTAAAATAATATCTTTAATTCTATTTATAAAATTATGTTTTTTTAACTTTTAACATATCATACTTAATTTATTAGTTTTAATATATTGTTGAATGTAAACCATTATCATTTTAAAGGTATAATTTTTGAACAATTTGTATAAAATACTTAAATTATTAATTAAAATATAACATTATAGGCTCAACTTAAATATAAATTTTATTTAACTTAAACAACCCAAAGATTATTTTATAAATAATTAAAAGTGATTACTTGTAGTGTCTTTCTAATAATGATTGTAAGTTGGTTAATAAGGTTAAATAAATATTAAACCTAAAGTGTAATCATAAATAGACTAAATTTCAATTTTAAAATAATATCTTTACTTCTATTTATAAAGTTATGTCTTTAAATTTTAACATATTATACTTAATTTATTAGATTTAAAATGTTGTTGCATGTAAACCATTATCAGTTTAAAGCTACAATTTTTGAACAGTTTGGACAAAATACTTAAATTGTTAATTTAAATATAATATTACAGTGTCAACTTAAATATAAATTTCAATTCTACTAAAAAAATCAAATAATATTTTGTAAATAGTTAAAAGTGATAAATTATAGTGATAAATGCAAAAAAACTAAATTGTAATATCAGTTTAACTAAAATATTTCCTAAATATATTTATATAATGGTTAAAAATTTTCAAATAAGTAGCTTAAAATAACTTATAATAACAACAGTTAAAAATAACTCTATATAAATGATTATATTGTTACCTTTAAAATTAAAAAATAATGTTTGATATTTTAAATAATTATAGTGATAGAAATTAAAACATTAAGCAAACATATTTTAAAAAATTAGTTAAAAATAACAACTATAAATAATATTAAACCATATATAATATTTAATTTTATTGATGTGTAACTTGCGAGTAGAAGTCATTCAAACGATTGAGATTATGACGTTATTGATGTGTGTTAAACAAACTAATTTTAATCCTAACAAACTCAAATGTAAACAAACACACACAAGCAGTGTACCTATCGATAGTAGTTTAGTTTAAGCAAGTAGGGTATCGAACACAGGGAACGGTAACAATCAAATTAAATACTAGTATTACCTAATTAAAAACAATTAATAAAAGAAGGGGTTTTCGCTAGTTTTTCAAGACTAGAAACTTAATCAAGCACTTTAAAAACTCAAACAAAGACAATTAACAACTAAGAAGAATAAGAAAGGACAACTAGATTCAATGATAAAAGAGACTTCTGTTTAGATTCGATTCACTTATTCCTATGGTTGATTTCGTAGCAAGTGCAATGAATTAATACATCAATGATTACCGATTCCTAATATGATTGGGTTCATGTTCATTATTACCAATCCTTTAGTAGACAAGTTAATTCAAACAGTGACCAAGTGATTAAATTAACAAGTTTCCTAGTGTTCAATTCGTATCAAGCAAGACTTATAATAATAGTTAATCAAATTTGTTCAATTCAATCAACTCATGTATAGATGTTCATCACACATGCTCACACATTGATTTACATATTTTATAGTTAACCCTAGTTTCATATTCACTATTCCTAGGCATACAATCTTATATTCATAAAACTATATGAATCAAGTAATCAAGAAGATATTCATGCAACTCAATCACTTATTTGTTAACTAAAAACATTTATCATCAATACATAAGGATCTTTAATAAGCTTAACAAGATGAATAACCAAATTAATATCAATTCAACCACTCAATCAAACCATGTTCATAAGATTATCTCATCCAAACAGAAGTAAAAAGCTTTTAGCTCATATCTAAAGCAAGTAATAACCTAAAATCAAAATCTAATGATTCAAACATTGTTCAAAACAAAGATTAAGAAAAGAAGAATGATTATTTTCCTGTGATTCTTTCTAAATTGTCTATTATGTTGCAATCTCGAAAATAGCAGCTCCAAGAACCCTTTTGGTCTTCAAAATTCGCAGCTAGCCTCCACAAAAAGTTAGGGTTCGAATGAGAAGCCTTTCTATATATAAATTCTGAAAACAGCATCAACTCGACGAGTTTTCACCAAAAACTCGTCGAGTTTTTTTGATAATCCGCGTATACAGCGTGTATGACAAGGCATCTTCGAATCTGGAACATTCTGACAAAACTCGTCGAGTTTAGGCCCAACTCGTCGAGTTTTTCTGGGATCAACATTTTCTCAAAACACGAAAGTCGTCCGAAATTGTGTCTAGTTTTCAGAACATTTTGAATCTCGTCAATCGGAGTTACGGTTCATGAGATATGGCCAAAACACTGACGAGGGGTCAAGCTGTCCAGCAACATCCTTCTTTCTTCAGTCTTCAATCTCCAAGCTTCCAATCACTCAATCCTCTTCCTTTTTCACCCGAGCATGTCTTTTATTGTTGAAATTGAAATATTAAGCTAATTAAGTACCTTTTGTCCATTAAATGATAAAATATCAACAATAATTAATAAGATAATGAATGATTTCTATGACTAAATAAGCCCATATCAGTTATAATAGATTTATATATTATCATACAATTCAAAATAGTCAATATATTATATCAAATTAATATACGAATTATTATATCAAATTTAACAACAACGTTAGTGTTATATTTTAAAAAATATATATTTGTAAAGACTTCAACTATATAGGTGTTTTTTGCGCATTACAATGTCAACTCAAATATAAATTTCAGTTCCATTTAAAAAAAACAAAAGAATATTTTTTAAATAGTTAAAAGTGATAAATTGTAGTGATAAAAAAAAACTAAATTGTAATTTCAATTTAACTAAAATATTTCTTAAATATATTTTTATAATCGTTAAAAGTTTCCAAATAAATAGCTTAAAATAACGTACAATAACAATAGTTAAAAACAACTTTATATAAATGATTATATTGTTAGCTTTAAAATAAAAAAACAATACTTGATGTTTTAAATAATTATAATGATAGAAATTAAAACATTAAGAAAATAAATTTTAAAAAATTAATTAACAATAAAAACAACTATAAATAACATCAAATCATATATTAAATTTAATTTTATTCATGTGTAACTCGCGGGTAGAAGTCATTTAAACGATTGAGATTAGGAAGTTATAATAAATGTATATATTATCATATAATTCAAAATAATTAATATATTATATCAATTTAGTATATACAAATTATTATATCAAATTTAACAACAACTTTATTGTTATATTTTAAAAAATCATATATTTGTAAAGACTCCAACTATATAGGTGTTTCTGCGCAACGCGCGGACATTCGCCTAGTAAGAATATAAAGAATGACAAAAAAAACCCACCAAAAGCAGAAAAAAACTGACCTAGAGACGGATTTAAACAAACATATATAAACAAAGAGCCATTTGTGACAACCCTTTACGCAGTCAAAATATGCCCTGACTTTACCAGCATGTTGATTCTTCCAACAATAATACAAGGACCATTTCCCAAAAGTTCGCGAGTTCACTATTCATGTTGCAAGACAACTTTAATATATATATATATATATATATACTAGACGTTTACGCGCGCTAAACGACGGGTATAGAAAAATTAGTTTTAGAGACGGTTAGTTCTTTTGCGCAAAACGACCGACAAATAATTATAAAAAATAGATAAACAAATCAATTATTACCATATACACAAAAAATCATAAATATACAAATCTACCGTATCAAGCTTCAACTACACAAACTATATTGTTATTTTTCCCTTTGGTGTATTTTTTTTTTAATATTGATCAAATAAACTATATTTTCAACCAAGTTCCAAACTTGATTGTCATACATGGACTGTATCTTGCTGTCCATAGCCTCCTTACATTTAGCAGAATCCGGGCCTGCCACGGCTTCCTTAACACTGCTAGGTTCATCTAAATTTACTAGTGTACTATCGCTGATAAATGTATCACCTTCTGTAGTAATATGAAAACCATAATAAAACGCAGGTGTGTTCCTAACCCGTGTGGAATGCCTTAGAGGTACAGACTCGTCAGCTGGCTCAACAGGAGTTTCCTCCTCAGGTTGATGTTCCTTCACCAATTGATTCTTGAATTTCTTCGAGGTCAATTTGCCTCCCACTGTCTCCTTGGTTTATAAACTCTCTCTCACGAAAGACCCCTCTTCTTGCTACAAAGACCACATTCTTATTAGGTCTGTCGAAGAGGTAACCGAAGGATTTCTGTGGGTAGCCGATGAAAATACACCTTTCACTTCGGGGTTCAAGCTTATCATGAGTTTCTCGCCTCACGAAAGCCTCGCAACCCCAAATATTGATGTGGTCCAAATTGGGAACCTTCCTAGTCCACATCTCATGAGGTGTTTTGGTAACCTTCTTTGTAGGGACTAGATTAAGGATATGGGCGGCAGTCTCTAAGGCATACCCCCAAAAAGAGATTGGTAGTGAAGCTCGACTCATCATAGAGCGAACCATGTCTAAAAAGGTTCGATTACGCCTCTCAGCTACACCATTTAGCTGTGGTGTCCTGGTAGGAGTCAATTGTGAGACAATCCCACACTCCTTAAGATAGTCAAGGAACTCGGTACTAAGATACTCACCACCTCGATCGGATTGAAGCATCATAATGTTCCTGCCCAATTGTTTTTCTACTTCCTGTTTAAATTCCTTAAACTTTTCAAAGGTTTCTGACTTATGTTTGATTAAGTAGACATAACCATATCTACTAAAATCATCAATAAAAGTCACATAATACGGATTAGCATCCCTTGTGGCGGTTTTGAATGGTCCACACACATCAGTATGTATTAGGTCCAACAAACCCTCACCCCGTTCACAAGTACCAGTGAAGGGTGATTCTGTCAACTTTCCAAGTAGACAAGATTCACAACTATCATCCGATTTAAGGTCAAATGATTCCAAGACTCCATCCTTTTGGAGTTGGCCTATGCGTTTCTTGTTTACATGTCCAAGACGAAAATGCCACAATGATGCTTTATCTAGGCTAGTAGAAGAATCAATATACAATACATTATTTCCTAAGTTGTCTACAATCGACACAGTTTCATACGCACCATCACAAGGTAATGCTTTAAAATAAAACACATTATTAAAGAAAGCATCAATACCACCACATTCATTATCAAACGAAAAGGTAAAACCTTGTTTGAACAAACCGTGAAAGGAAATAATTTTCCTCGCCATTTCAGACGAGTACACACATTTATTCAAATCTAATTTTAACCCATTATCCAGTAACAAAGTATAAACTCCAATCTTGGAAACAGGTGAAGCCTTCCTATTCCCCATGATTAAGTTTATCTTCTCGTGCTCCACATCCTCACTTCTTCTTAGGCCCTGCAAATCAGAACATATGTGAATACCACATCCTGTATCAAGCACCTAAGAGTTAGAATATGGTGAGTTATTAGACAATATTGTGTAAATACCTGTGTAGGTGGGTTTCACTTTCCCATCCTTCAGATCCTGCAAGTATTTAGGACAGTTTCGCTTCCAGTGCCCCTTGTCTTGGCAATAGTAGCAATCAGCATCCTTGGGAATGGCAGAAGGAGTGACAGAACCGCTCTTGGTCCTTGATGAGGAGCCTTCAAGAGACTTTCCCTTGGTACCCTTCGAAGGGGACTTCCTCTTTTTCCCTTTGCCTTGCCCGATTGCCAAAACAGGGGTAGATGTTGGAGTAGGAGTAGTAGAGGTAACAACCGACTTGCCCTTAAGACCGGTTTCAGCGGTCTTCAAGAGTCCTTGAAGCTTGCTAAGAGTAACTTCCTCCTTGTTCATATGATATGTCATACGAAATTGGTCATAGCAAGAAGGTAAGGAGTGAAAGATGATGTCAATTGCCAACTCCTCAGGGAAGTTCACGTTTAGCTTGAGCAAACGGTCCACATAGCTTTGCATCTTTTGCATGTGGCCCATGACAGATTCACCATCCTTCATGCGGGTTGTTATCATGGAGGATATTATTTCATACCGCTCCTGACGAGCACTCTGATGGTACCTTTCCATCAGGTCTTGGTGCATCTCAAAAGGGTAGAAGTCCTCATAGGACTTTTGGAGTTCGGCTGTCATTGTGGCCATCATGATGCATGCCTCCTTAGTAGCATCTCTCTTATGTGTCCTGAATTCAGCGATCTCCTCAGGAGTAGCAGTGGACTCATCAAGCTCCTTTAACTCCTTATCGAGGACGTATTCTTTGTCCTCATAACGATTAACCATCCTGATGTTCCTAATCTAGTCCATGAAGTTGGAACCATCAAAGATGACTCTCCCACAAAGATTCATGAGAGAGAAAGAGCCAGTTGGGTTAGAGTCCGAAGCATTGGTGTTGGAAGACATCTGAAAGAAGAAAGCAAGTTTAGATTAGATATATAGAGTCCTTAATAAGACACCCAAATGTAATATTAAGTCTAGGATCCAATTACAATATATTATACTTAGAAGAGGGATGTCGTAATCTAAGTAATAACATATTTGAAAGGTAGGTGAATGACGATTCACCGATTTCCACCACGAAAAACGAAATGAATTATTAGGTTTTAATTGGATTTGAAAATCCTACATTCTTTTGAGATTCATTGAACTTTTCAATGGCATGTTTCAATCTCGATTGTGCCCTTCAAGTTTTGTGACTGGGATGTCGAGGATCACAAAACAAGGTGTGAATAACCATGCTAATTCACTTGGTACCCTTAATATTATCACCTAATCAATGTGTCGGATAACCACACACGCTCCATTGATCTATGACAAACATTAAGTCACCCTTCGTGATCCTTACTAGTCCAAGTTGGTGTGCCGGTTAACCACACACGCTCCACCAACGACTTGGTAAGGTACAAAGTGTGAATTCCATGGACTAGCACCATGTTCACATTTTTCCTAAAGTAACTAAGATTGGGAATTAAAAAATGTTTAGTTACTTTATAATAATCATTATACTTTTAATGAGAATTTAAAGTCATTGTCCTACCCGTTCGGCTAACGACCCTCCACCGATCAAGGAAGCGGTGGGTGAGAGTGGACACCCATTAAGCTGCCATTTTATAAGCAACAACCTTAAACCCCCTTATAGACCGGCTTCATGAATGAGGCCTACTAACGGTAAAACGACTTATTCTTATACATATATATAATAATTAACCATTAATGTTATAAATAGTATAAGTGTTGAATTTTAACTACTAAAACTCTAAGGGTTGAAATTAAAGTTTATTAAAGTGTGTGAAACTTTACAAATTCCAAAACTTGAGGACAAGTTTTGTAACCATCCACAACTTTTCATTTCATAACTTATGAATTATGGGTTCATAAAAATGAAGACTCTTCATTTTATGTAACTTATGTGTTTTAAATGTGTGTTTAAAAGAGGTGACCTTTGGATATCCATAACTTAAGGAAAAATTATGGACTCCATTAAAACACATAAATGATCAAGAATTAATCCTAAACAATTCAACAAATAATTCCTATCATCTTCTAAATTCATAAGAACATGAACATGATCATCAAAGTTTCAAGAATTATATGAAGACATACAAAGCATGAAATTTTGATATAAGCTATTGTAAATGGATTAGAACAACCGTTACACCAACTAAAACAAGTTTTAAAACACCAAAACAGTTTAGGGTAATGTTTCTAGTCCATTTCCAACAGCTAAAGTCGAAAATCTGCATTCTGAGGCTTCTACTCGCCGAGTACACGATCCTACTCGTCTAGTAGGATGAATTTGGTCATGAACTCGGCGAGACCCCCCATGGACTCGGCGAGTTCATCATGCAGACAACAAGAATATCGACTTTTTTTTTACTATTTCGTATCAAGTATCAAACAAACAAGCCTAGGCTCTGATACCATTGTTGGGTTTTGAGCATTCTAACACTTCCTAAGTGTATATGCAACCCTAATAAACCTTGGATCTATGTTTGTCTAAGGTACATGCAAAATATTATTTTCCAAGGTTTATAACCTATCTAGCATGGCATGGGGTACTTTTAAACATAAAAGAACTAGATGAATTACATACCTTTTGTTGATTGATGATTCCTTGGAGTTTGAGAGCCAAGCACCAATAATGTGAATGCCTCAAGTGGAAATCACAAATCACCACAAACTTGGAAAATATATGAGAGAGTATACTAACTCTTAGAATTTGGCCACCACTATTTCACACACACTAGGGTGGTTTTTCATGCAACATAAGCTTGTTTATATAGTGTGCATGGTTAGAGTGAAACCCTAATAACCCATGTCTTTTCCTCTTCCAAGGATCCATTGGTTAAAGCTCCATGGATCATCCATGGACTTCCATATAAGCTTATCCCATTAACAAATGAGTATTAGCCCACACCATATAAATGTAATTGCCCATAATTTAATTAGTCTTCCTTTTAATCACTAAATTAATTCATAATTAATTCAAGATTAAAACTAATTAAATATCATGACTTTATATTAATATATTATAACTTATAATATATTAATAAATCGTAAGTATACAATTCTCATAAAATTATCCATAAATAGTTTGGGTGAAGTGCAACCCAAATGGACCATGCCGGGTCGGGTCAAGTATATACCAAATAACTTATGGACTTAGACACCTTATCCAACACTTAGTAGGCACGAGGTTTAGGATATGGGCGACTGTCTATAAGGCATACCCCCAAAAAGATATCGGAAGTGTAGCTCGACTCATCATAGATCGAACCATGTCTAAGAATGTTTGATTTCTACTTCCAGCTACACCATTCAACTGTGGTGTTCTAGGAGGAGACAATTGTGAAACTATACCACAATTCTTAAGATGATCGTAGAATTCAAGACTTAAATATTCTCCACCCCTATCAGATCAGAGCATCTTGATCTTTCTGCCCAATTGGTTTTCTACTTCGTTTTGAAACTCCTTGAACACCTCAAAGGTTTCCGAATTATGCTTGATCAGATAGATATATCCATATCTACTAAAATCGTCGGTAAAAGTCATGAAGTATCTTTCTCAATGTCTTGTGGCGGATTTGAAGGGTCCACAAACATCTGTGTGGATGAGGTCTAACAAATCCTTGCCTCTTTCACAGTGGCCTGTGAATGGCGCCTTTGTCATCTTACCAAGTAAGCAAGATTCGCATACATCATCCGATTTGAGGTCAAATGATTCCAAGATTCCATCAGATTGGAGCTTGGCAATGCGTTTCTTGTTTATATGGCCAAGTCGACAATGCCACAAACACGATTTATCCAATTCACTATTAGATGAACCAACATTCATAATTATTTTATCAATATCACCATCACAAACAATAATTTCATACATACCTTTACAAGGACTAGCTTTGAAAATAAAACAACCATTCTTATAAACCAAAATGACACCATTATCATTATCAAGAGAAAATCAACAACCATCCTTATAAAGTGCATGAAAAGAAATAATGTTTCGTGCCATATCAGGGGAGTAGAAACAATTTAATAAACTAAGACAAACACCACCACTAAGCATTAGCTTATAGTTACCAATCCTTGTAATAGCTGACTTGTGCCTGTTTCCCATGATTAGGTTGAACTCACCGTGCTTCAACTTCCTACTTTGTCTTAGCCCGTTCATATCAGAGCAAATGTGACTACCACATCCGGTATCAAGAATCCAAGAGTTAGAAGTAAATGTGCTATGGAGTTCTATCATGAACATACCTGAGGTGCTAGCCACGTTGAATTTGCCCTTCTTAAGGTCCTCGAGGTATTTAGGGCAACTACGCTTCCAGTGTCCCTTTTCCTGGCAGTAAAAACAAACGGCCTCACTTGGATCTGAAGAAGGAGCTATTTCAGCTTGGGCCTTTTTCTTGGGAGGAGGACCAGATTGTTCGACCTTACCCTTACCCTTTTCTTTGGGTTGAGGCGCCCTTTTCCTTTTGGCAGAACCACAGTTAATAGCCAGCACAGGAGCAGTAGGGTTAGAGCTGTTGGGCTTCTTCATGCTTGCTTCAGCAGTTTTGAGCATGCCATGTAACTCCATCAAGGTCTTGTCGAGGCCATTCATATTGAAGTTCATGATGAACTGAGAATACGAACTAGTAAGAGAGTTCAAGACCATGTTAATGGACAACTGCTTAGGCAACTCAACACCTAGATCCCCAAGTCTGTCTATGTACGACTTCATCTTTTGGACGTGCACACACACAGAAGCACCCTCTTGTAGCTTACATGCCATGAGGGATTTAACGATCTCCATTCGTTCTTGTCTTGCTTGCTCTTGAAACATTTCCTCGAGCTGCTGGTTGATGTCAAAAGCACCCCATGTCTCAAAGTTCTTTTGGAGACCAGAACCCATGGTCGCTAACATAAGGCAAGCCACTTTGGTCGATTCATCGTAACGCTTGTTGTAGGCAATAACTTCTTCTGGAGTAGGTTTTTCTCCAAGCACGGGGACATCTTCGTCGAGAACATACTCTTTGTTCTCATATCTTAACGTAATCCTCAAGGTTCTGATCCAATCAAGATAGTTGGATCCATCTTCCTTGAGTTTCTCCCTATTAAGAACCGACATGAGAGAGAAGCTTGAGTTTTGAGTTGGAGGAGAAGGAGGAGGAAGAGGCAAATTGTTGTTGTTGTTGTTTGCTTGGTTCGACATCTACAAAAGATAAGACTCCAATTAGTTTGATATAAGTCCTTAAATAATAATTACCCTAAATGAATTATTGGATTAAGGCTAGGATCGTTGTTTGGCTTCATGATGCGTATAGGGATGTCGTAAACACACCACAAAGTTATTTAGGTAGACAAAGCTCTTTGTCAATTTCAATCACCATGAAATTCCTAGATCTTTGAGATTCATTAACTATCAATGACATGTTCATCTCGGATTATGTTCATCTCAAATTTAATGACGGGGATGCCGCGGATCATTGAATAGATGGCGAATCACCCATACAAAATTGCGTGGTCCCCGACTCAAGTTACGCTTGAGATTCGCGAGTCTCACATCATTCTCTACTTATACTCTCTAATTGACGTGCCGGTTAACCACACGAGCTCCATCAACAAGTTATAAAGAGAATGTGCAATTTTTACGGACAACATAAGATTCACTTTATTTAAATAAAATGGGATTTTGTTTTATACTTGTATTTAAAATACTTCTAGATTGACCATTATCACTATGAAACCCTTTCGGTAACTCCATTCACAAAATGCAATGGGGCAGTGAGGTGGTAAGTGCGAAGCATATTAAAAACCGACCTCATTAGGAATCATAGAGACCTACTTAAACCCCTACATTAGAACGGGTGAGCCTAGTCGAGGTAAGATCGACAATGTGAATATTTAAAATACGCGAGGATGCATATTGCAATTCTTTTATACAATATATGGATCTTACATATATATAAAGGGGCAAATTTAAAACATTTTAAATCTACTTGTCTATTATTAATTCAGATTAATTACAAGGATGCAATATAATAATTAATAAAACATGAGGGGTAAATATTCAAATTCATAATACTCTATTATAAATAATATTAAAATCACCAATTAAATAACAAACAAATATTCTAATTTAAATAACCTCATTTAAATAATATTTACCTATTTTGAAATTTTTCCAGATCTAATCTAATTATGTAATTGTCCATGCAAGATAAAGTCTTAATTTGAAAAACCGATAATTCTGATCTGCTGCGGCTCATGACGTGAATAACTCTGTCACGTCGTGAATTAGGGTTTTTCATCAAATTACGAAATTTTCAATTAAACATTCATCATTCAGTTCCAAAGCAATATTTTCAGAAAACATGATGTAGGGTGATAGTAACCATGAACCAATGGCTCTGATACCACTGTTGGGCAACATATGCATCAAATACACTCTATAACTAGGCAGCGGAATAATCGAAACAACAAAACGATTTACCTAAGTGTACATGCACCCTATGGATCTATGGCTTCATACTATTACTTCTACCATAGGAAAACCAAAAATATAAGAAGAATACTAACCTCTTTAGCAACCAATGATCTTCGAGCTTGACTCCTTGTGCGTGCCACCTTGTTTGGATGACGAGGATCCAAACTCTCTCTCGGTTCACACCTAATGAACTCAAAATAGTGGAAACAAATATAAACTAGGAGGGATGAACTCACGAAAAGTTCTTCCACAATGAGGGAGAAAGAAGGTGGCGAATACTCAAGCCAAAAAATGAGCAAGCAGGAATGAATCCCTAAGGCCCTATTTATAGCCTTGGATACCTCCTAGGGTTTTATCCTTCCACCCATGTGGGATGGGAAATGCTAGGAACGAAATTCCCTTTATCCAAAGGGAATTTTCGTCCAACCCCCTTCCTTCTAGGGTTCCGGAATGTTCCCTGATCAATCAACTATTGATTAATTCACATTCAACCCTTCTATTAATTAAACTGTTAATTAATTCCCAAATTGTTTTCCAATTAGTTTCTAATTAATTATTAAACCATAATAATTGATAAACTAATTACTCCTATTATATATTCTACTCAACCTTTAGTCTTGAGGGCAACCCAAGAGGACCCTACTATTATTAGAAATATCACCAACTAGTTAATGATCTTGGACACACTTCCAACAGTTACAAGATACATATTGGTAACCATATCATGTGCTACTCATGCCTCCTCAACTGTCAATTGGAATGCCCTAATCTTCACCACGGGAATCCCTGCCTTACCCTATTAGCCGTTTGTAATCCTCAACGTAGCTACAGCAGGGGCCCCGTCGCTTTACCTAATAATATCAGGCAATCGGCCTTCTTATGGTCCGTCTGATTGCAATGGAAACATATGGGTGCTTCCTGAGTTCATTACTTGCAGTAATGTCCAGTTTAGAAGCAGTTAAAGCAGGTCCCTCCCTTCTTACAATAGTTCCCATGATGAGACCTCTCACACTTGGCACAACGGGCCCGACCCTGATGGTCCCTTGATCGTGAATCAAAAGTATTGGTCCTCTTCGCCTGGCACACCCCTGTCTATACCTGCTCTGGATTATGCTTCGTCCGAAGCACCAACTCAATTTCTTGTTCTTGGGCTCTATCAATCATGTCCTCCCAGGTCTTGTAGCTAGATATGCTCAAAAACTCTTGAACGTCATTCATGAGCATGTCGTGTGTAACATCCACAAAAATCATGCCAAATTTTATCTTTTAAAAAAATTTATATACCAATAGTTTACAAAAAGTTTTCCAAAATAGTTTCATATCAGAGCTCCTAGAAATCATAATCATAAATCGAGGAAGTGTACGGTCACGCCTTCGCCTTCCCGCGGGCATCCACTGTACCTGAAACAATAACTGATAGAAGCTCGAAGGCTTAGTGAGTTACCCCCAAAAATACCAACCTCATAATCTGATAACCATTTCTTATAACAAACAAAGAACAACCATGCATCTCAAGTCTACAGTGTGACCGGTTCGCCCGCACCAGGCCTTCAGTCCACCTGGTCCCCTCTCTGAGTCTACAGTCTGATTGGACAGCCCGCGCTGAGCCTTCAGTCTCTCTGGCCCAGTCTCCGAGCCTCGACACGTCTGTACCACCCTCGTGGGGCCTTCAACCTATCCGGACCGCTTCTCGGGCCTTCGACATGACTATGTGCCTTCCTAGGCCTGCAGTCTATCCGATCCGCCCTGGGTATGTTGGCCTTCTGCACAAAGTAGGACCGCCTCAACCCAACCCCCATACCAACAAACAATCATGTGCACATATAATATATAATCACATAACAGTCTACAAACAAACCGATCTAACAGATCATGTAGCATGGCAACATCCTATAACCTAGATACCGATCTAACCAGTCACTAACATAGCATCATCCTATATACCAGGATACCGACCTAAACCAGATCAATAAACATAATACCATCCTAACTACCAGGATGCATATCTAACAGATGAATAAGCATATCAAGCAAATACAAGTATAAAATCCGATAAATGGCCGGACTTGGTGCCTTAGACCCTGTTGATATAGTGAGGATAACTCACCTCGCAATGTCGGTCTGAACTGATGTATCAACTCCCGAAGTGCTGCCTCGCCGAAAATCCCGAACTATCCAAAATGACGAATGCTGAGTCAACATATGGGCTATCGATCCTGACTAAGGGGTCCATATAGTCCATTTTTCCTTTTCTCTAATTTGGGCCAAGGCCCAATACCAAATCCATGATCCACAAGTCCATATGTGTAAGGCCCATTATTGGCCCAATTTACCAAATTGATCCCAACTTCCTAATTGGGCCTAATTCCAAGATCCATTATCAAGACTTGGCCCAAAACACCATATCCATAAACTCCAGCAAAGGCCCAAGTCCAACTAGTCCATGAACAACCCAAGTCCCGAAGCCCATTTGTCAAAAGCCCAACAGAGGGAGTACATGGGACGTACTCCTCTGGTATGCTGGGCGTACTCTCCTAACTTTGACCACCATCAGGGTGGTTGACCCAGTACGCCGGGTGTACTCTCCTAATTTTTTACCACCATCGGGGTGGTTGACCCAGTACGCTGGGCGTACCGAATTTACGCTGGGCGTACACGAGATTTTGCCAAAACTCTATTAAGTGCTTAATGGCTTAAGCACTTAAGCCCAAACTTCAGATCCAGTGACCAAATGTGCCTAGGACCCATAAAGTCTCGTACTTTATCTCTTTAGATGTCCAGATAGCTCTTAATCCATTAAGACCTTTCTACTACATGCATGGGACATCTTAAGTAATTGGGATCTCATTTTTACCACTTAAGACCTTTTCAAGGTCCCAAAAGGACAATTTATATTGTCCAAAATGCATCATGCACCATACTGGGGGTTTTAGGACAAGAAATGGTTCCATAATGCTAGAATGGCTAGATCTATGTCATACAAGCATAAAGTTTGAAGCTTTTTACCTTATGGAGCTTCTAGGGCACAACACAACTTCAGATCGACAAGCCAATCTTCTTCTCCAACTATTTGATGCAATGGCTTCACCTTCAAGAGCTCCAAACACACACCAACTCACACTCACACACACAAAGCTAGGGTTTGGGGCGTTTCTGTAAGATGGAGGCTGAGAATGATGAGAGAAAATGAGCAATAAAGATGTTTATATAGCCCTCAACCCGAGTTATTAGGGTTTCCTTCTGATTTGAGTACGCCCAACGTACACAAGTGTACGCCCAACGTACCAGGGGGCGCCCTAGTACGCTTAACGTACCCTTATGTACGCGCAACGTACTCCTCCTGGTCCCAAAATTACAACTTAGCCCTTAAGCTCTTCGTGGCTTTACCCTTCCATCCCCAGGGACTACAAATGACAAATATTGGGATGTTACAACTCTCCCCCACTTAAACTAGGCTTCGTCCTCGAAGCCTGTTTTAGCGAACGATTTACGATAATGCTCCCGCCCCTTGGACCCTGGCTCCCAAGTCTACTAGGATCCCTTCCGATGTTGCCCCTGATCTCCTTACAAAGTTCAAGTGCTCTCTGACCCGAACATCTCCCAGCGATACAATCGCCTACTTATCCACTATGCGCTTTTGCAGCTGCAAGACGTGAAAAGTGTCACGAATCTGACTGAGTTTCTTTGGAAGGTCCAACCTATACGTCACCTTGCCCAACCTGACAATAACCTTGATGATCCAAAGTGTCGGAAACTCAACTTCCCTCTTCCTGAAGCGAAACCTTTTTGTGCTGACAGGATAATGCGTCCTCCAGCTTCCAAAGTATCATACATAATCAATCTACTAATAAACATGAACACTCATGCCTGGCCCAATCAGCCTCAGGCTGGAATACTAGGCATACCTACGATGGGTCCTGTCATCCCCAGGATGGAGTACCCTAGATTGGAATACCACATGTCGAATCAATTCAACCATCGAGTTGAAATTCTCAAGGTTTGTTGGCCTACCACCTCAACCCTACCATTCCCCTTAGCCTCTATGCCTACGACATTAATTCGGACCACACCGGGTATCTTGGCCTACTAAATAGAGCATGACCGCCTCGACCCTACCCACATATAATGTGTCCACAGACGATCGGCAGAAAGATCTAACCCGATTCCCAGAACCTGACTGACAGGACATCCTAATCCCAAGCCTTCCTAAAGCTGATGAATACCCATTCGGATCTACTCCCAGTCCCCAACTGGAGCATTACTTGGTCCAAGAAGATGAAAACTTGGAGACCTCCAAACTGATGAGATCACCAAGATCCTTTGTACTCCATCCGATCTCTAATAACAACTTCCGATCCAACAAAAAATACACTAGAGTCTTCAGCCTACTCTATCAGCATGTTCAATACTTGGAACAGACCTACTGATTGCTATAGCATAACAACCTACTCAATACCCACACATAGATCTACAAACACTTACAAAGTCTTCAGCATGACTGGACCGCCTCACCAGGCCTTCAGCCTATCTGGACCACTCTCAGAATCTTCAGCATGTCTGCACCACCTCTTTGGGCCTTCAGCCTGTCTGGGCCGTTCTCCGAACCTTTAGCATGTCTTGATCGCCTCTCTAGGCCTTCAGCCTGTCTGGACCATTCTCCAAACCTTCAGCAATACATCCATTCCGAACATGCTCCGACAAGAGACATAACCATTAGAACCTCTATGCCCACAGCCTATGACTAGAATACCCTTTCATGGTCCTCATCGTAGGTCTGGATTGTCTCTGAGCCAACAACATGAGTCTGGTATGCCACCTTCGGCCCTCAGGTCATGAATGGAATGCTTCCTATAACCGATCGACACTGTTGTCGTCACTTGATTTTCCCAACACTCCATCCTAGAGATACTCACCTCCTCCATTGCCCAAGAAGGCCTGATAGCTGTCCTTCACAACATCAAACAAGCGCCACAGTACTGAAGCCTCACCTGACACTATCCACTTATAAAATATGTTGTTGCCCACAAACTTCCAGGCTCTTCTATATAACCACCAACAGTCTCTAGGGGCATCCCATAAAAGGTAAACAACCAGTGCATAATATGCAATTCACCAGACTATTATCACCCAACGACCGACTCAAAACCAGGAAACGAACATCCTGATTGCTGTAATATAGTAACACACTCAACACCTGCTCACAGTTCTAACAGAACCCTCAATGACTGATGCTCCATCTGAGAATTTCCAATTTTCCCCCACTTGGGACACTAACGACTACCTACTGGCGGCAAAACTAAAACATAACTCAACCTTACCTACTAGGTATTATCATCCTCAACTATGGATTGATTAACCCTGGAGTGAACAACCTCCGCAGAACAATCTTCCCGGCATGGATCAACCGAACTTCCAAAAGAAACCCAAATCCCAGATGAACACTTCTACATCTCCGATTCACAGCTACTAGTCTTGGAATAGTGATCCAATATCCTAACTTCCCATTCTCCAACACCCCTGGATACTAACAGTAAGATAAGAGATGTCCTAATGTCTACAACCCCTCGATACTAACCTCCTTTGACCCTCCTATGTCCTAATGTATCATGCAGAAAGAGGTGGAAATTTTCACAATATAATCATAGCAGTAAGATAAGAGATGGAAATGTACCCGTAGCCATATCCGGCGCTGTCCTGACCTCCTCTGTCGTAAGCTGGAAGGCATGTCCCAAAGCCCTTGGAGGCTCTGCTCTACCCTGACCCGTGACAGTCATTCTCAGTGTAGCAAGCTGTGGATAGTTGGCCTTCACGTGACCAACTTGATAGCAGTTATAACAAATCCTCATGTCCTGAACCGGGGCCAACTGGCGACAATCCTTTGCATAGTGCCTCTCCTTTCCGCACTTGCGGCACACACCATCGGACTTACAAACTCCGGTATGACCCTTCCCGCACCTCTCACAAGTGCGGCAGCTCTGACCACCAACCCTAGAATCAGCGGTCTTGGACCGCTTTGGCGCCGAATGCGACTGCACCAAGGCCCGCCTCTGCTCTCTCAACTGAAACTCAATCTCCAGCTCATGCCGTCTAACGGTGTCCAATAAATCCAGCAACATATCACATCGTTGGGTAGCAACGAACTGTCTAATGTCAGTCCTGAGCATGCTCAGATATCGGGTCATCTGAGCCTGCTCGGAAGCAAACTCCGGGAAAAACATCACCCTCTCTGTGAACATACGGGTGATCTCCGTCACCGACTCCGTGTCCTGTCTCAACTCTATGAACTCCTAAGCTAGCCGCTCATGCTCGACCCATGGAATGTAGCGGGAGCGGAACATCCCCCTAAACTAATCCCAAGAAACTGCAGCTCTTCGCTCGTCCGAATAAGACCCTGTCATCAACCTCCACCAATCCTTCGCCCCAGACCTCAACATGTTCAGGGGACACCTGACCTTCTAGTCAGTCGGCCAGGAACATGTGAAAAAGCACCCCTCGATTTCTGATAGCCACCTGATGGCTATAATAGGGTCTTGAATCCCATCAAAAGTCAGGGGCTTCTTGTTATCGAAGTCCTGGTACTGGAAGCCCCAACTGGATCCTCCTCCTCCTGCCGCTATTACAGCCAATACAGCTGCAACGACAACCATCTCTGCAAGGGCTGCGTAACGCTCGTCAAAATACTCGACCATGGCGGTCTTAATAGACCCAAACATCTCCGGCAGCTGTGCCCAGAACATAGCGGCCACCTCATCATGTAGGATCTCTCGAATCCTAGCATCTAGCTCCTCTGTACTCATCTGCACCACAGTCTCGGGTGTTGCTGGCCCCTGCTGGCCTCCGTCTCCTAATCCTAATCCTAGTCTGGATCCAGTCACAAAGCGTCTCGTAACCACCATTCTGAAAACATACCAAGAATATATCAGATAATCTGCATAATAGCAGGAGACCAACATTGAACTAAACCGTAGGGGTTGTGACTTCCTTGCTACGTGTATGGGTCTTGTGCTTTCAGTAGTACGGGCCCATACTACCTTCCATACCTACCCATATTTTTCTCAAGTATCACCACAACGCCCTAATTGTATACGTAAACTGACAAGTGCTCAATCCCCACCCCTAGAGGAATGCTAAACTATCTCATAACTGGCCTCCTGACCTCTCACAACCCACCTATCCATGAAACTTCCACCAACCCTACAACACTAGTGTATGCTAGCCATACATAACGCTGAACCCTATAGACTTTCGAATATTCGATCCTACCCTAAGCCCCCAATCAAACAAGAACAAAACATAAGACCAAATCAAATATTCTCAGGCTATAAGATCTTAATTATGTATAACCGTGATGCATACACAAAGCAACTACAATAATGATGTTAATCTCATATAAAGGAAACCCTATGCTAGTAGGCATCATGTAATCAGGCAATTCTATTATGTAATTCTTGAAGGTCCCTAGCCTAGTACTAACATGTTGTTCTAACATATCATAATACCAAATAATTGTATTGTATTTTGGGGCCTACTTGCTGGCTCCGGCTGATTGCACACCCTGCATCCTCCTTTACTTATTTTGAAAACCATTTACAAATCATTTTGAAAATCTTTCCTTGGTTTGAGACTGGATTCACACAAGTGTTCCTCCAATTCACTCAAACCAAGGCTCTGATACCAACTTGTAACACCCATAAAAATCATGCCAAATTTAAACTTTTAAAAACATTTAATGTACCAATAGCTATTAAAAAAGGTTTCCAAAATAGTTTCATATCAGAGTTCCCAGAAATCATAATCATAAATCGAGGAAGTGTACGGTCACACCTTCGCCTTCCCGCGTTCACCCGCTATACCTATCACAATAATCGATAGATGTAAGCTCGAAGGCTTAATGAGTTACCCCCAAAATACCAACCTCATAATACCATAACCATATCTTATAAAAAACACAAAACAACCATCCATCTCGAGTCTATAGTGTGACTGGTCCGCCCGCACCGGGCTTTCAGTCCACCTGGTCCGCTCTCTGAGTCTATAGTCTGACTGGACTGCTTGTGTCGGGCCTTCAATCTCTCTGGCCCACTTTCCGAGCCTCAGCACGTCTAGACCGCCCTCTCAGCACCTTCAGCCTATCCGGACTGCTCGTCGGGCCTTCGGCCTGACTATGTACCCTCTTGGGCCTGTAATCTATCCGGTTCGCCTTGGGTATGTTGGCCATCAGCACAAAGCAGGACCGCCTCAACCCAACCCTTATACTAATAAACAATCATGTGCACATATAACCGATAATCACATAACAGTCTACAAACAAACAATTCTAACATATCATATAGCATGGCAACATCCTATAACCTGGATACCGACCTAACCGGTCACTAACATAGCACCATCCTATATACCAGGATGCCGGCCTATACCAGGTCACTAAACATAATACCATCCTAACTACCAGGATGCAGATCTAACATATCAATATGCATATCAAGCAAATACCATGATACAATCCAAGAAAGGGTCGGCCTTGGTGCCTTAGACCATGTTGATATAGTGAGGATAACTAACCTCGTAATGTCGGTCTGAACTGAAGTATCAACTCCCGAAGTGGTGCCTCACTGAAAATCCCGAACTATCCAAAATAACGAATGATGAGTCAACATAAGGGCTATCAATCCTGACTTAGGGGTCCATATAGTCCATTTTTCCTTTTCTCTAATTTGGGCCAAGGCCCAATACCAAATCCATGATCCACAAGTCCATATGTGTAAGGCCCATTATTGGCCAAATTTAACAAATTAGACCCAATTTCCTAATTGGGTCTAATTCCAAGATCCATTATCAATACTTGGCCCAAAACACCATATCCATAAAGTCCAACAAAGGCCTAAGTCCAACTAGTCCATAAACAGCCCAAATCTCAAAGCCCATTTGTCAAAAGCCAGGGAGTACGCGGGGCATACTCCTCTGGTACGCTGGGCGTACTCTCTTAATGTTGACCACGATTGGGGTGGTTGACCCAGTATGCTGGGCGTACTGGATTTACGTTGGGCGTACGCGGGGTTTTGCGAAAACACTATTAAGTGCTTAGTAGCTTAAGCACTTAAGCCCAAACTTTAGATCCATTGACCAAATGTTCCTAGGACCCATAAAGTCTCAAACTCTATCTCTTTGGACGTCTAGAAAGCTCTTAATCCAAGGTCTTAATCCATTAAGACCTTTCTACTACATGCATGGGACATCTTAAGTCATTTAGACCTCATTTTTACCACTTAAGAACTCATCAAGGTCCCGAAAGGACAACTTATCTTGTCCAAAATGTATCATGCACCATATTGGGGTTTTTGGGACAAGAAATGGTTCCGTAATGCTAGAATGGCTAGATCTATGTCATACAAGCATCAAGTTTGAAGCTTTTTTTACCTTCTGGAGCTTCTAGGGCACAACACAACTTCAGATCTACAAGCCAATATTCTTCTCCAACTATTTGATACAATGGATTCACCTTCAAGAGCTCCAAACACACACCAACTCACACTCACACACACAAAGCTAGGGTTTGGGACGTTTGTTTAAGATGGAGGCTGAGAATGATGAGAGAAAATGAGCCATAAATGTGTTTATATAGCCCCTAACCCGAGTTATTAAGGTTTCCTTCTGATATAAGTACGCCCAGTGTACACAAGTGTACGCCCACCGTACCCTTATGTACGTGCAGCGTACTCCTCTTGGTCCCAAAATTACAACTTAACCCTTAGGCTCTTCATGGATTTACCCTTCCATCCCTAGGAACTACAAAGGACAAATCTCGGGATGTTACATCGTGGTACCTCGTCTTCATCATATCCTAAACGACAACATAATGCGGAACCAACAAAGCCCTCTCCCTGAACCTGGCGGTGATCTCCGCCACAGTCTCTGTACTCCGGCAAAGGTCCTAAAACTCCGTTACCAAATGTTGCACCTCAATATTAGGTGTGAAATCAACTTTGAATCTCGATACAAAATCAGTACAAGACATGGTCGCTACGACTTCATATCCAAAGCATGACCAACCTACTCCCACTAGTCGCAGGATCCATCCCTTAAAAGGCAGGATGCAAATCCTACCTTCGACCCCTAAAGGCAGAAACTCGTCTACCGAGTATTCTCCATGTCAGTGATCCATTGGCTGTAGGAAGTTAAGTCCTTCTTCCAGAAGAACTCCGGGCTCCACAAGTCTGAAACTCTCGAAAAGAGAGAGCCCGTTCCCCTAACTGTCGAATTGTAATCTCGACACGAAAGGCCCCTAAGCGATCATCCAATAGCTCCATGATCCCCTCCTTCATGGTACCAAACATCGCAGGAGTCACATCCAAAATACCATGAGTGATCTCGGATGTAATGAAGTCGCATATCCTCTCATCAATTGGTTCAACAACAGAACCTGAACCAAAATCTCCTCCTCAAGTGCTCACCACCATACTGAAATGCAAACATATAAACGATCATAACATAATAGAGGGAACTCTAACACTACAAGGTCCTTAGGATCTTCATGATTTTCCTTGATTCGAGTACGGATCTTGTGCTTTTAGTAGTATGGGTCCAATGCTACCTTGCACACCTATCCGTATTATCCTTAAGAATCATCCTTAATCCTCCAAGTCACTTTGCTATGACAACTCTAGTAAGCCCTATGCTAATCATCATATATATCTCGCTACAACACTCCCTAGTCCCTCCTAGGAATCGTCGTCCCATTTGCTTCTGCAATACTAGGAACCTCTACCAACATTGCCAGTTGCCTTATGCATGCAAATTATACACAATATGAGATCAAATAAATTGTCAAATAAATTATTCTACCCTGAGCCCACAACCAGACAAGTTACAGGAAATAAGGATAAATCAATCATTCTAAGGCTATTTGATCCTAATTATATACAATTTTTAAACATACACTTAGAAATTAACTTTGCCAATATAGACTCCAGTTAATGCATAACATATAATTCCTCTTTGGCTACAAGGCATCACACAAATGAGGCAATTCTATCATGCAATTCCTGAAGGTATCCTTAGCCCTATTCTAGCATGCAATTCACATAAACGCATGATACTTATATATGAGTATTTTGAGAATCACTTATTTGAGTTCGACTGATTACACACATTGCACCCTTTTCTTTTTTAGAAAAATTATATTCTTTCAAAAAGATCATCAATTTGTTAGTTTGAGTTCATGCACACCCGACAATATGTCTGAATCCCTCAAACCAAGACTCTGATACCAACTTGAAACATCCCAAAAAAATATACCAGTAAAAAGTTCATTTTTCAAACACCCAAAAGATACAACCAGTTGTTCCAAAACCAACCATAGTACAAATATTCTCAATATCAGAGTAAATCAAAATAACAGTGTGTAATAAAAATCAAGGGGATGTTGTGTGATCACGATGAGCCATTCCCTTTGGAACCAGAAGTACCTAAAATTCTTAAACCACAAATCCGTAAGCACAAAGCTTTGTGAGTTTCTCCAAAATACCAAATACCATACATAAAATCGAGCCCCACCCACAAAACGGACCCCACCCAACATACAAACGGACCCTGCCCTACATACAATGCAAGAGTCATAAAGACAACTAGCATCCTACATAGCACAGTAAGAAGTCTAACCTCAATTTGGAAACAAGACAATCACACACGGGCTGATACTAAAACTCCTCGCACTAAACATATACTTAGTAAAACACAAATCAAGTATTAAGGTAATAAGTAACACACAAAGGGTCTTGCTCCTTGGGACAAAAGACCCTTTTTCCCTTCCAGACTACGACCCAACATAATTGACCAAAAGTCAAACGGGTCAAAATTTCAATTGTCTAGTGCTATGCCCACCATAGCATAAGGCATAATTTCTAAAAATCAAATAACAATAATCATTCAAATACTTGATAAAAACTGAAACTATAAAAGTAGAAATCTAGAAAATCTAATTGACTGTATCAAATATTAAATTCAGAATGAGCAATACCAATAACAATGTGGATTAGAAAAAAATATTGCTAATCATAAAAAATATTATATGAATCGAAAAATTACGATTAGGAAAAAAAAGAACGAAGCAAACCTTTTCTTCCTTTGCCTACCGAAGTGCCCAAACTCTAGAAATGCCGGTTCAAAAAAAAAAATAAATCAAAAGGGTCTATGGAGCTCCTGAACTTATATAATAATTAATGTTGTGTTTGATTTAGATACTAATAATCAAGTTTAATGATGTATTGGATTTAAATACTAACTAATGAATTGTTTGATTTAGATTATAATTCCTTAGGGGAATATAGGATTTGATTGAAATACTAATTAATGATATGGGAATATGAGATTACACTTGAATTTGAGTGATATGAAAGTGGCTGAAGAGGCGTAATAAAAAAGAAAAAAAAATCATGACAACAACAAGATTCTAACATGCACTACAAGGATAGTAGGTCAAGCGCATTATCCGTCCATGCCACAAGCTTTTTTTTTTGCTATTATTCTCAATATTTATTAGATATAGAATATATACAATATATAGGTTAAAAAAATTTGGCCACTAGATAACACGAGCCATGTGTGGTCGCACAACCTCCATGTGCTAAGGGCCGTCCCTAGTTAATGACCTTGGACACTATCTCCAACAGTTAGTAAATTAGGTAGACAATCAAACAGATCATTCAACCCAAAAGTAATATATTAAACAAGAACCATGCAATAAGGCCATACCAAAGTTCTAAGGCTATCAAATTTAAACTACATATAATCCCTACGACATTCACTTAACCATCAACCAATACTACCAATAACCATCCAATCATGACACATAACAATATCATACAATCAACCAATCACATACATAACAAAGACTTACCTAGTCTACTAGCATATTTGTACCCAAACAATACATATATCTTATCATATGAGGAATATACAATGTCACATATGGTATAGTGAGAAAACTCACCTGAGTCGAATAAAAAAATCTCAATAACAAGTTGTATAAATGAAACAACTAATGCGAATCGACTAGATAAAAATTAGAGGTCAAACCTCAATGTACATCTTAAATCCCTCCGAGTTTGACCAAAACTCAAACTGCTCAAAAATCAACGGTCAACGGTCAACATGCCACGACAACCCATGTTTCATCGCGAGCACAAGGCGAAAATAAATCGTGAATTACATCTAACCTCTGCATCACGGCCCCTTAATGGTCACTTTAAGATTTCTAGTCTAATACACTTGTTCCATTATGTTCTTAATCCTTTCCACCATAAGTTCCAAGTTACAGATACAAATCATTCTAGTGACTTAATAGATAAAGCTTCCAACATTATCCATTCTAATGGCTAGATCTTTCCCAATCTAAAACCTTAACTTGATTAAGCCATTAAAACCCCATAACTTTGTGTATGATTGAAAAAGGACACATGCACACTCATTTTCCTTCTTCCTAAAAGTCAGAATCATGTCCATTTGCAAGCTAGAGTTCCTGAGTTGCTCAAAATCCAAGAACATGAAGTTAACATGATCACGAGTGATCAAAAATTGAAGGAGATCTAGATTTATGCATAAACTCGAATAAAGCATGGATCTTTGATGCTTACAATGCTTATAGAGTGTCTAGAAGGTGGAAACTTCAGTTGGACAAAGCTTCTCCAAGCACGAAGGGTATTCTTTAACAAGGGACTCCAAAAACTCTCACAAGGCTCACCAACGCACACAAAGGCTAGGGTTTTGATTTCAAAGAGAATGGCGGCTAAGAATAGAGCAAACCCTAAAACATCATATTCCTCAAATAGGGATCACTGTAGAAGATCTATGGTTTCGGGCTGTGACAGCTTCGTGTCACAATAACCATAAGGTTGTGTTGCTACTTAATGACATGGCATACGCCATGACCATTACGTATCGCTTCGCGACTCACTCAAAAACCCAAACTAAATCAACTTAAAGAAGATCAAGAAACAACTCACAAATCAAAAATGGGTGTTACACAAAACTTACAAGATAACGTACGATATTCTATAAATAACAACAAAAACAACAACAACAACAACACAACAACAACGACTAAAAATATATAAAATAAAAGTAGTATTACATTTTTAATTTATTTTTCGTAAAAGTATTATATAAATCACTTTAGCTTATTTTACCTTCTTAATCGGTCAAAACAACCATTTTAACCTAAAAGAGGGAACCAAATCATTTGCTGAAAAAAAAAAACGCCAAATGCCTGTCACTCTTTGATGCTCTCCGACGACGCTTGCCTCCGATGACGCCATCGATATTTACAATATCATGGAGCCTTTCATAATCCCCACAGTCAACAACCCCTTCTTGCGCCACTGTAACCACATGTACCGCCCTCAACACTGTCTCAAGGTTTCAACCATCGGCATCCAAACTCTCAAAGAGGATTATAAGAGTTATTATTTCGTCATAGATAAACAATATCGGTATGTATTTGCACTTTCTTTGAGAAGTTCAAATTTGGTATCGTATTTTGGTGTTAAGAAGAAATATCCCATTTGAGGGTACTAGTTGGGTTCTGTGAGAAAGATGGTCATTTGGGATTGTGTATTTGGCATATATTAGTTAGGATTTATGGGGAATCTTGGGGTTTTCTCGTACGGCGTTTGACATCATCTTGAAGTTGTACGCTGAAGAAACGCTGACAAAGAATACATTCTACGTGTTCGACTAGATGTGTAATTTGGGATGTATTGTCAATCCCTTTTGAACAATTTTCTGTTTTTTAATTCTTTCGTCAGAGGATGCATAATTGGATTTTTAGTGCTGATCAGTTGGGACCTGCTATGGATACTTTTTACTTATGGTATTTAGTAATTAGTTTATAGTTTATACCATGTAGCATCATTAATTCTCAAATTATGTATAGATGGAGTTGATCAGGTATGTCTGTTACATTTGGACTTTACACTACACCACAACTTTTCCAATAAAACTTTGATTTCATGTATAATTGTATTCTCTTCAGAAGTGTTGTTTTGAAATATGATTTTTTTTCATCTGTCTATTTGGATTCCGTTTGTCATAGGAACCATATGCTTATAAGAAAAGTGAATGAATAACATTTTTAACCATATGGTTTAACATGTTTAAGCCACATACATTGATTGCACATGTTAGTCAATTTATGCAACAAAGTAGTTTTTTAGATAGAATATGCATTATTCAACTATGTTTCATTCTAGGACCAGTTTATGCACCAATGTTTTTTTTATTAACTTCTGCAACAATTTTTTGCTTTCATTACAAATTTATGCAACTGACATAAAGTATGCAACATTGATCATTACGGAACTTCAAATAAATGACCAAAGGTTTGAAGATGCTGAAGAAATGGAAACCAACAACAGCAATGGTGGCTGACAATGATCATATCCCTGTTGCATACGTCTTTTAATCCAACTAAGCCAGCCACCACATAAAAAATTCCATGTCATCATATGGTACAACGGTATGTCAATAAAAACATGCACAAAGTGATAAATTAGACAATGAATGAAAATATAATGTTTTTTTCATCAAATAATTTCTACTTTAGTGGTTTTGTCAAAATCTGAGCGTGATATATTTGTTTTTTTCTCTATTTTGTTGATTTATACTCATTTTAACCCTGAATTCCATAAATATATGAATTCCACAAACATTCAACCAACCAAAGCTGATTATCTTACACATCCAATGGAGGAAATCAGGAAAACAACATTATAAACAATGACAACTCCGATATCAAACTAAATTTGATTATTAAAAAAAAATGTTACACCTCAGATGCATTAAAAATCAGATAATATGCATAAATGTTCTGTTTCTCAAATAGGCTTTGAAGAATCAATGGATAGATTAAATAATCAATGGATGGCTCATAGTCATGGGCATAATTGTCACTTATCTGTAACCAAATTTTATTCTTTTTATTTCAGAGATTGAAAAACAAAGCTTTTATGTGTGACACTGACACACTCAACTTACAAGAGAGAAATGGACTCACGCTTCTTCAAGATTGAAGTGCTCATATACAAAACAAACATTAATACACTCACCTTAATAGAGGAACCGAAAGTTTGTGGATCTTTTTCATTGAAGAATTTTATCAAACACTTGGTGTTCATAAAAAATTAAGAGCGCCTATTTGTTGAATTAAGGGAAGTTTTATGTTATAGCAAATTAGTTTCATATATTTTTTTTTCCTTTCGTACCAGTATGAGCTAAGAAAGTTTCATATATGATGGATTATCATTCTATGCACCTTCAACCCCTGAAGTTATTTACTATTTAAAATAGTGGAACATGTACAAACTAATTAATAAAAACTTGCGTAATTATTGCTAAGTTGGTCACAGCTTAATCAAATACAAGTGGACACATCATACATAAGATTACTTGAAACTAGAACTTCAATCACCCAAATTGAAAGAGTAATAACTAATAAGCAAGCAACGATGACAAAAAGTCAATTCAATGATCAGATAACTAAGGTGGAGAAACATGTACATGATTAGGAAGAACGAAATAAGTGTACGATGTAATCTTACCTGTGCTATACAGCTAACTTCTAAACGCAGCAAACTGCACGTGTGAATTTGATGTTTCTCTAGAACAAGTTGTAATTAATTTGAGAGTAAAGTAAACGTTTTGTTGGAGAAAACATTAATCTGTTAATAAGGACATACCTCTTGTTGTTCGTACTTTATAAAGGAGTTTGGGTCTTCCGTTACATGACACAATCCAAAAGTTGTATCTATTAACTTCAGCTCCGGGGTAGTTGATTGTCCATTTGTGAAAACTGTTATTTTTGGACAATCCTTGATTTGCAAAGTATCCAAAAGCCTCCTTTCCCAAGAAAAATCCCATGAGGTTTGGAAGCTGGTGAAGTGTTATGGAGTTTAGACAAGGGAACAAAACCTCAGTCGGTGTAGTTTCGGAATATTCAACTTGCTTGGAAAAATTATGTTTGGTAATAGAAAGCTTTTCAAGATTCTGAAATACCACAACAGATTGTGTTTCAATATCCACATCTTCATTTGTCCCTTCTGCTGCTTCAAATACCTCCTCGGTTACTGATCGATAGGCTTTGGTAATAGAAAGCTTTTCAAGATTCTTCAAATTAACCAACTCGTTGCATGGAAAAATTATGCGGTTTCTCAACAATTTATCTTGTATTTGTGCATCTACTTTAACCAAATTTGAAAAAGACCAAGGGAACTGAACTAGCTTTATCATATCTGGAGTAGAGCACATAGAGAGTTGAGTCTGATAAGAAAAAACAAACATAGATCATCACATACACAACAATTATTAAAGAGAAATAAATTTAATATTACAAACATATTAAAGGATTCCAAGTTCTTCAACGAGCCAACATGTATTTCCAATCAACAACCTAGTTTATGACACTGCCTACATTATTTTTTGTGAAGATGAGCACTGTGAAGAAAATTTCTGATCTATATATTGCATTTGTTCAAACAATTTAGATTGTTATCGATGATTGTCGAGTCTTTTTAAATAAAAGTAAAAAATTATAGTTTGTGTGTGTTGGTGAATTTTCTTATGTGCTTATTTTGTTACTAGGTGTGAGAACCGTATACTATATGTATACGAGTTGATTATATTTTAAAGTAAAATTTTTAAATAAATACAAACAAAATGATGAATAATTTATAAGTAATCCAATATATACTACTAAAAATACTATTGACATGTTTAAAATAATTTTGTTGAATATTAAGATGTAAAAATTAAGCATTTTTTAAAGTATATTTTCGAAATAAATATAATAAAAACATAAATAAGTGGATAATTGAATCTATACTAATAAAAAAACTCTTGATATATTATAAATAATTGTTATGAATTATAAATTTCAAAAAACTTCTTTAAATACAAGTATTATATGTGATGTGACTCATATATAGAAAACATATACAAAACTAAGCATGAAAATGTAAAAACAATTATGTCGAAATATTAACAAACACAAATATAACACAACACACGCATAAAGAACAAAGAAAGAAAGTTTAAAAAAAATTAATGAACGAAAGTTCTAAATTCATGTCAAACATTAATCACCTTGAACATGTATCGACACATATATAAAAATAAACACGTAAAAATAGTTTTTTCCTTAACGAACGAAAGTTATTAAAGAAAATCAAATTATAAATATCACAGATGATAACTGTGAAAGTTTAGAAAATACAGGGTGGAAGTAATATTTACAAAGTTCAAAATGAATGTGTTAAAGTGACATCATAAAAAGTAAATAGGTGAAAAAGTCACAAACTCATAAGCATAAAATATAAACAAAATTGCATAAATGGTCCATATGTTTTACCCATGGTCACAAACATAGTCTCTCCTACATAAAAAAAAAATCAAAAGTAGTGGTGTGAGCAAAAATGACCATTCACATAAGTTTGGAAACCACAACGACCATTTCCGTCGACAAAAAATAAACAGAAACTAAGTTTGTGACCTTCGTTCAACTACAATGACCATTTTTGTGATTTTGTCTTAATTAATCAATACTAATAAAGGTAATTTAAAATTAATTAATATAAATTCATAAATTGAATGTTACTATCTATATTGATATACATTAATTAATAATATATTAATAGAAATAGGAATTCATAAATGGAAGGTTAATATGTATATTGATACACAGTAACTAATATATAATTACATTATTAATTAATGTGAGATGACATTTAATAGGTGGAATTTGAATAAAAAAGAAGAAAAATACAAAAATGACAAGTGTAAAAAAAATAATTCAAAAATTCTAAGAAAATTACAAATGTTAAATTCGATGAGAAGCTGACATTTGGCAAAAAATTAAATAATCTTTATTTATTAAGAAGATTCCTTTATTTGAATATCAATTTTATTTGTCAAATTAAGATACATTTTAGCGAAAACTGCAAATTTGGTCCCTATATTTGTTGATTTTTGTGGTTACAGTCCCTGTGCTTCCAAAATTGCATAGTTGATCCTTTTCGGTTTGTATCAAAACTGAAAAGACTGATTTACTATTTTAATTTGTTTTTTACATTATTCTAAAATTTATCAAAAATTAATAAATTCAAAAAAAAAAAAGAAACCCCAACCCCCACCTCACTCCCCCTTTCTTTACCTTCTTTCTGTGTGACGCTCTTGGGGCTGCGAGCCGGTGGGGGAGGATTTGTAGTTGTTATAGGTTAAGTGTTTGACTTGGTAACCAGAGAAAATAAGGACAATGTAAACAAGAAGGGGTTGTTGATCTAATTCTAGTATTGTATATGTTCAGCATGGAAAAAACCACCCAAATGCGTCAATTGGACCTTTGTCTTTAGGTCATCTAACTTGATTTAAATATTAAATTGCTAACTCATGAATTACTGAATACAACATCTTTCGTAACATAAGAGACAACTTAGGAATGAAATACTAATTTATAATAAAAAATAAAATTGCATATTTTTCACAACTTTTTATGGATATAAAAAATGGGAAGTTGTTATGTATCTTGATCATTTGGTTTTGTTTTGTGTTTCCTTCTGGAATACAAATATGAACCACCTAATTTTTGTATGCAAATAGTATCTTAGAACATCATAAAATGACATGTTGACCTGGTTAAATGATGAAGTAAAGTAACAACGTACCTCATGTGTAACATTTGTCAAATGGAAGTTGATGCCACATTGATCAAGACAATGCTTGCCTAATCCTGTATGTATGTAGTTGAGCTTTGGAGCCTTCGAGTGACCAGATGTGAAATTCATCATTTGTGGGCAGCCATAAATCTTAACATTTTCCAATACTGGCCACCTGAACTCATTCTTCCCCAAGAAGAAACCCTTGAGATCTGATAAATCTGCCAGTGTAAGGGACTTCAGACGAGGGAAGACAATAGTTGTAGATGTTCCTTTTTGCTCTCCATCTTCCTTCACAATCACTTGCATTGCCTTGTACTCTGCTACAGTCAATTCTCTGAGTTGCTTGAGGCTTTCAAGTGTGGAACTTGTGAATATATTTTCCAAAACATGACATTCATAGATTTGCAATATGGTTAGGTTGGGCAATTCAAGCAAAGTCATATTTTCCGACCTTGGGATGGTGGTTGCAAAACAAGTATCATCACTTTGATCACCAACATTAATAATACTATCAACACCATCATTGTTGACTCCTTCACTTTCAAATACCTCCAGTATTGACTTACATTCTGATATTCTCAACTCTTCAAGCTTATGCAGCCGTCTTACTACATTGGATGCAAACACTCTTGATAGGGTATGACACTTATATATATATATATATATATATATATATATATATATATATATATATATATATATATATATATATATGTATCATTTTGGAGTATTGGCATAAGAACCAAGAAGCAACACCGACTTGAGAACTCTACAATACATGAAAAATCAACGCATCTATTTAAATTAACAACACTTAGTTGTCTGCTACACACATACACACTAAAATTTAACATAACATTTGTTTCTAAAAATGTGGTTACAAACACGAGTGCTTCCGAAAACTAAGCTAATTAAGTAACAGCTTCGATAATAGAAGTTGAAATCCAAAATGAATCTATACAGAAAAATCACTATATTTCGGCCATTTTTTTGCAATTTAACGACTCCATTTCAGTTTTAGCTAGTTAAAGTTTAGTCCAATTAACTTCATGAGACAAGCTGAAGTAGTGTGCAATGATTTATGAAGAGAAAATAAATGACATTAGACTTTTCACAAATTCTAGGTCACCACTGGTGTGACACCTCTGCAGAAACTTTTATGAGGTTCTGGTGGTGACAGACAAAATCAACGACATGAGGCGAGTGGAAGGATCATAAGAAGCATACTTTTGAAAGACACGGAATAATCAGCATAAGGATAGAAGACCAACTAGACCACAAAATCTGGGCTACTTTTGAAGGATTCAAAATGGTTTACAAGACAAAGTTCCTGATGGATTTATGGTAAAAATTTGAATTAAGTCAGATCGTGGTGTTTGGACTCCATTAAGGAAGAAGGTTTGTCAAATGACCAAAATACCCAGGGGCGGAACATAAACATGACAACTAGGGGGGCCGAATTGTGGTTTTATATAAGATGACCTAGCTTAACAAAATTAACTAACAATTATGTTGTGTTGTTCAAAAACACTAAAATTTTTAAAATTCCTCAATAATGGATTGTTGTTTTAATGTTTATAAAAATAATAACTAGCATTAAAAACCACAAAATAAAATAACATTTTAAAATTTTATATCGTCATTTTTGACCAAAAAAAAAAATAAAGCTAAAATAAATAAATCAAATAACATTTAACAATCGATATATAGATTTTTTAAAATTTAATACTAATAAGTTATATCGATTTTTTTTTGTATTTTTTTGAAGCCCTTAAAAGTGCAGTTTAAATGTATTCTAAATAACTAAAAATTAGGTTATATTTGACAAATGCTAAGTAATTATTTAGAAACAATAAATATATAAAATAAATAGAATTAGATCCTTAAGGCTTCTACATGGAAAGTTAAAATTTTTGTTGAACTCTATTCTCTTTCTAGGTCTTAAGCTATAATAAATCAGCTAAAGCAATTTAAAAAGGAAATATTACTCTCTTCTTTAGCTCTCAAAGAAAAAGTAAAAAGAAAGAAATTCCCTCCTCTATTCTCTCAGCCACAAACAAAATTTTTGATGTTTAATAGTATTAGATTTATACTAATAGTATATATGGAAAAAGACAAAAAAACAGGGAGGCCATGGCCCCTCTAAGCCCCCATTACGTTCCGACCATGAAAATACCCTCATTACATATAACAAAATAACTAAAACAAGAAATCAGCTGTATGCCATACTTATAATGTTGGCAAGAGAGAACAAGTAGATGGTGGATGAAAGAAAAGGAATGCTAAATCAATTATAAAAGTGGCCATATATATAGGCTTATAGGAGATTATGAACAGCTAGAAAAAAAAGAAATAGAAACAAGAAAAAACAAAATTAATAGGGTGCTAATTAACACAACTAATTAGCATTTATTCAAATTAAACATGAAAATGAACAGACATTGAAGTACTTTGATTAGCAATTAATCAACATTTATATTTAACGCGTGTCTGTAGGAATATGTTTAAAACAGACAAAAACATGATATAAACCACAAAATATACAAAATATTATAACTATGAACTTTACTTGTTAGTATGGAAGAAGGGCTAAATGCAAGAAATAGCAACACATTTCCATTTATTCGATTATTATAGCATCCTACTTTCATTTTTTTATATTACAACAACGAAAATCCTTTGTATTTGGATAACACTGCTATAATTGGGTTGGTTTCATAATGTAGAATGATTTAATAGGAAAAAGTGAAAGTAGGATGCTCTAATAAGCAAATCAATGAAAGTAAATTGCTATTTCTAACATTTTAGGCTTTAATAAATGACCCAAGACCACCATATAGGCACTTTCAAAATCCACCCATTTATAGCATTGTTCGATCTCATCAAAAAAAAAAAATATTTCACGCGTCTACAGGAACATGTTTAAAACAAACAAAAGCATGATATAAACCACAAAATATACAAAATATTGTAACTATGAACTTTACTTGTCTATATGGAAGAAGGGCTAAATGCAAGAAATAGCAACGCATTTCCATTTATTCAATTATTATAGCATCCTACTTTCATTTCTTTATATTACAGCAACGAAAATCCTTTGTATTTGGATAACACTGCTATAATTGGGCTGGTTTCATAAAGTAGAATGCTTTAATAGGCAAATGTGAAAGTAGGATGCTCTTATAAGCAAATCAATGAAAGTAAATTGCTATTTCTAGCATTTTAGCCTTTAATAAATGACCCCAGACCACCATACAGGTACTTTCAAAATCCACCCATTTATAGCATTGTTAGATGTCAGCAAAAAAAATATTTCTTTTAAACAACAAACCGAATTTTATTAAGCCAGACTGGCATGCTTGGAAACAAAAAAAAATGCATCAATAAAAGCATTTTTATTCTAGTATCCATACAACTTACATACATCCATCAATCAATTTTTTTTCTCTCCCTCACAATATGGTCTTATCATAAATCAATTTAATGACCTATGCAAATGAAAAAAACTATTAAATATTATGCATATAGTTATTTATTTTTGTCTTTCATTGCTTTAGAAGCATTAGCTTATGGAGTTATATGTAACCCATATAGATTCGGGCTAGACGACTAAGAAATAATAAGTTATAGAAATGACTTTTTGATAGAAGGTTATTTAGGATAAATAACCTTAACCAAAGTTATAGTATATGTGAAAATGATTCCACACATATAAAGAACGTTGAAATCCGACTTCGTATGAAGAAGTTATGCTTGTTCGAATTTTCACTATTAAACCGGCACAACTTTGCGTATCGAAGAAAGTGAATTTTTGATAAATTACTTTTTATCCATAGTATGATGAAAGATGTAGGCAATGATAGGATGCCATGAAATAGTATGATGAGAGATAAGATGTCATAATATAATGAAAGATAAGATGTCATAATATGATGAAAGATAAGATGTCATAGTATATTGAAAGACGTAGGCAATGATATGATTCCACGACTTTAGAAATGGTACTAGTGTACTAAAGATGTAGGGATGGTACTAGTGTACCAATGAAGTAGTTACCTAACAAAGTATAGGTGACGACCACTGGACCATTTGATGACAGTCCTGTGGAGCACATGCCGTAGGTGATGGATTTCACGCCCATTTGATGTACTTTACCTTAAAGACAAGTATTACGGAGAAATCCTTATAACAGTACTGTCAGCAACAATGATTAAGATGATCCTTATGAATAATGATAGCAAGAAACCTATTGACATGTACTGTGGAGAAATCCATATAGCAGTATTGTCAGCAATGAAGACTAAGACGACCTTTAGGATAGATCCTTAGGGAATAATAAATAAGAAAACGGGGATGGGTAAACGAGTTAATTGTTTGATAATTAAACATAATAACTATATTATTGTGGGTTAAAAACCCTATGTACTCACCAGGTTTCCCAACCTGACCAACTCAACTTTTTTTTTATCACAGGTAGCGGTACAAATGTTTATGAATGATGTGAGATTCAAAGAGATGTAGATTGATAGTCTAAGATACTATAAGGCCTGTTTATGTTTATGTTTTCTATCATTTATGACATCCCAAACTATTTCTAAACCAATGAAAAACATTTCTTCAAGAAGTATTTTTACAGGAACAAAGTTCCGTATTTATAAATAAATTTTGTTTTAAAATAAGCATAAATGAAAAATTTAAAATGGTTGTGAAAATGGGGATGTCACAATGGGTATCAGAGCATAAGTTTAAGCGAACTAGGAAATTTAGGGGATTTCTAGACTTAAACTTAGAATGTTAAGCGATGATCGTGGGATGTGAGTCTATTATAATTTAGGTAGTACACCTAAATTGACACATGCACTAACTTACTTTAGGACAAGATGCCTAATTTCCTATATGTGCTAAATGGTTTGTATTATAGCATGCCTTAGGTTACCTATCTAAATTGCTATTATTAGGTTTAAGGTCTGTTGCTGACCTAGAAATAGGAAATTTTATGTTCAGGTTTCTAAACATGTAATTATGGTATTAGAACTGACATATAAATTTTCAGAGTAACAAGGAGAATTAGGCGTCTAAACCTTTCCTGTCTATATTCTCGTCTTGATACATTAAACGCTCGCTTTGGTGTATAGAATGTCATGGGAAGGATATAGAGCGGATTAGATAACAGTAACGAAAACCGATAGCTTGAGCCTGAGTGAGTAATGGGTCGTGCACCGATCGTCGCACCTGTTCCTGAACCTTACCATAATGGTGATGATACAAGCAATGTTAGATTGTCAGATGGAAGAGATAAGACGTCTACTTCAAGGTAATATGGAAGAACCTACTGCACCCATCGTGAAATGTGAGCTGCAGGAGGAACAGTTGGAGGAAGGAAATTACAGTCGAACTATTAGTTAGGTTCAGCGCCAGGTAGTAAAAAGGAAAAATCTTGATGATAAGATTGAGAGAAATGGATGTAAGTATGAGGATTTCATGGCTGCCAAACCACCAAGTCTTTCCGGGAGCCCCACACCAGTGGAAATTATGAATTGGATATCTGAGATGGAAATGGTGTTTGATAGTTGTGACTACAGCAACCAGTAGAAGACCTTTTTAACGGCCAGACAACTGAGGACCAGTATGTTGAACTGGTGGAAGCTATTGACAGATTCTATGCCAAAAAAAGAGGTGAAGAAGATGTCTTGGGGAGAATTCCTTTTTCAGTTGAAAAGAGAGTACTTCTCTGAGCAAGACCTACTGGTAATTAATAACAAATTCTAGAACCTAAATAAAGGAAGGTTGCATGTCAGCGAGTATGTTGCAGACTTTACTAAAAAGATGAAGGTGGTTCCTTACTTAGTTCCTACCGAACTTTCCAAGGTCAATAAGTTTGCTAGTGGACTACTGGCAGATTTTGATCCAATGGTGAAACTAGCAAATACACTAAAAGCAGCCATCTGGACAGCTTGGAATGTGGAAATCTAGATAAAGGAAAAAGGTCTGGAAAAAATTGAAACTAAAGAGAAAATGAAGTTTGAGGGATCTTCAAGGTCCGATAAGAAGAGTAGGTTTTCAAAATTCAAACCCAATGACAAGAAATCTGGAGACACAAATGAAGCAAAGCGGTGTGAAAAGTTCAAAAGGAAGCACTTCGGGCAATGCAAAGAGGAGGTGGCATGCTACAAGTATGGAAGACCTGTTCACTATGCTAAAGAGTGTGAGTACTATGGGAGGGTTTGTTTCGAATGCAGAGAAGAAGAGCACTTAATGAAGGACTGCCCGAAGGAGAAAGAAGCTACAAAACCAAATGTGCTGCCAAAGACAAAGACACTACAGGAGATTAAGATCACGGAGCTGCATATCCGGAGTCTAGAATATGAATTAGCCATCCTACATAGAGAGTAATATGTAGCCCAAGGAAAAAAGGCATAGGGTAGGGTGAACTTGAATAGCACTTTAATCGTTCATAAGAAGTAATATAATCCTTAGTTATGTTACACTATCCAATGTGTTAAATAGATATATGACTTTCTTATGGGGACTTGGATGACTACCAGGAAATTCTTGGGACAAGTATGAGTAGGTGTGAAAAGTAGTGGCGGCATATACCACCGGAAGCACATGACTCGCACTTGGATCAGGGAAATCACAAGGATACTAAGACACTATTAGTTGAGCGTTGAGCTATTTTGTTCATTTTCATCATTACCTTTGTTTTGGTAATGACTAGGAAGATGAATGCTATTTTGACCTTAGTGGTCATATCGAATCGAGCCTGACTAAGATAAATCTAGGAAGTAAGTTTGATATAGCGTCAAAATTCAGATTGTAGGAAAAGATACTCGAAGATATCAATAGAGGTATAACAGTCCTAGGTAGAAGTGTTACATGCTAGAATATGATTATATCACATTAGAACATGAAGGAAGGTATATTCCATTCTGTAGTCTGACTCAAAGAGACCTGACTCTAGCCGTCACATCATGAGAAGGAAGATCATTAGTGCATGACCATTCGGTCTGTTACGATAGTTAAAGTAAATACCTTATCGTAGGTTAAGTCCGTTCTAGAAAGATATAGGAGTCTCCGATAATTATCGAATTTAGATTTAAGAGCAGGTGCAAGGTTGAGTGCCACCAAAAATTAATAAGATATAGGAGTTAAGGTTATTACCTAGGATGGAAAGGTAACGTGTGGTGTCATTATATAAGACCTGCTTTGCTGATGATTTCGGGATGTAATCATCAAAGAAACCATGTCCTCATAGAGTTTACGGCCATAAACCCCTAAGGAAATGGTCCTTGGGCCGTAAACTCAATAAAGGGGTCATATGGTGCCCCTAACACCCCTATGGCTTGTATAATTGACTAGAACCTTGCATACTCAATCTAGGAATGCCAAAACATAAAATGAATGGGCACACATGAGTTTACGGATGTAAACTCATGTGTTTACAACCGTGGACATCTCCAAAGGTCCATATGGAGCCCTAATCACTTCCTATGCCCTAGATTCAAGTCTAGCTTAATTCCTTAAGTGGTATAAGAGTTTTGATCATCTAATGACACCATTGCCATGAGTTTATGGCCGTAAATTCATGGGGGAAATGGTCCCAGAACCGTAAACACTCCTAAGGGCCACCATTTGAGGAGTAAACTCCAATGTGAGGCCATACTCTCTTTATATGCAACCCTTGGTACTCCTAGCACTTGTCGTTAAGTGTTTTCATGCATTAGGATGTCCTCACTTTCATAATTAGTTACCAAATGACTAATTAGATAATTGAATGTATCATTACATGTTAAATAGGATCCGAGTGTGTGTTCAAGTCCTCACTTGACACCTAGCTCCTATACCGTCCGTTCATCCGAATTGCCACGTCAGGTGAGTTCATACCCCCGAATTAACCTTTTAAATGATTTTAACTGCTTTTATGGGGGGGGGGGGATACAGTTTGAACTATACAGTTATTAGATCAATCACATGTGATTAATAACTATATAGCAAAATAGATTTTTGCATGTTAAACTGCTTTATCCAGCTAAAGGTTTTCAAATCATGTTTTCGAGTCTCGTTAAAGTGTGAATACCCCTTTTTAGATTATTAAAGATTTTCCAAAGGTTTTCAAAGCTTGTTTTATAAAAGGACATCAAGTCATAAATTCTTATTTATAAGTTTTCCAAAGGTTTTTACCAAATTTTCTTTTATGCTTTTATATTATAAAATGCATGCCCGTGTATTAATAGTTATATAAGTAATGCTTAAAGGACTTAGGAAGGCTAGTTCGCCCTACCTCATTTTCCTTTTTTGGATGTGGCTATAGGGTATCAGTTATCTGTCCGAAGGTCGTTTAAATATTAGTTATATATCATGTATACATATATGGTCATAAAAGTTCTCTTGGCCAGTTCATCTCCTTTGGGTAGCAAAGGCATCCTTCCATTATTCAAATTTCTAGAATGCTAGTAAATATTATAGGAATAGTTAGGAGATTCTATTTACTCTCTCTCTCTCTCTCTCCCTCTCTCTCTTTCTCTAGTACAAAGGATTACACAGTAGTCAGTTCATTTGTGAGTCTATATTATTATTATTATAACACTTTTAAATAGAATGTGACGTACCAATTCCTGATACGACACTTCCTAGCGCGTTCGCCGTGTAACCACAGTCTCCTGGAGGGAGAGCGGACATCATGTGTATAGATCTATACGGGACAGACACTCCCGCATCCTGACTGCTAGCTACAGTCCGAGCCGGTAAGGCCCATGGGTGACATAATGTCACAACGCATCATGTGACCTGGAGGGTCACCAGCTATTCGATCGTCAACCAACATGGTTACATAGGAGTTCAAATTCACCCCTTTAATTTTAGACCTTGCCAGGAGTATTTTCCATTTAATACCCTCCTGGTGCCTATGTTTACTTATTTTTAGATTGAGCTAGGGGTATTGTTCATTCGATACCCTCCTGGAGTCTATGTTTTATTTACCTTTAGACTGAGTCAGGCGTATTGTTCATTCGATACCCTCCCGGAGTCTATGTTTTATTTACCTTTAGACTGAGCCAGGTGTATTGTTCATTCGATACCCTCCTGGAGTCTATGATTTATTCACCTTTAGATCGAGCCAGGCATATTGTCCATTCAATACCTTCCTGGAGTCTATGTCTCATTTACTTTAGCCAACAATTTTACTGCTGAGGTATAATATTATTTTCCCCTATTATTTTTACTTGTAATTTTTCTCACAATTCCTTTAAAGTAAAAACTATATTTTGATAATGATAGTATTTTTGGGGAAATTACTCGTTAAACATAAAATTGTCGGGTCTTGGTAGAAGACTACTTTTATTTCGAAAATATAGGATTTTCTGGAAAGAATTCTAACACTCTGTAGATTCTAAACCACCATCTTTTCTAAGTTCTTTTTGAAGAAAACATGTATTTATATCAATGTCATTAAATACTTATGAACTCACCAGAATTTAAAAATGCTGATACTCGATTTCAAATATCTTGTATTCTCAGGTCATCGATAAACAGGTACACTCCGGAAGCTTTTGTGAAGACAACCTTGTATCGAGTTGCACTTTATGTTATTCTCTATATTTTACTCTTGATGTTGTTACTAATTGTAACCTATATAAGAATTATTCTATTAATGCAATGATTGTTGTACTTTGATTACTATACTGCATATGTTGTGATACTTGACATGACGTCCTCCACCCCAGAACGTTTCCGCCATTCCGGTTTTGGGGTGTGACATCGAGCAAAACCCCTGAAGCCTCAAATCCAGAAACGTATGTGATAGCCACTCCCGCTCAGGCCGCGGAATGTAACAAGTACATAACATCTCCCTGATCCCAAGTAACTGCAGCCCTCTACTCATCAGAATATGTCCCAGTAACAAGTCACGGTACTGGAAAGCTCGACCATCTCCTTCCCCTTCCGTCATTATAGCTGCTAAAGCTGCTGTGGCAGCTATCTCAGCAATGGCTGCGTAGCGCTCATCGAAATACTCAACCATGGCGGTCTTAATAGACCCAAACATCTCCGGCAACTATCCCCTGACAACCCCGATCACCTCCTCTCAGATGATCTCACTGACACGACCCTCTGACAATGCTGGCCTATCCTTGCTGCCTGATCCCGATCCTAACCTGGATCCGGTCTCAAGACGTCTCGTAACCATCATTCTGGTAAGGCACCAGAAAGATCTTTGGTAATCCATATAATGACAGGGGACCAACTCCCAACTCAACCCTAGGGGTTGTGACCTCCTTGCTATGCGTATTGGTCTTGTGCTTTCAGTAGTATAGGCCCATACTACCTTCCACGCCTACCCATATTTTTCTCAAGTATCATCACAACGCCCTAACAATATACATAATCATAGCGAACGCTCAATCCTCACTCCTAGAAGAATTCTAAATATCTCGTAACTGGCTTCCCGACATCACACAACCCACTCATCCATGAAACTTCCACCAACCCTGCAACACTAGTGTATGCTAGCCATACATAACGCTGGACCCTATAGGCTTTTGAATATCCGATCCTACCCTAAGCCCCAAACAAGAAAAAAACATAAGTCCAAATCAACATTCTCAGGCTATAAGATCTTAATTATATAGAGCTGTAATTCATACACAAGTAACTACAGTAATGATGTCAATCTCATATAAGGAAAGCCCTAGGATAGCAGGTATCAAGTAATCAGGAAATTCTACCATGCAGTTACTGAAGATCCCTAGCCTAGTACTAGCATGTTGTTCTAACATATCACATAATCAAATAACTGTATGGTATCTTGGGGTCTACTTACTGTCTCCGGCTCATCGTACACCCTGCATCCTCCTTTACTTATTTTGAAAACCATTTTGAAATCATTTTGAAAATCTTCCCTTGATTTGAGATTGGATTCACACGAATGTTCCTCCAATTCACTCAAACCAAGGCTCTGATACCAACTTGTAACACCCATAAAAATCATGCCAAATTTAAACTTTTAAAAACATTTCAATCTGTTAACCATTACAAAACTTGTTTCCAAAATGTATCATATAAGAGTATCCCAGAAACAAAGTCATAAAAAGTGAGGACTTGTACGATCACGCCTTTGCCTTGCCACGATCCCCTGATGTACCTGAAACAATAAACTGAAACTGTAAGCCTAAAAGCTTAGCGAGTTCCCCCAAAGTACCCATACCCACTACAATACATATAATCATAAGCAGAATAATATGGGTCTATTCAACCATCGGGTTGGAATACCCCAGGCCCACAACCAACGGGTTGGAATGCCAACATACTATGGATCAAATCAACGATCGGGTTGGAATACCCTAGGCCCATAACCGACAGGTTGGAATGCCCTGATCTATTGGCTTTCACATAAAGCAGATAAGCCTCAACCGCCAACAACACGTGCACAAATAACAAATAATCACATAACAGTATATATACAGATAACCCGATCTAACTGATCACAACAACATAATATCATCCTATCTACCAGGATACCGATCTAACCGATCATAATAACATATACCATCCTATTTACCAGGATATCAGTCTCACAGATCATAAGAGCATATATCATCCTATCTACCAGGATACCGATCTAACAGGATTCTTATTTAACAGATCATAATAGCATATACCATTTTATCTACCAGGATGCCGATCTAACAAATCGTACTAGCATAACATATCAGAATAAAAATTCAAAAAGGGTCGTCCTTGGTGCCTTAGACCCTTGATTATAGTAAGGAAACTCACCTCGCACTGCCGACTTAAAATAACAAGTTTAAACTCACGGCCCACCGCCACAAACTCCACCACCAACATCCGCCACACAACAATGTCCATAAATTTCCAAAATACTCCCAGAAGTCTAGTCAACCCTAGGTCATAGCCAAAGTCAATGGTCCGGGTCAACAGTCAATGTTGACCTCACTCGTCGAGTGCAGCCAGCCACTCGCCGAGTTCCTGCATAACTCGTTAACTTGCTGAGTCACTTCAACGACTGGTCGAGTTCCTAGTGTTTGCGGCCGAAAACGCTTTGGCCAACTTGTTGAGTTTCCTTGCAACTCACAGAGTTCTTGCATTTCCAAGGGTCGGGAAGACCCTAGCTGACTCGCCAAGTCATCCGACTGACTTGCCGAGCCCACGACAATCTTCATCAGACTCGCCAAGTCGTCCATGCAACTTTCCAAGTCCCTTCAGTCCTTTATCCATTTAGATGCTTTTTAAGCCATGAAAAGGTTCCATATTGCAGATAAAAGTCCCCAAGGCATGTTTATCACATAAAGTTGCAAACTTTAGGTTCATGCAAGGCTCTAAATACTCTAAATGACAAATCCAAGCTTGCAATGGAGTTCTACACTCAAGGAGAGGCTCATGCTTGCTAAAGTTGAAAGCCTTATGAGCTTAAAAGCCAATGTGTCACACCCCCGAACCAGACGGCGGAAACGTCTGAGGGTTCGCGTGACTTAAATAGAATATCATGACAATGAATATACATGAATCATAAAATAAAATCACCATGCATTAATGTATTACAACTGATATTGTTTAAATCCAGTACAATGTTTTAAATATTACACATTCATGACATAAATTGTTCAAGAGTTTAACAACATAACATCCTAACATTACTTGATAGTACCCTTCTGCTTACCTGTTACCTGAGAATACAAGTTATTTTGGAAAACGTCAACATATGAAATGTTGGTGAGTTCATAAGCAATGATGTGATAAAATGATTTGTGTAGTTTGTTAAACCCAGAAAATTTGATATTTTCTGAAAAAACCATTGTTTATAAAAAGGTGTAATGATCCGTAAATATATGCATTATGATTTCAACACATGTATAATTGAAAAACTTTTTATTAACCGCACAAGTGCAAAATGTTGAACTTCCCCCGGAAAACCCGATGTTTTCCAAAAACATAAAATACAGTTATTTATCAAATTGTGATATCGCCACGATGAATGATTTTTGAATACTCTTCCTTGATTACTCGGGTGGTGTTGGATTGATTATGGGTTGTGAGTCGTTATAATCGTGCATTAATAATGACTAGTTATAACTACATACTTACGAACGATCCTTAGAGGCGTCGCCCGTTATCACTCACTTAATCCAAACAACCTTGATTACTATTGATTAAAGACCTGAATCTATTTACTTTTATTACTCATAAGCCTAACAAATGAGGAGAAGAGGAGTATGAAGTCCTGCTACTTCTGTGAGTTATTTTAGGATATCGGGGATGCGAAAGACACGTTGGCCCATCTCCCATTTGATTACTTTGACCTTATGACAATACTAATGGATCACTAGGGCCCAATATCTTTTAAAAAGCCATTTAAGGTCCCTTTACATGGAATCGGGTCATAGAAGGCCCAATAGCATATAATCATTATCCCTTGGCCCAAAGATCATGTTAATGGACTTGCAAGGTCCAACAATCATGATTTGAAACTTTCAAGCCCAAGTGTCGAATGTTTACTTGTCTTAGGTATCGCATATCTACTAGAGAGTTCGACTTAATGATTGTTATTTTGTATCGACTCGAGACCGATCAATTCGTTTATAACGATGATTTGGAGTTATACGTGTATTTGTCTTTCGATTTTTGGTAAGCCGTAGATTGTTATTTTTGACTCAATATTTTATAAATAAAATAATTGGTTTAAAATATGTGGTTTGACCCTTTTCAGCCCCTTCTCTTTTTATAAAATAACAATTTTAGTCCTTTATATAAGAGAAAAGTCATTTTAAGCCCTTGAAACATTTTTCTTGACACTTTTGCATCATAGATTTGTTGAAATGACATTTTTAACCCAAAACTTATTTTGTTAACAGTTTCAAGCCTTCCAGAATAGTATTTTTTTCCGGTTAAAGCCCAAATTTTGCAATTTTTACACTTTTAGCCCAAAATCCAAAAACTTTACATTTTCGATCCTTTTTGGAAATGAAGACCATCTTTAACCCTTCAAATAGTTTTGTTACACTTTTTATCCTCTGTTTTGAAGAGTTTACCACCTCAGCCCTTTTTGAAGAGTTTACCACTTTCGTCATTTTAATAATCATTTTAATGCATGTTTCTTTTTATCCATGTTGTGGTAAAATAACAATGAAAAGAACATAACACAAGCGAAGAAGGGGACAATGGTTGGGTCCAACTTCATGGTACCTATTGAACAATTCAAAATCAAAGTCTAATATTCAAAACAATTCAAATCAAAATTCTTAAACAATTAAGAACAAAACAACACTTATTCCTTGACCATCTTGTCGAGTTAACGCATCTTCAATCTCTATACATAAAATAAAAATAAACATATTTAGTATTAAAAAAAATGTTACCAAATAAATTAAAAGCACAAAACTTATTACCTAGCTATATTATTCGGATTTTTGGCACACGTACGACAATGTCTATTAAGACTACTTGTACCGTGTCTTGATGGATCGGCTTTAAGTGTAGCGAAACAATACTTACACCTTGCTTGCCTTCGTTCAAACCCAACATTTTCTACTACCCACAACATATCAAAATGTTGCCAACATGTGGACCTCTCCTTCAAATTCAAATGCTAAACAAATTAAGTAAAAAAAATCTAGGTAGATTTAAAGCATGTAAAAAATGAAGTATCAAAGTTATAAAACTAATAGATTCAAAACGGAACCTAATTGAAGTATAAAGACGTAAATTAGTCAATTACTTTAAATGCATATTTGTATAAAATTAAAAAGAAACATACTTGAATTGGGAGGTTAGCTTCCATGAATGTTCTTGAAAAGAAAAAACAACTCAAAACCTTCAACTTAGAGAATAATAAGTTAAATGAAAATATAGAGGTGGAAGGGCCTATTTATAATGAGAAGTTGTGAGATGTTGACAAAACATGAAAATTAAAAGATTGCTAATGTCAAAAAATTTGTCTCTTGCTTTTGTGTTCAAATTTTCAAAGTTGAAGCCTTCAAGGTCAAAGATGCAAAAAAACAAGTTAGTGTGGTTGCAAATAAATAAATAACTAACAATTTAGAATTTCAACATATCTTAAATTAAAACACACAACCCAAAATAAATTATCCAATAGTCAAATACATAATTTCTTTAAAAAAAAAAAAATCAACGTACAGTGATAAAAAAATGGGTCAACTACTCAACTTGATCAAATAAGGCACGTAAGTAACTGTGATATGACCTAAATGTCATTTTTTAAAACCAATATTGTTATATCTATTTATTTATTTATTTTTAAATAAATCAATGTCGTCAATAACCTAAAAACCTAAATGTAATTTTTTGTTTGTTAATTTTTTTTATAACGGTTGAAAGATTATGGGTAATAAAAAAAAATCCCGGTTTTCCGGTTCTAAACCCATTTGACCCGGTTCTACTTTATCCACTTTCCTATTTCCGGGTTTTTTGGTTCTAGACCCACTTTACCCGGAACCAAACCCGGAACCGAACCGGACCCGGTTCCTATATACCGGTCCGGTTTCCGGTTCTTAAAAATATCGTTAAACGGTTCCGGGTTTTCCGGGTCCGGGTCCATCGGGTCCGGGTTTGGACCCACTTTCATCCCTATTTTAGCCCATAAAGCTAAGAATTACATTTTAAGTCCTTTGAAGATTATAATGTTCAGAAAAATAGTTATTGTAACTGTTTTGACCCTTTTGACCTTTAAGAAATGTGATTTGGTAACTTTTAACCAAACTTTTGTATATTTGACAATTTAAGCCCAAAAATGAATTTTGTGGTTAAATATGTTTATCACAATCTTATAAGTTATTATTCTTGACTAGTTTAGTGTAAAATAACTTAGATCATGTTTTGATTTCCTTCTTATGTCATAGATCTCGAGATTTCTTCCCTTTTTGTTTACATTTTCAACACAAAAACACATAAAATCACACATACATGCATAAAATCATACATAGCACACACATACACATAGATCTACATATTTTGCTTGTATTCTCCCCCATAAAACTCATGAAAACTGAAAAGAGAGGGGTATGAAGCTCACCTTGAGTTGTGGGTTCGGTTTTGAAGGAAGAAATGACGAAAGTTTTGATCCTAGCAAGTCTTCTTGGAAGATCTCGAACTTAGAAGCTTCTAAGAGGGTGATCATGAGTTTGAATAGATTAGGAAGAGGTTTTTGATGAAATGAAGTTGTTAGATCATAGATTAAACATCAACTTACCTTAGATGATGAACTTTGTGGAATAACCTCCTTGAAAAAGCCCTTAGATGTCGAAAACTTGATGAAGAATGGAGAGAGTTTCTTTGAGAGTGTTTAAGTGAGATGTGTGTGTGTTTCTTTGTGGTTCTCAGTCAAGGGTAGAAAAGAGAGAGGAAGAGAGAGTGTTGAAGTGATGTTTGCATGAAAACATGAGTTATTGCAAGGAAATCCAAGAGGAAATAAAGAGGTGGCATATGGAAGTCAACTATCTTCCATTTTGGGTTGTTGGGCCGAGAAAAGGAGAGGTGAAAGAAGGATTTAGGCCCCTTAATGCTTAAGCCCAAATTACAAACCCATTAGGTGATTTTCGACCCAATTAAATCAAGGGATGATTTTTATGACCCATTAGGGCTAATTAAATTTGTTGTGATTCAATGAGGTCCATTAGTGTATTTTATTTCATTCTAGGCTCAATATGGCCCAAAATGTTAAAATAAATGAAGGTGGGTCCAAATTAGAGCCCATATAAGATTTCTAAGCCCAAAGTAGTTAAACTAGAAGCTTATTGGTCTATTAGGCCCAATAAGGAAACCCTAGCCCAAAATGGACTTAAACTGGAATTTCTAGGGTTTCCAATACTTTGTTGACTATTTGATGTGCTTGCATAAAGTGTTTGATTGAAGTTTTGTTGTTATTGAATAAGCATCATACATGCTTTCACATTGTTGGCTCACATTTGTTATCATTGTTCAACGTTTACAAGACATCAAAATTCCTAGTTGTGACATCATCCCCCCGTTAGAGGGAATTTCGTCACAAAATTCTTTTGAAAGCTAGAATTGAGAATGCAAGAATAGGTGAGGGTACTTCTGCTTCATCTGGTCTTCACGTTTCCATGTGAATTCTAGCCCACGCTTGACGTTCCACCGTACCTTCACAATCGGAATGCGACTTTGCTAGGTACGCTTCACCTCCCTGTCCATGATTTCGACTAGTTCTTCGACGAACAGGAGATTCTCGTTGATTTCGATTTCTTCTAAAGGAATGATGAGGGTTTCATTAGATAAGCATTTCTTTAGGTTGGAAATATGGAACACAGGGTGTACGCTGCTGAGCTCAGCGGGTAGCGGCAGGCTATACGCTACTAGACCAATTCGGACAAGAATCTCGAAAGGTCCAGTGTATCGTGGATTCAATTTTCCCCATTTTCCAAAATGAATAACCCCTTTCTAGGGAGAGACTTTTAACAACACCCGATCCCCGACTTGAAACTCCAATGGCTTTCGCCGTTTATCAGCGTAGCTCTTTTGTCGGTCGCATGATACTTGTAGTCGAGCTCTGATTTGAACTATCTTTTTTGTTGTTTCACGTATGATCTCTGGTCCTGTTAACGTCTTGTCTGATGTCAGTTCTTTTGCTAGTTGGGTGTCACCTACCTCAGCCCAACACAACGGTGATCTACATTTACGTCCACACAGCGCCTCGAAAGGAGCAACTTTAATGCTTGTGTGGTAACTGCTGTTGTACGAGAATTTGACTAAGGGTAGGTGACGATCCCACAACATCCCAAAATCTATCACACATGCGCGAAGCATATCCTCAAGTGTCTGAATGGTTCGTTCTATTTGACCATCCGTTTGTGGATGATAAGCAATGCTCATGTCGAGATGGGTTCCTAGTGCCTTCTGAAGTGATTGTCAAAAACGTGAAGTGAATCTACTATCTCTATCTGAGATGATAGACACCGGCACTTCGTGAAGTCTCATGATTTCTTTGATGTATATCCTCGTCAACCTCTCCATCTTGTAGGATTCTTTTATTGGCAGGAAATGGGCGGATTTCATCAATCTGTCGACTATTACCCATATGGTGTCCAATCCATCTAATGACTTAGGTAGTTTGGTCACGAAGTCCATAGTAATCCTTTCCCATTTCCACTCGGGAATTATTGGTTGCTGTAATAATCCCGAGGGCTTATGATATTCCACCTTTACTTTAGCGCAAGTAAGGCATTTGCTAACATAGGTGGCAATCTCTGCCTTCATGTTGGGCCACCAATAATGTTGCTTAATATCCAAGTACATTTTGTCTGAACCCGGATGGATGGAGTATCGCGTCTTGTGGGCTTCATTCATGACTACCTCTCTGAATCCCCCAAGCTTAGGGACCCAAATGTGGTTCATGAAATAATATTCTTCGCCCTCTTTCACTTCGAGATTCTTTTCCATACAACGTAATGCTTCGCTTGTTTTGTTTTCTGCCTTCATGGCATCGAACTGGGCTGCCCTGATCTGAGAGGTTAAGTGGGATTGGATGGTTATCGAGAGGGTTTTCACACGACGATTAGAGTATTCTTTCCGACAAAAGGCATCAGCTACCACGTTAGCCTTGCCTGGGGGTACTTGATTTCACACTCATAATCATTTAGCAGTTCAACCCATCTTCGTTCCCTCATGTTCAACTCTTTTTGATTCAAGATGTGTTGGAGACTCTTGTGGTCGGTGAAGATGCTGCACTTGGTACCATAAAGGTAGTGCCTCTAAATCTTCATGGAGAAGACCACAACTCCCAATTCCAAATCGTGGGTTGTATAATTCACTTCGTGTGTCTTTAGTTGTCGGGATGCATAAGCTATCACCATCATAGTCTGCATAAGTACGCAACCCATACCCTGATTCGACGCATTGCAGTAAACTATGAAATCTTCTGCTCCCTCTGGTAGCGATAGTATCGGTGCACTGCAGAGTGCTTGCTTCAGAGCTCGGAATGCAGCTTTTTGCTTGTCCGTCCATTTGAAGGGTACGCCCATTTGTGTAAGCGAGGTAAGTGGCTTGGCGGTCTTAGAGAAATTTTGAATGAACCTCCTGTAATAACCTGGTAGTCCTAGAAATTGACGAACTTCTGTGAGTGTTGTTGGTGTTGGATAAGGTGTCTAAGTCCATAACTATTTTTGATATGTACTTGACCCGACCCGGCATGGTCCATTTGGGTTGTATGGCACCATGCAATTGGATAGACTAAATGAGAGAAATAACACTTGTGGTTATTAATATATTATAAGTTCTAATATATTAATTATATTATTTAATTTGTTTGATCATGAATTTATTAAGTGATCAAAAGATAACTAATTAAATATATGGGTTGATTATGTAAATCATCCATATCTTGTATAGTGGGCTAAGAGGCTCCATGGATAATCAAGTTGGATGAAACCCATTGGATGCTCCATGGAGGCTCCATGGGAGTTACAAACCCATGGGTCAGGGAAATGAAGAGTCATGACACATTAGGGTTTACATGGTGTAACCCTAGATGTGTCAACACTATATAAAGTTCATGTTTCTCCCAAAATCGGCTACACAAGCATACTTGAGGGCTAGAGCCGATTTTTGAGTGTTATACTTTCTCTCCAAGTTTATTCCATAGCATTTGGTGTTGTGTGAAGCATTTGAGGCATCACACTTGGGGTGCTAGGCTCATAAGGTTTCAAGGATCAAAATCAACAACAAGGTATGTAGTTCTATCTTTTATTTAAGTTAAAATTGTTCCCCATGTATGCTAGATAGGATCATAACCTTGGAAATCAACTTTGCATGATAATTAGACAAACATAGATCCAAGGTTATTAGGGTTGCATGCACACTTAGGAAGTGTTAGAATTAAGGGTGAGCATGGTGCGGTTCGGTGCGGTTTTTGGCCAAAACCGAACCGAAAACCGCAACTTCGTTTTTTTGAAATTTAGAAACCGCACCGTTCGGTTTTATGCGGTTCGGTTTTTGCGGTTCGATTTTTTTTTTTTGCGGTTTTTGTTAGTTTTTTTTTGTTTTGCCTTTATACTCAAACTCAAGTAACTCAGCGAGTTAGCTTGACTCAGATGAGGAGTGCTAATCATTAATTGGAGATAAACTGATACCACCACCTCTTGGTTTGAAATCAAATTACATAACCACTCATTCAACATGTTTCTAATGCTTTAATATAATAAGAATTTAATATAATATTTGTTTCACAAGTACATACGATAATATCAATTAATGTGTTCATAAAAATGATACTATATCACTAATGCTCTTCCTATTTGAATGTTAAAAAAATAGCATAAACATTATTTGTTATTGTAAATACCACTGAATGTATGCTTAAAAATATACAATCATCCGCCGATAGATAATATCAACACTTAATATATATATATATATATATATATATATATATATATAGAGAGAGAGAGAGAGAGAGAGAGAGAGACAGACAGAGTTAGGTTCAAATGTTTTCACTATCTATTGTGTGCATGTATGATTGATTTTGGACCAATCATTTTAGTTATTTAAAAAAAATAATTAATGCATATTAAATGCTGAAAATGTAACTAATACCTACTATATCTTCAACATGTAATATGTATTAATTACTTTCTTAAAATAACTAAATTGAGTGGTCCAGAATCAATCATACATGCACACAATAAATAGTGAAAACAAAATAACCTAACCATATATATATATATATATATATATATATATATATATATATGCGGTGCAGTTCGGTTTTTCGCGGTTTTTGCGAGACCAGAAACTGCACCGCACCGAGTATTTTCGGTTTTTGCAAAACTAAAAACCGCAGCATCGGTTTCCATTTCGGTTTCGGTTTTTCGGTTTCGGTTTATGCGGTTGTTTTGGTTTGCGGTTCGGTTTTTGCTCACCTCTACATAGAATGCTCAAAAACCCATCAGTGGTATCAGAGCCTAGGCTTGTTTGTTGATTATTTGTGCAAACTGTTGAAAAAAATCGATTTTTCTGTTTCTCCTCCTATGAACTCGCCGAGTCCATGGGGGGACTCGACGAGTCCATGACCAAATGCAAGCTACTCGTCGAGTTTGTTCTTGCACTCGACGAGTAGAAACTGCAGTTTTCAGAATTTCGATTTTAGTTGCTGGAAATGGACTAGAAACATTACCCTAAATTGTTTTGGTTTTTGTAAACATGTTTTAGTTGGTGTAATGTTTATGCTAATCCATTTACAATGACAATTATCAAAATTACAAGTTTTTAAAGTGTAATTTTTGATTCATGAAAGTGTTCATGTTCATGTTCTTGTTCTTATGATGTTTAGATGATCACAGGAATTGTTTGTAACCTATGTGGTAGATTAATTCAAGATCATTATGTGTTTTAATGGAGTCCATAACTTGTCCTCAAGTTATGGAAATCCAAAAGTCACTTTGTTAAAAACCATTAAAATAACACATGAGTTATAAAAATGAAGAGTCTTCATTTTTAATACTCCATTAACTCATAAGTTACAAGAAATAAAAAGTTTTGAAAGTTTACAAAACATGACCTCAAGTTTTGGAACAAGTAAAGTCTTTATTAAAAAACGTTAGTTCCAACCCTTAGAATTTTAAAAGTTAAAATTCAACCCTTATACCTATAATATTATAAGTTAATAATATATATATATATATATATATATATATATATATATATGTATAAGATCAAAGTCGTCTTACCGCTAGTACGCCTCATTCACGAAGCCAGTCTATAAGGTGGGTATAAGGTTTTTGCCTATAAAATGGCAACTTAATGGGTGTCCACTCTCAACCACCGCTTGCTTGACTGGTGGAGGGTCGTTAGCTGAACGGGTAAGACAGTGACTTAAAAGAATTCTCATTAAAAGTATAATGATTATTATAAAGTAACTAAATATTTTATAAATTCCAATCTTAGTTACTTTAGGAAAAATGTGAATAAGGTGCTAATCCATGAAATTACACTTTGCACCTTGTTTATGTCGTTGGTGGAGCGTGTGTGGTTTACCGGCACACTAACTTGGACTTTACAAGGAAGGAAAAGGGTGATTTAAGGTTTTTTTTCATGAGGTCGGAAGGAGCGCGTGTGGTTTACCGACACTACGATTAAGTGCAAAAACATTAAGGGTACCAAGTAATTTGCATGGTTACTTCACACCTTGTTTTTTGATCCTTGGTATCCCAGTCACAAAACATGAAGGGCACACTCGAGATTGAAACATGCCATTGAAAAGTTCAATGAATCTCAAAGAATCTAGGAATTTCTAAAAGCCAAATAAAACCTAATAATTTATGTTTCGTTTTCATGGTGGAAATTGGTGAATCGTCATTCACCTACCTTTCAAATATGTTATAACTTGGATTACGACATCCCTCTTCTAGGTTATAATATATTGTGATTGGATCCTAGCCTTAATATTACATTTGGGTGTTTTATTAAGGGCTATCCCTATATCTAAACTAAACTTACTTTCTTCCTTTCAGATGTCTTCCAACAATTATACTCCTGGCTCAAACCCTACTGGCTCCTTCTCTCTCATGAACCTTTGTGGGAGAGCCATCTTTGATGGATCCAACTTTACTGACTGGATCAAAAACATCAGGATAGTCATTCGTTACAAGAACAAGGAATATGTTCTTGACAAGGAGCTCAAGGTGCCTGAGCCAACTGCTATTCCTGAGGAGCTTGCTTAATATGAGGTTCATGAAAGAGATGCTACCAAAGTGGCATGCATCATAATGGCCACCATGATAGCCGAGCTCCAAAAGTCCTATGAGGACTACTATCCTTTTGAGATGCACCAAGATTTGATGGACCCGCTACCATCAGAGTGCTTGTCAAGAGCGATATGAAATCATCTCCTCTATGATCACAACCCGGATGAAAGATGGTGAACCCATCACGAGCCACATGCAGAAAATGCAAAGGTATGTGGATCGATTGATGAAGTTGAATGTGAACTTCCCCGAGGAGTTAGCAATAGATATTATTTTGCACTCCTTACCTTCTTGTTATGATCAATTCCGCATGACATACCACATGAATAAGGAGGAAGTTACACTTAGAAAACTTCAGGGACTCCTAAAGACCGCAGAATCAGGTCTTAAAGGTAAGTCGGTTGTGACCACTCCTACTTCTACTCCAAACTCAACACTTGTCCTCGAAATCGGGAAAGGTAGAGGGAAGAAGAGAAAGAACCCTTCGAAGGGAACCAAGGGTAAGACCCTTGATGGCTCCTATTCTAGCGGAACCAAGAAAGATTCCGTTACACCTTCTTCTGATCCCAAAGAGGCTGAATGCTTCTATTGCCACGAAAAGGCGCACTGGAAGCGTAACTGTCGAAAGTACCAGCAAGATTTGAAGGATGGGAAAGTTAAACCCAACCATGCAGGTATTTACACTATCTCATATAATAATTCACTCTATTCTAACTCTTGGGTCCTAGATACCGGTTGCGGTATTCATATTTGTTCTAAATTGCAGGGACTAAGAAGAAGTGAGAATGTTGAGCATGGAAAGATAAACTTGATCATGGGGAATAGGAAAGTTTCACCTCTCACCAAGATTGGAGTTTATACTTTGTTACTTAGTAGTCGATTTACTTTAGATTTGAATAAATGTTGTTATTCGCCAGAAATGGCAAGAAATGTTATTTCCTTTCATGCTTTGTATAAACAAGGTTTTACCTTTTCATTAGATAATGAAATTGGTGGAATAAATGCTTTCTTTAATAATGTGTTTTATTTTAAAGCATTACCTTGTGATGGTGTGTATGAAGCTGTGTCTGTTGTAGATAATTTAGGAAATAATGTATTGTGTATTGATTCTACTAATGATAATAACTTGGATAAAGCATCATTATGGCATTGTCGTCTTGGACATATAAGCAAGAAACGCATAGGCCAACTCCAAAAGGATGGAGTATTGGAGTCATTTGACCTAAAGTCAGATGATAGTTGTGAATCATGCTTACTTGGAAAAATGACAAAGTCACCCTTCACAGGTTCTTGTGAGAGGGGTGAAGGTTTGTTGGATCTTGTACATATGGATGTGTGTGGACCATTCAAACATGCTACAAGGGATGCTAATCGTTATTATTTGACTTTTACTGATGATTACAGTAGATATGGATATGTGTACTTAATCAAGCATAAGTCAGAGACTTTCGAGAGGTTTAAGGAATTTAAACAGGAAGTCAAGAATCAATTAGGAAAGAACATTAAGATGCTTCGATCCGATCATAGTGGTGAGTATCTTAGTACTGAGTTCCTTGACTATCTAAGGGAATGTGGGATTGTCTCACAATTGACACCTCCCAGGACACCGCAGTCGAATGGTGCGGCTGAGAGGCATAATCGAACCTTGTTGGACATGGTTCGTTCCATGATGAGTCGAGCTACGCTACCAATCTCATTTTGGGGGTACACCTTAGAGACTGCCACCCATATCCTTAATCTAGTCCCTACAAATAAGGTTGCCAAAACACCTCACGAGATGTTGACTAGAAAAGTTCCTAGTTTAGCCCACATCAAGGTTTGGGGCTGCGAGGCTTTCGTGAGACACGGGACTCATGACAAGCTCAAACCTCAAAGTGAGAGGTGTATTTTCATCGGCTACCCACAAAAATCCTTCGGTTACCTATTCTACAGACCTAGTGAGAATGTGGTCTTTATAGCAAGGAGGGTTGTCTTGAGAGAGAGAGAGAGAGAGAGAGAGAGAGAGAGAGAGAGAGTTCATAAGCCAAGGAGACAGTGGGAGGCTAATTGACCTTGAAGAACTTCAAGAGTCAAGTGGTGAAGGAACCTTAAACCCTAGCAGTCAACTTGAGGAGGAACCTCTTGTTGATCCTATTATACCTCTAATTGTGCGTCTGAGGCGTTCCACAAGGGTTAGGAATGAACCTGAGCATTACTAAGGTTTCCATATTACTGCAGAAGGTGAGACACTTATCAGTGATGAGACACTGGTAAGTCTGGATGAACCTAACAGCTATGCGGAAGCCATGGCAGGCCTCGAGTCTGCTAAATGGAAAGAGGCAATGGATAGCGAGATACAATCCATGTACGACAATCAGGTCTGGGACTTGGTTGACAATGTGCCAGGTCGTAAGATAGTTGGGTGCAAATGGATCTTCAAGAAGAAGACCGACATGGATGGTAATGTACACACTTATAAGGCATGACTGGTTGCAAAGGGCTTTTCTCAAACTACAGGAGTTGATTATGATGAGACCTTTTCACCAGTCGCCAAGATTAAGTCTATTAGGGAATTGTTAGCCATAGCTGCATTTCATGACTATGAAATATGGCAAATGGATGTCAAAACCGCTTTCCTTAATGGAAAGTTGGCTAAGGATGTTTACATGAATCAGCCAGAGAGTTTTGTCAGCACACAATACCCTAATAGAGTGTGTAAGCTTGAGAAATCCATTTATGGATTAAAGCAAGCACCTCACAGATGGAATCTTTGCTTTGATGAGAAAGTAAAAGATTTTGGCTTTTCTAGGAGTGAAGATGAATCTTGTGTATATGTCAAGGCTAGTGGGAGTATAGTTAGCTTTTTGGTGTCGTATGTGGATGACATACTACTCATAGGAAATGACATCCCAACTCTGCAGGAAGTTAAGTCCTGGCTTGGGAAGTGTTTTTCTATGAAGGACCTAGGAGAAGCTGCCTATATGCTAGGAATAAGGATCTTGAGAGACCGGAGTAGAAGACTAATTGGACTTAGTCAGAGTACCTACTTGGATAAGGTGCTGAAGAGATTCAGCATGCAAGATTCCAAGAAAGGAGAGTTACCCATCCAGAGTAACATTAGATTGAGCTAGACTCAGAGCCCGAGTACTGAGAATGAGATAGCAGAAATGAGTCGGGTACCTTATGCTTCGGCAGTAGGCTTGATCATGTATGCTATGACCTGTACTCGTCCTGATGTAGCCTTTGCTTTAAAAATGGTTAGCAGGTATCAGGGGAACCCTGGTAAGGCTCACTGGACAGCGGTAAAGAACATTCTCATGTACCTACGGAGGACTAAGGACTGGGTCCTTACCCTTGGTGGGAGTGATGACTTGAGAGTTGTAGGGTATAGTGATGTTAGCTTCCAGACTGATAGGGATAATTTCCGCTCTCAGTCGGGCTGGATCTTTACCTTAAACGGAGGAGCAATCTCTTGGAAAAGTTCCAAGCAGAAGACAGTGGCTGATTCAACTTGCGAATCAGAGTATATAGCGACAAGCGAGGGGGAAAAAGAGGCTATGTGGCTAAAGAACTTAATTGGAGACCTTGGATTTGTACCTGCTATATCGCAACCCATAGAGATTTTATGTGATAGTGAAAGTGCAGTTGCCTTAGCAAAGGAACCAAGGGATCATGGGAGATCCAGACACATTGATAGAAAATATCATTTCATCAGACATCGTATAGAAGAAGGACTCCTCGTGGCAAAGAGGGTATCATCAGATGAGAACCCGACAGATCCCCTCACGAAGGGACTGGGTAGGGTTAAGCATCTCCAGCATGCTAGGAGCATAGGGCTGAGGGATGATATGAGTCTTATTAGTTAGATAATTTTGAAATTTGTAAAATGTAATTGACATTTGATGATGAATAAAAGGTGAGTTTATTTATGACTAAAGTGTTGCTATCCCTTGTCAATCGTTTACTATTATTTCTTTTGCATGTTTTGACTTCCAGAATATTTATGTTGTTTTACATATTATTCAAATTGTCCACGGTCAGTCATATTTTGGAAGTAGATATGAAGTAAGACTGTCATGAGTTGGTTGTAAAGGTCTAAGATGTTGGACATGGCCTCAACACTCATGGGTGCTCGTAAGTTCTGAGTATTGGATTCAACCCACGCTCGTTGGTATCACTTCATGGAATCTATCTCAAGTGATTGAGAGACGGTAATATCATATAAGTCTTCAAACCTAGAGATATGACTTGTTAACTATGAGTTAGTTATGCATTGATCGTGCGAAAGCGCATTAGTAGCTCGATGTTATAAAACATGCGTTTGTGTGTAATTTAACAAGTAGTAGAACAAGCATATGAGTCGAAGTTTATCTATTCCTTCTTGGATTAGAAGCTAATATCTAGGCCCCTCGATGATTTTGTTTTGACCTATGTACCGGGTCCGGTTAGAACTAAGTTGATGTGTTCAATCAAGTTCTTTGTCAAACAAATCGGAAATCGGGAAAAACACTGCTAGACAATAAGTAAGACCATGTTCCATGTATTTTTCTGGCTGATATCTAGAATAGAGGATTATATGATCCCTTATCTAAAATGGCGTACCATTATCTTCTCAATTCTGAGAAATCTTGAAAAGAGCTACGATTGCTGATTGGTTCCTAAGGTATTATTGTTGGATTAGGTGTCTAAGCCCATAACTATAATTGTGTGTACTTGAATTGATAGCAGCACAGTCCTTTTGGGTTGCCCTCAAACCTAGCAACCAGACAAGGAAATTATGAAAGGAGAGATATTAATTTATTATAAGATTAATAAATTAATATAAATGAATTTATTAATATGTTAAACGATTAATATATTAATAAGAAATCATTTTGTTTAATTAATTGTTAGCCAAAAATTAATTAGAATTAATTTTAGGGTTAAAAGAATTGATTATAAGGTGCAGGGACTAGTTTGCAATTATCTAATAGTTGAGTGGAAAGCTCTAGAACCCCCTTGGATAAGGGTGGACGAAATCTTTAGGGGAAACCCTAATAATTTCGTCCATATGGGCTTGGATAAGGCCCTTGGGTTTGCTTAGGCCCTAAGCAAAGGATAACTAGGGTTTCCCCTAAACCCTAGATCCCTCAGCTAGGGGTGTTGAACGGGTAATTTGTTCGGGTTTCGGGTAATTCGGGTCGGGTAATTCGGGTTTTTCATGTTAGAAAAATTACCCGTTACCCTACCCAAACTAAATTCGGGTAATTCGGGTTTGGGTAATTCGGGTATCGGGTCGGGTTTGGGTAATTCGGGTATTACCCGAAATATATGATTTTTTTTTGAAATTCACCTAAAAATAAATTTAATGAAATAAATAAGTCGTGCTTTATTAGTCTTGTTTATATAAACAAACGAGACATAAACGAAGTTACTCAAGCTTTGAACATTGAGATTTTCTACTCAATAATACATGAAATATCAAATAATTTTTTAACGACTTAATCTAATCTAATAAGATGTTAAAAAAACAAATACCTAAAGATCTTAATTTAAAAGTTTAAAATGTTTAAGATAAATGTAGTCATAAGTTTTGCCATGTTCTAAAGTTTCGTCAAGATAATGAGTTTGTTAGTTGTAATAAAAACTATAATCAAGAAAACAGTTAAATTTTAAAGAACGTGATGATATATAAAAATTACTTTTAATATTGTTAGTGTCGTATTGTCATAATAAATATATTTATGTTTTACAATAATGATAGTTAGTTTAAGCGTGATCAAATACCTGTTATATAGTACAAGCTCTCTTAAAAAAAAAATTTAAATAATTTGGGTAATTCGGGTAATTTGGGTATACCCGAAACCCAAAAAGTATACCCTTTACCCGACCCGAAAAAATTTTGGGTAACCCGATTACCCGGAAAAATTTACCCGATACCCGATTTACCCGACCCGTATTACCCGATAACCGAAAAAATCGGGCGGGTAATTCGGGTATCGGGTATTTTCGACAGGGCTACCCTCAGCTATATAAGGAGCCTCATGGTTCATGTTTTGGTCACTCTTTTCTTTTGAAGAAACCCTAAGGGACGAAATTTTGCATACTCCCTCTCCCCTCTCTCCTCTACTTTCCTTCTTGCTAGTTTGGGTGTGATTCCATTAGAGGCATTACACTTGTGGTGCTAAGCTTCCAAGAAGATCAAGATCAAGATCAAGGGAATTATCAATTGTTTACTATAACAATTGAAAGGTATGTAATTACTAAACCCTAGGTTGTAAATTTCGATTATAACCTCTCTCCTCTAGGGTTCTTGTTTTGCAATTCAAAGTTGTATGTTCAATAGATAAAACATAGATCCAAAGTAGGTTGCATGTGAACTTAGGAATTGTTTTCTAGTTTATTTGTTTTACCTAAAACCCATCAGTGGTATCAGAGCCATTGTTTGTTTTAAATTGAATTGTTATAATTGTTGAATTGCAAATTAGGGTTTATAGCTATTAAACCCTAAAGGCCATTTTTTTATTTATTTTTAGGGTTGTGGATCAAAGGGTTCTTGAAAACCCTAGTCTCCAAAGAACCCTAATCGAAATTAGGGTTAGGGTTTTGAAAACCCTAGCCTCCTCCCTTGAAAATTTTGGAATATGCTATAAAGATTAGGGTTTCTTTGTTTTGGATAATAGTTGCCTTATTGGATAATTGAGAAAAATAAGGAAATTATCCTATCCCCATATTGTCGAAATCTAGAAGGGATATAGATTAGGATTAAATTAATTGTTTAATTTAATTAGATAATCCTTACAATATTTAATAAATTAATTAAAAGTTAATTAATAGATAAATATTAAATCTAATTAATTGGTTTATTTAAATTTAAATTTTAATAGTTTAAATTTCGAAAAAAATTTATATAAACCCTTGGAGTTTTAGAATGTTTTTAAAACACACCTAATATATATATATATATATATATATATATATATATATATATATATATATTATAATTAAAAGTTAAATATTATATATGTATCAGAATATGGTCAGTCAAATCGCTAGTATGCCTCATTCACGAAGCTAGTCTATAAGGGGGGTATAAGGAAACTGCCTATAAAATGGTAGTTGAATGGGTGTCCACTCTCACCCACCGCTTCCTTGATTAGTGGAGGGTCGTTACCAGAACGGATTTGATAAGACAACTGCTTCCCATTAAAAGTATAATGCTATTAAAGAAAGTACTAGAACACTATTTTTCAAAATCCCAACTCTAGTTACTTTAGGAAAAATGTGAAAAGTATGCTAATCCATGAAATTGCACATTATTCTTTATTGGTCGTTAGTGGAGCGTGTGTGGTTAACCGGCACACTAAAAGGCACTAATAAAGAGTAGTAATGGGTATCTTATAATTATCATTTTGATGGAGCGTGTGTGGTGTACCGGCACATCAATAGTCAATGATAAAGACAATAAGGTTACCAAGCACATTTGCATGGTTATTCACATCTAGTTTGTGATCCTCGGTATCCCAGTCACAAATAGTAGAGCATAATCTGAGATTAGAACATGCCATTAAATAGTTTTAATGTATCTCAAAAGAATTAGGAATTTCACTTCGTTTATTTTGTCTAATGGTGGAATTGGTGAATCGCCATTCAACTACCTTTATGAGATTTGAACTTGGATCTCGGCATCCCATTTCTAAGTTGTAAATCGTCATAGTTGGGTCCTAACCTTGATATGATATCTTTGGGTTATTATATTGAGGTGTCTTGGAATCTAACTAAAACTATCTTTCTTTTCAGATGTCTACTCCTGGAAACACTTATGCTTCATCATCCTCCAGCCACAACTTCTCTCTACTAAACATCTGCTCCAAAGTCGTTATGGATGCCTCCAACTATAACGATTGGATGCGTAACATCAAGATGGCGCTTAGATTCGAGGACAAAGAGTATGTCCTTGAAAAGGAGCTCAAAGAACTTGATGAGTCAAAAGCACTCCCGAAGAGTATGCTGCCTACAAGAAACACTATGATGATGCTACCAAAGTGGCATGCATCATGGTTGCAACCATGTCCCCAGAATTGCAAAGGTACTATGAGGACTACTGGCCTTTTGAGATGAACCAGGACCTTATGGAAAAGTACCATAAGCGAGCTCGTCAAGAAAAGTTTGAGGTAGTCAAGTCACTCATGGCTTGCAAGATGAGAGAGGGGGAATCGGTTGTATCTCATGTGCAAAGAATGCAACGCTACATAGAGCGTTTGGTCAAGCTCAACATTCACTTCGATGAGGAATTGGCCATTGACATGGTCTTGAACTCGTTACCTGATTGTTATGGTCAGTTTATCTTAACTTACCATTTGAACAACACTGAGCAGACTTTGGTCCAATTACACAACTTGTTGCAAACAGCTGAGGCAGGGATGAAGGGTAAAAGTGTACCCTCCACACCTGCAAGTGCCCCTGTCTTGGCCATTGGACAGGGAAAGGGGAAGAAGAGGAAAGGTCCTCCCAAGCAAAACTGGAAGAGCAAGGCTTAAGCTGTGTCATCTAGTAATGGCCCGAAGGCTAAGCCCAATGGTTCCACTCCCCATGTTTCTGATCCAAAAGAGGCCATTTGCTTTTATTGCAATCAAAAGGGGCATTGGAAGAGATCTTGCCCACAATATCTTTAAGATGTCAAGGATGGCAAATTGAAGCCATCCTCGGCAGGTATTTACACTATTTCTGCTAATAACTCATAATCTTCTCGTTCATGGGTCCTTGATACAGGATGTGGATTTCATATCTGTTCTGATTTGCAGGGGCTAAGGGAAAGTGAGGAGATAGAGCATGGGAAAGTCTTCACCAGTTACCAAGATCGGAGTTTATCAACTTTTGCTCAGTAATGATGTTAGATTAGATTTAATAAATTGTTGCTATTCGTCTGAGATGACGAGAAACATTAGTTCATTTCATGCATTGTTCAGACAAGGTTTTAAATATTCTTTTAATGATTTGAATGGTTCAATTTCTGTTTATAAGAATGGTGTTTTGTGTTTGAAGCTTTACCTTGTGATGGTGTGTATGAAACAGTGACTTGTGTTGATAGCTTAGGAAATAGTGTACTTAATATTGACTTGTCTAATAGTGTAGACAAGGCATGCTTGTGGCATTGTCGTCTTGGACACATTAACAAGAAACGCATAGCCCAACTCCAAAAGGATGGAGTGTTGGAATCATTTGACCTAAAATCAGATGATCTGTGTGTATCTTGTCTTTTGGGAAAGATGACAAAATCACCATTCACAGGGTCTTGTGAAAGTGGTGAAGGTCTGTTGGATCTCATACACACAGATGTGTGTGGGCCCTTCAGATCAACCACAAGGGATGCTAATCGATTCTATGTGACTTTCACTGACGATTATAGCAGATATGGTTACATCTACTTGATGAAACATAAGTTAGAAACCTTTGAAAAGTTCAAAGAGTTTAAGCATGAAGTCGAAAATCAATTGGGCAGAAAGATCAAGATACTTAGAGCCTATAGAGGTGGGGAGTATCTTAGTATCGAGTTCAACGACTATCTGAAAGAATGTGGGATAGTCTCACAATTGACTCCTCCTAGGACACAACCGTTAAATGGTGTAGCTGAGAGGCGTAATCGAACCTTGTTAGACATGGTTCGTTCTATGATGAGTCATGCCTCGCTTCCTATTCACTTCTGGGGGTATGCCTTAGAGACAGCCGCCCACATCCTCAATCTTGTCCCTACAAAGAAGGTTGCCAAAACACCTCACGAAAAGTGGACAGGGAAAGTTCCCTCGTTAGCACATATTAAAGTCTAGGGTTGTGAAGCTTTCGTAAGACGAGAGACTCACGACAAGCTAGCAGCTAGAAGTGAGAAATGTGTTTTCATTGGTTACCCAAAGCAGTCTTTTGGATATTTGTTCTACAGACCTAGTGAAAACGTGGTGTTTGTAGCTCGAAGAGGGGTCTTTCTGGAAAGAGAGCTCATATTCAAAGAGGACAGTGGGAGTACCATTGACCTTGAAGAGATTCAAGAGTCAACCAATGAAGGAACCTTATATGACACTAGCACTCAACCAGAGGAAACGGTTCCTGTTGAACCGGTTGATAAATCATTACCTCTTCGAAGATCCACTAGGGTGAGTGTGCCACCTGAGTTGTATGGTTTTCATATTACTTCAGATGGTGACACATTCATAAGTGACAGAACACTGGTAAACTTAGATGAACCAGTCACTTATAAGGAAGCAATGGCAGGCCCAGAGGCTTCCAAGTGGAAAGAGGCAATGGACAGCGAGATTAAGTCCATGTATGACAACCAAGTTTGGAATTTGGTTGATAGTGCACCAAGTCGGAAGACAGTTGGGTGCAAATGGATCTTCAAGAAGAAGACAGACATGGATGGGAATGTGCATACGTTCAAGGCTCAACTGGTTGCAAAAGGTTTCACTCAAACCCCAGGGGTTGACTATGATGAGACTTTTTCGCCGGTGGCTAAGATTAAATCTATTAGGATATTGCTCGCCACAGCTGCCTTTCATGACTATGAAATCTGGCAGATGGATGTCAAAACTGCCTTCCTTAACAGGAAGTTGGCTGAGGATGTTTACATGAGTCATCCAAAGGGTTTTGTTGATGCAAAGTTTCCCAATAGAGTATGCAAGCTTGAGAAATCCATTTATGGATTGAAACAAGCATCTCGCAGCTGGAATCTTTGCTTCCATGAGAAAGTCAAAGAGTTTGGTTTCTCTAGAAGTGAAGATGAGTTTTGTGTGTATATCAAGGCTAGTGGGAGTATAGTAACTTTTCTGGTGTTATATGTCGATGACATATTACTCATTGGCAACGACGTTCCAACCTTGAATGAAGTTAAGTCTTGGCTTGGAAAGTGTTTTGCCATGAAAGACCTAGGAGAAGCTGCCTATATTCTTGGGATTAGAATATTGAGAGATAGAAAGAAGAGACTAATTGGACTTAGTCAAAGCACATACTTGGATAAGGTACTAAAGAGGTTTAGTATGGAAAATTCCAAGAAGGGAGAGCTACCTATCCAGAGCAATACCAAATTGAGTAAGACTCAATGCCCAAGTACAGATGAGGAAATAGATGACATGAGTCGTGTACCTTATGCTTCCGCTGTCGGATCGATCTTGTACGCTATGACATGTACTCGCCCTGATGTGGCATTTGCTTTGAGCATGGTCAGTCGCAATCAGGGAAACCCAGGTAGAGCTCATTCGATAGCCGTGAAGAATGTACTCAAGTATTTGCGAAGAACAAAGGACTGGGTCCTTGTACTTGGTGGCAATGATACTTTGAGAGTAGATGGTTACAGTGATGCCAACTTTCAAACGGATAGAGATAACTTCCGTTCGCAGTTAGGCTGGGTATTCTTATTAAATGGAGGAGCAGTTACTTGGAAGAGTTCCAAGCAAGATATGGTGGCTGAATCTACTTGTGAATCAGAGTACATAGCAGCAAGTGAAGCGTCGAAAGAAGCAGCTTCGTTGAGGAACTTCATCGGGGATCTCGGAGTTGTTCCAACCATCCAGGAGCCTATGGAACTGTTCTGCGATAATGAAGGAATGGTTGCCTTGACAAAGGAACCGAGAGATCATTGTAAAACCAGACATATCGACAGAAAGTACCATTTCATCAGACACAGAGTAGAAGAAGGCCATCTTATAGTGAAGAGGGTGTCATCTGAAGATAACCCAGCAGATCCCCTCACAAAGGGTCTGAGTAGGGCTAAGCATATTCAGCATGCTCGGAGCATAGGACTGAAAGATGATATTAGTTTTAGTAGTTAGATTAGTTTTCTGAAACTTGTAACAAAGTAAATGTAATTGACTTTTGGTGATTAAATAATAAAGTATTATTTATAAGTTTGGGTTCTACCTTTTGTCAATTGTTTATTATTGTGTTTCATTTTTTCATGTTTTACTTCCCGAATAATAAGATTATTCAAACTCCACAGTCGCTCGTACTTTTGGAAGTAAGTAGTGAATCAAGACTGTCATGAACTGGATTGTAGATTGTCTAAGGATAGACATGGCAATGTATTTGCTGCAACGTTCATGAGTACTCATAAATTGATATTTGAGTATTGGATAAACCCTCGCTCAGAGTATTACTTCATGGAATTCATCACGAGTAATACTGAGACGATAATATCTTATAATCTTGAAGCAGAGATATATGAGTTGTGATTTGCAAGTCGGCTATGCATTGGTGATACGAAAATGCATGAGTAACTTGGTGTTATAAAACGTATTATCATGTATGGTTTGATGAGTAAAAGATACAAGCATATGAGTCAATGTTTATTCGTTCCTTTTTCCCTAACGGGAAAAGCGATATCAGTGGGCCCCTCGATGATTTGGTGTTGACTTGTGTGCTGGGTCGAGCCAGGACTAAATTGATGTGTTCAATTAAAAGTCCTACATCATCACAAATCAGGAATCGGGAAACATAGATTCTGGACAAAGAGGTTGATTGCATTCCATGTCTTTTGTCTAGGGATATCTAGCAGAACGAAGGATTATATGATCACTTATCTTAGGACACGTAACTGATTGGGTCAAAGTTCGGCAGCAACTTTTTGGAAGCTACAATTTGCTGGTCAAATTTAGAAGGCATACTAGCAATTATAGTTACAGACTTATCCAAGTGGGAGACTGTTGGATTAGGTGTCTAAGCCCATAACTATAATTGGTATGTACTTGAATTGATAGCAACACAGTGCTTTTGGGTTGCCCTAAAACCTAGCAACCAGACAAGGAAATTATGAAAGGAGAGATATTAATTTATTATAAGATTAATAAATTAATATAAATGAATTTATTAATATGTGAAAAGATTAATATATTAATAAGAAATCATTTTTTTTTAATTAATTGTTAGCCAGAAATTAATTAGAATTAATTTTGCGGTTAAAAGAATTGATTATAAGGTCCAGGGACTAGTTTGCAATTATCTAATAGTTGAGTGGAAGGCTCTAGAACCCCCTTGGATAAGGGTGGACGAAATCTTTAGGGGAAACCCTAATAATTTCGTCCATAGGGGCTTGGATAAGGCCCTTGGGTTTGCTTAGGCCCTAAGCAAAGGATAACTAGGGTTTCCCCTAAACCCTAGATCCCTCAGCTATATAAGGAGCCTCCTGGTTCATGTTTTGGTCACTCTTTTCTTTTGAAGAAACCCTAAGGGACGAAATTTTGCATACTCCCTCTCCCCTCTCTCCTCTACTTTCCTTCTTGCTAGTTTGGGTGTGATTCCATTAGAGACATTACACTTGTGGTGCTAAGCTTCCAAGAAGATCAAGATCAAGATCAAGGGAATTATCAATTGTTTACTATAACAATTGAAAGGTATGTAATTACTAAACCCTAGGTTGTAAATTTCGATTATAGCCTCTCTCCTCTAGGGTTCTTGTTTTGCAATTCAAAGTTGTATGTTCTATAGATAAAACATAGATCCAAAGTAGGTTGCATGTGAACTTAGGAATTGTTTTCTAGTTTATTTGTTTTACCTAAAACCCATCAATTACAGTTATAGTTATTAGACTTATCCAAGTGGGAGACTGTTGGATAAGGTGTCTAAGTCCATAACTATTTATGGTATGTACTTGACCCGACCCAGCATGGTCCATTTGGGTTGCATGGCACCATGCAATTGGATAGACTAAATGAGAGATATAACACTTGTGGTTATTAATATATTATAAGTTCTAATATATTAATAACATTATTTAATTAGTTTGATCATGAATTAAGTAAGTGATCAAAAGATAACTAATTAAATATATGGGTTGATTATGTAAATCATCCATATCTTGTATAGTGGGCTAAGAGGCTCCATGGATAATCAAGTTGGGTTAAACCCATTGGATGCTCCATGGGAGTTACAAACCCATGGGTCATGGAAATGAAGAGTCATGACACATTAGGGTTTACATGGTGTAACCCTAGATGTGTCAACACTATATAAAGTTCATGTTTCTCCCAAAATCGGCTACACAAGCATACTTGTGGGCTAGAGCCGATTTTTGAGTGTTGTAGTTTCTCTCCAAGTTTACTCCATAGCATTTGGTGTTGTGTGAAGCGCTTGAGGCATCACACTTGGGGTGCTAGGCTCACAAGGTTTCAAGGATCAAAATCAACAACAAGGTATGTAGTTCTATCTTTGATTTAAGTTAAAAATTTTCCCCATGTATGCTAGATAGGATCATAACCTTGGAAATCAACTTTTCATGATAATTAGACAAACATAGATCCAAGGTTATTAGGGTTGCATGTACACTCAGGAAGTGTTAGAATGCTCAAAAACCCATCAGTTAGGACTACCCATCCTTCGATGGCTTTGACCTTAGAAGGATCCACATGTATCCCTTCTTGACTAACAACATGACCCAAAAAGTTCACACTACGGAGCCAGAACTCGCACTTAGAGAGTTTTGCGTATAGCTTCTCAGTTCGCAGGGTATCCATGATTTGTCGAAGATGTTGGCCATGCTCTTCTTAACCTCAAGAGTAAACTAGGATGTCGTCAATGAAAACAATATCAAAGTTGTCGAGGAATGGTCGGCAGATTCGATTTATTAGGTCCGTGAATGCGGCAGGGGCATTCGTTAGACCAAAGGGCATTACGACAAATTCATAATGTCTGTAACAAGTTCACAAGCGGTTTTGGGGATATCCTCTTCCCGGACCTTGATTTGATGGTACCCAGATCGTAGATCTAGCCTTGAGAAGTAACTAGCTCCTTGGAGCTGGTCAAATAGATCGTCGATTCGTGGAAGTGGATAACGATTTTTTACAGTGAGCTTATTTAGTTCTCTGTAATCAACGCACATCCAAAAAGATCCTTATTTCTTCTTAACAAAGAGAACTGGAGTTCCTGATGGCGAGAAACCGGGTCGGATGAATCCTTTGTCCAGAAGTTCACTGAGTTGGCTGGACAATTCCTGCATCTCCGCATGAGCCAATCTGTAAGGCGACTTGGCGATGGGAGTAGCTCCTGGCACAAGGTCAATTTGAAACTCGACTTGTCTTTCTGGGGGTATCCCCGGAAGATCTTCAGGAAAGACATCTGGGAACTCACAAGCTACATGAATGTCTTGATTGTTGACCTATTCCTTGGATTTATCCACTATATGCACCAGAAACGTCAAGTCCTTCTTTTGCAGATACTTTTGTGCCTTGATGCACGAGATAAGACGAAGGTTCGTGTTGGGTTTATTCCTTAAATAATTAGGGTTTCGTGATTTGGAAGGTGAAGGCGAACGGCCTTCTTGTGACACATAATTTCAGCGTTGTGGGGGCTTAACCAATCCATGCCAATAATCACATCAAAACTCCTAATGGAAACAGACATTAAGTTTATTCGAAAGACGTGTTGGTTTAGGGCTAGGGTACATCCGATATAGATTTCCCCAGTGGATTCTATTTTCCCATTGGCCATTTCCACCGTAAAGGTTTCATTGATCTTCTGGGGAGCGATTTTCCCGTGCGGATTTCCCTGGTGGGGCAGGGTGCTCCTGCTGCGCCTCACTGACGGGTGATGTGGTGGAGTCCTTGCCTCGGTCTTGTCCTTCCTCCATGTCTTCATCGGTCTCATCGAACTTGTAGTCAGTGTCCGTTTACTCGTCAGGCCCAACGTCGTGTGCTTCTCCCTCGGGCTCGTCCTCGATCATCTTGTGGGCCACTAGGGCCTGATAAAGCTGAATGCCCTGCTGCTCCCTTTCCATAACAACTGATAGGAGGTACATGAGTAAACTATTATCAATCCTAAGATGTTTTAACTATTGCATAAAAGGGGTTGATGGAAACCAGCCATGCTGTCTGCGAGAGTGTATAAATATGCTAATATTATTCCTAAGACGTTTTATTTATTGAATACATTGAGTTGATGTTCTCTTCTTGGTGATAAAGGGGGGTATTTGTTTTGTTCAGAGTTGTTTTAGTCCCTCTTTGGTTTATAGTTGCATATCAATGTGTGGTTAGATATGCTAGTTCACTATAAACAAAGCTTTGATACCAACCTGTCACACCCCCGAACCAGACGGCGGAAACGTCCGACGGCTCACGTGACTTAAATTGAATATCATCACAATGAATATACATGAATCATAACATAAACATCACCATGAATTAATGTATTACTACTGATATTGTTTACATCCAGTACAATGTTTTAAATATTACACATTCATGACATAAATTGTTTGAGAGTTTAACAACATAACATCTTAGCATTACTTGATATTACCCTTCTGCTTACCTATTACCTGAGAATACAAGTTATTTTGGAAAACGTCAACATATGAAATATTGGTGAGTTCATAAGCAATGTTGTGATAAAATGATTTGTGTAGTTTTTAAAACCCAGAAAATCCGATATTTTCTTAAAAGACCATTGTTTATAGAAAGGTGTGATGATCCGTAAATATATGCATGATGATTTCAACACATGTATAATTGAAAAACTTTGTATTAACTGCACAAGTGCAAAATGTTGAACTTCCCCAGAAAACCCGATGTTTTGCAAAAACATAAAATACAGTTATTTCTCAAATTGTGATACCGCCATGATGAATGATTTTTGATTACTCTTCCTTGATTACTCGGGTGGTGTTGGATTAATTATAGGTTGTGAGTCGTTATAATCATGCATTAATAATGACTAGTTGTAACTACAGACTTATGAACGATCCTTAGAGGCGTCGCCCGTTATCACTCACTTAATCCAAACAGCCTTGATTACTATTGATTAACGACCTGAATCTGTTTACTTTGATCACTCATAAGCCTAACAAACGAGGAGAAGAGGAGTACGAAGTCCTGCAACTTCCGTGAGTTATTTTACACCCTGCTCCAGAGTATCACTTAACGAAAGAAGAGAACGAAAGTGAGAGGATTTGGAAGGAAAGAAGAGAAGTTTGGGTTCTCCCTAGTTTTTTTAAGAGAAGAGATGAAGAGAACAGATTTGGGAGGATTTGTACCGTTCCAAACTTTCCTCCCAAAATGGGCGGAATTGAAGAGAAAGAAAACGCCTGGAAGATAAAAGGTTAGATTATGACCAAAATACCCTTTAGCCTAATAATAAAAGGATATGTTCCCTGATTCTACCTGATTGATCAACTTTTGCCTCGTCTTCTTCTCTATTACAAACACAGGTACCCAATTTCTTCTTATTTTGTTCTTTTTTTTTGTTATTCTTCTGTCTTCTATTCTACCCGTGTTTCAAAGAGACTATCATCTTATCTAGTCTATATTCCAAGATGATGACATAATTTTAAGCAGTCGGGGTTTAGTAATTTGAGTTTCAAAAAGGTTCAGGTAAAACTAAGCTAATTTACTTTAGATAGTGTCATAGTGCAATTTGGTATATTTTACTTGTTTTCTACTCGATGTGTATTTGGTATCACCATGTAAGATAAAGTTTGACCATGTGTTCCAAAACATAACAATAGTGATACACTGTTTTGATTGTTAATGTCCCAACTTTAAAGATGATGTAAAATTCTAGATTTCAAAGGTTGATATTCAACATTGATCATTATAATGGGTACATAGAATGACAGAATAGAAGTGGGTAATCAGATTTGTTGTATCAATGTCACATTTAGAAATAGCAAGTTATCAACGGTTGTCACAAGTTTTATATCCATAATCATTCATTACTACATGTATCCTATAAGTATGAATATTTTTAAAGCATTAAGTTTGTATCAATAGGGTCTTAATAAATAATCTCACTTTAGAAAAAAGTTTGCATCAATGGGGTCTTAATAAATATTCTCAAATTGAAGCTAATTACATGTTATTTTTATCAAAATGACTGTTTTGCCCTTGAATTACGTTCAATTAATCAGAATGACTATTTTGCCCCTGGATTACATTTTAACTTTTATAACAAAAAAAGTTTATTAATTATAATTAATAAATCAACTCTTTATAATTACATGTTATTTTTATCAATGTTGTTTTAATTGAACTCAAACTATTTGATCATGTATCAGAAAAAGGGATTATTTCATATATAGTCCTTATGGATACTCCGGTACTCAACCCTACTCATGCTTTAAGAGCCCGACAATTGCAAGTCGTTAACTTGATTTGCTTGTTGTTGACTTTTATTACACAACGTAATATGGCCAACAAAAAGCGGGTTAGGTTACCCACTAGAAAAGTTATTTTAGAAAGACAAGTTGTATGGGAAGAGTTGCTACACAATCTTTTAGAAGGTGGTCAATATCGTGACCTTATTCGTATGAGTGAAAACGCTTTTAGGAGATTGTGTGAAATCTTACAAATTGTAGGTGGTCTACGACGTACACAACGCATGTCCGTTGAGGAACATGTTGCTAGATTTTTGCATATTGTAAGTAATGATTTGCGAAATCGGTTTACCTCGTGGATGTATCGTCGCTCTAGATCAACAATGAGTAGGTGCTTCCATAGAGTATTACGATCGATTATAGCAATAGAAAGTCTTTATATTCAGCAACCTACAGGTGATGTTGTCCCGAGAGAAATTCAAGAAAGTAGGAGATTTTATCCTTTTTTCAAGGATTGTATAGGGGCAATAGATGGAACACATGTTCGTGTCCATGTGCCTAATAGAGATACCCCTAGATACCGTAGTCATAAGGGATACCCGACAATAAATGTAATAGCTGCTTGTACATTTGATTTGAAGTTTACGTATGTGTTAACGGGTTGGGAGGGTACTGCATCAGACTCAAGAATAATAAAGAACGTATTTACTAGAAATGATAAACTACTAATTCGATCAGGTAATTTATTAAACCAATGTAATTTCAATATCTAATATTTTTCAATAATATTGATTATGCTCTTTATAGGTAAATATTGTTTAGTAGATGGGGGTTTACCTCATACGAATAAACTAATGGAGCCATATAGAGGTGTTAGCTATCATTTAAAAGAGTACTCCATGCGTGGTCCACAAAATTCTAAAGAGTTGTTTAATCTTCGTCATGCTTCCTTACGTAACACCATTGAGCGAGCTTTTGGTGTCCTTAAAAGAAGGTTTCCTATCATTCGAAGTACAACATAACCATTTTACTCTTGTGAAACACAATCTGCCATATTTTTGGCATGTTGTATTCTACACAACTTTTTATTAGATGAAGACCGCAACATAAATCTTGAAGATGTGGTGATGCAGGAGATCTTAAACGGACCACAAGAGCAAGATCATCGTAATTCAACAAAAACAGATGAGGGTAATAGAATGGTAGAGCAACTAAGGAATTCAATTGCAAATGAAATGTGGGCGAATTATTTGACACATTCAAACAATTAAATTAATATGTAAAACTAGTTTCATTTTGATACATTTTGTTTTCAATTTCACATTGTATTGATGATTGGTTTTTGAGATTAATTATGTTATTTACCCTTCATATTTTTGATTAGTATTATGCTTCATATTGTGGTCTAACAATCTACCATTCTTTAATTTTTATTCCTATGTGCAAAGTCATCATGATCAAACAGGAAGCTAGTGGTAGTGAAAAGGAACAAGTTAAATGGTCAGATAAAATGGATTATGCGTACATCCAAGCGATGATTAAACAACAAGAGACAGAAATAGGGTGAATGGTAGTTTCACACCAACTACATATGCTCAAATGGTTGAGGAGTTGAACACAAATCATCAAATGGATATTACCAAAAATCATTTGAAGAATCGCTACAAAACCATAAAAAAACATTTTTCGCAATGGTACGATCTGTTTAGGGGAATTTCATTGAGCGGGTTCTCTTGGAATTCATCTACTCAACTAATAGAAGCGGAGGAAGAAGTATGGGATAATTTAATAAAAGTAAGTGTTCCTTTTATGTCTATGTTATTTTTTTAAATATTTTATGTTATTGTTTGCAATATTAATTATTTTTGTGTTGTTAAACAGTCAAAACCTAAGGCTGCGTCGTTAAGGACAAAAAAGATTGCATACTTCGATGGGATGTTGGTATTATTTGCAAGGGATAGGGCATCTGGTGGACATGCTGAAACAGAGAAAGAAAGAAATGCCCGATTAAATAAAAATGAAAATATTCAAGTTGAAACAATTAAAGAAGTTGATGACATGTTAGCTAACAATGAAATTCATTTGGAGAACGAATATGTTGATCTTGATGATGACATTCAGGATGTTATTCCACCTCCTTTTTCACAAGAACAGTCTTTAGGTGCAAAGAAGTGTAAGAGTAAAAAGAGGAAATTTGATGACGACGAAGAAGAAGAAGATATTAACTCAAAGATAATGAAATCGGTTGATAATGTGGCTGGTGCTATCAGGGAGGGTAATATAATTTTTGATAGAGCTTATCCTCGGGAATATATAGGGGAAGAAATTTATAGAGAATTGGAGTTGGTGGGTTTGGAACCCCATGAATTACCGAGGGCTCTAAATTTTTTGGCAACAAATCAAGCAAAAGCTAGGACATTGTTTAGTTGTCCCCTTCAGATACGGATGGGTGTCCTCAAAGATATGATGGGTGCACGTGATTGAATAACCTTGGGTGATTGTGACTGGATTGATCTAATGCGTTTATGATTTTGTTTTTTTTTTGTTTTTTTTTTTGAGTTGTTTGTGGTTTTCATTTTGCATCTTCAAAACAATTGAATAACATGCGGTTTTCCTTTTTACAATTTACTTTATATTAAAATAAAATTATTTTGTTAATGTTTTAAGTAGAGGGGAGGAAGGGAGAGTTGGTTTTTTTGGGGGGTGGGGGTGGGGGGGTAGGGGGTACGGTAGAATGAATGTAGGGATGTAAAGACTTAATATTCACTCAAAAACATAAAAGGGAATAATTGTCTTTTTTTACTTTCTTTGCTTTCCTTTAATGAACTCGGGAGCACCTAAAATGACTACTTTCTTTTCCTTTCTTTCGAACTCGGTAGCATTGAATACTTTATTATTTCCGTTCCCTTACTTTTCTTTTCTCTCCTTGTTCTTCCTTTCTTTTCTTTTCTTTCCTTTAATGAACTCGGGAGTAGGGTGTTAGGGTATCAGGGATGCGAAAGACACGTTGGCCCATCTCACATTTGATTACTTTGACCTTATGACAATACTAATGGATCACTAGGGCCCAATAGCACTTAAAAAGCTATTTAAGGTCCCTTTACATGGAATCAGGTCATAGAAGGCCCAATAACATATAATCATTATCCCTTGGGCCCAAAGATCATGTTAACGGACTTGCAAGGTCCAACAAGCATGATTTGAAACTTTCAAGCCCAAGTGTCGAATGTTTACTTGTCTTAGGTATCGCATATCTACTAGAGAGTTCGATTTAACGATTATTATTTTGTATCAACTCGAGACCGATCGATTCGTTTATAACGATGATTTGGAGTTATACGTGTATTTGTCTTTGCGATTTTTGGTATGCTGTAGATTGTTATTTTTGACTCAATATTTTATACATAAAATAATTGGTTTAAAATATGTGGTTTGACCCCTTTCAGACCCTTTTCTTTTTATAAAATAACAATTTTAGTCCTTTATATAAGAGAAAAGTAATTTTAACCCCTTGAAACATTTTTCTTGACACTTTTGCAATCAGATTTGTTGAAATGATATTATTAACCCAAAACTTATTTTGTTAACTGTTTCAACCCTTTCAGAATATTATTTTTTTGGTTAAAGCCCAACTTTTGCAAATTGTACACTTTTAGCCCAAAATCCAAAAACTTTACATTTTCAATCCTTTTTGGAAATGAAAACCATCTTTAACCCTTGAAATAGTTTTGTTACACTTTTTATCCTCTGTTTTAGCCCATAAAGCTAAGAATTACATTTTAAGTCCTTTGAAGATTATAATGTTCAGAAAAAACAATTATTGTAACTGTTTTGACCCTATAGACCTTTAAGAAACGTGATTTGGCAACTTTTAACCCAACTTTTGTATATTTGACAATTTAAGCCCAAAAATGAGTTTTGTGGTGAATATGTTTATCACAATCTTATAAGTTTTTATTCTTGACTAGTTTAGTGTAAAATAACTTAGATCATGTTTTGATTTCCTTCTTATGTCATAGATCTCGAGATTTCTTCCCTTTTTGTTTACATTTTCAACACAAAAACACATAAAATCACACATACATGCATAAAATCATACATAGCACACACATACACATAGATCTACATATTTTGCTTGTATTCTCCCCCATAAAACTCATGAAAACTGAAAAGAGAGGGGTATGAAGCTCACCTTGAGTTGTGGGTTCGGTTTTGAAGGAAGAAATGACGAAAGTTTTGATCCTAGCAAGTCTTCTTGGAAGATCTCGAACTTAGAAGCTTCTAAGAGGGTGATCATGAGTTTGAATAGATTAGGAAGAGGTTTTTGATGAAATGAAGTTGTTAGATCATAGATTAAACATCAACTTACTTTAGATGATGAATTTTGTGGAATAATCTCCTTGAAAAAGTCCTTAGATCTCGAAAACTTGATGAAGAATGGAGAGAGTTTCTTTGAGAGTGTTTAAGTGAGATGTGTGTGTGTTTCTTTGTGGTTCTCGGTCAAGGGTAGAAAAGAGAGAGGAAGAGAGAGTGTTGAAGTGATGTGTGCATGAAAACATGAGTTATTGCATGGAAATCCAAGAGGAAATAAAGAGGTGGCATATGGAAGTCATGTCTCTTCCATTTTGGGTTGTTGGGCCGAGAAAAGGAGAGGTGAAAGAAGGATTTAGGCCCCTTAATGCTTAAGCCCAAATTACAAACCCATTAGGTGATTTTCGACCCAATTAAATCAAGGGATGATTTTTATGACCCATTAGGGCTAATTAAATTTGTTGTGATTCAATGAGGTCCATTAGTGTATTTTATTTCATTCTAGGCTCAATATGGCCCAAAATGTTAAAATAAATGAAGGTGGGTCGAAATTAGAGCCCATATAAGAGTTCTAAGCCCAAAGTAGTCAAATTGGAAGCTTGTTGGTCCATTACGCCCAACAAGGAAATCCTAGCCCAAAATGGACTTAAACCGGAAGTTCTAGGGTTTCCAATCCTTTGTTGACTATTTGATGCGCTTGTATAAAGTGTTTGATTGAAGTTTTGTTGTTATTGAATAAGCATCATACATGCTTTCACATTGTCGGCTCACATTTGTTATCATTGTTCAACGTTTACAAGACATCAAAATTCCTAGTTGTGACATCATCCGACCGTTAGAGGGAATTTTGTCCGGAAATTCTTTTGAAAGCTAGACTTGAGAATGCGAGAATAGGTGAGGGTACTTCTGCTTCATCTGGTCTTTGCGTCCCATGTGAATTCTGGCCCACGCTTCACGTTCCACCATACCTTCACAATCGGAATGCAACTTTGCTTGGTACGCTTCACCTCCCTGTCCATGATTTCGACTGGTTCTTCGACGAACAGGAGATTCTCGTTGATTTCTATTTCTTCTAAAGGAATGATGAGGGTTTCATTAGATAAGCATTTCTTTAGGTTGGAAATATGGAACACAGGGTGTACGCTGCTGAGCTCAGCGGGTAGCTGCAGTCTATACGCCACTAGACCAATTCGGGCAAGAATCTCGAAAGGTCCAGTGTATCGTGGATTCAATTTTCCCCATTTTCCAAAATGAATAACCCTTTTCTAGGGAGAGACTTTTAACAACACCCGATCCCCGACTTGAAACTCCAATGGCTTTCGCCGTTTATCAGCGTAGCTCTTTTGTCGGTCACGTGATGCTTATAGTCGAGCTCTGATTTGAACTATCTTTTTTGTTGTTTCGCGTATGATCTCTAGTCCTGTTAACATCTTGTCTGATGTCAGTTCTTTTGCTAGTTGGGTGTCACCTACCTCAGCCCAACACAACGGTGATCTACATTTACGTCCATACAGCGCCTCGAAAGGATCAACTTTAATGCTTGTGTGGTAACTGTTGTTGTACGAGAATTCGACTAAGGGTAGGTGGGTATCCCACGACTTCCCAAAATCTATCACACATGCGCGAAGCATGTATTCAAGTGTCTGAATGGTTCGTTCTCTATGACCATCCGTTTGTGGATGATAAGTTATGCTCATGTCGAGATGGGTTCCTAGTGCCTTCTGAAGTGATTGCCAAAAACGTGAAGTGAATCTACTATCTCTATCTGAGATGATAGACACCGGCACTTCGTGAAGTCTCACGATTTCTTTGATGTATATCCTCGTCAACCTCTCAATCTTGTAGGATTCTTTTATTGGCAGGAAATGGGCGGATTTCATCAATCTGTCGACTATTACCCATATGGTGTCCAATCCATCTAATGACTTGGGTAGTTTGGTCACGAAGTCCATAGTAATCCTTTCCCATTTCCACTTGGGAATTATTGGTTGCTGTAATAATCCCGAGGGCTTATGATATTCCACCTTTACTTTAGCGCAAGTAAGGCATTTGCTAACATAGGTGGCAATCTCTGCCTTCATGTTGGGCCACCAATAATGTTGCTTAATATCCAAGTACATTTTGTCTGAACCCGGATGGATGGAGTATCGCGTCTTGTGGGCTTCATTCATGACTACCTCTCTGAATCCCCCAAGCTTAGTGACCTAAATGCGGTTCATGAAATAATATTCTTCGCCCTCTTTCACTTCGAGATTCTTTTCCATACAATGTAATGCTTCGCTTGTTTTGTTTTCTGCCTTCATGGCATCGAACTTGGCTGCCCTGATCTGAGAGGTTAAGTGGGATTGGATGGTTATCGAGAGGGTTTTCACACGACGATTAGAGTATTCTTTCCGACAAAAGGCATCAGCTACCACGTTAGCCTTGCCTGGGGGTACTTGATTTCACACTCATAATCATTTAGCAGTTCAACCCATCTTCGTTCCCTCATGTTCAACTCTTTTTAATTCAAGATGTGTTGGAGACTCTTGTGGTCGGTGAAGATGCTGCACTTGGTACCATAAAGGTAGTGCCTCTAAATCTTCATGGAGAAGACCACAACTCCCAATTCCAAATCGTGGGTTGTATAATTCACTTCGTGTGTCTTTAGTTGTCGGGATGCATAAGCTATCACCGTCCCAGTCTGCATAAGTACGCAACCCATACCCTGATTCGACGCATTGCAGTAAACTATGAAATCTTCTGCTCCCTCTGGTAGCGATAGTACCGATGCACTGCAGAGTGCTTGCTTCAGAGCTCGGAATGCAGCTTCTTGCTTGTCCGTCCATTTGAAGGGTACGCCCTTTTGTGTAAGCGAGGTCTTCGAGAAATTTTGGCGGTCTTCGAGAAATTTTGAATGAACCTCTTGTAATAACCTGCTACTCCTAGAAATTGACGAACTTATGTGGGTGTTGTTGGGACTGCCTATCCTTCGATGGCTTTGACCTTAGAAGGATCCATGTGTATCCCTTCTTGACTAACAACATGACCCAAAAAGTTCACACTACGAAGCCAGAACTCGCACCTAGAGAGTTTTGCGTGTAGCTTCTCAGTTCGTAGGGTTTCCAGGATTTGTCAGAGATGTTGGCCATGCTCTTCTTCACTTCGAGTGTAAACTAGGATGTCGTCAGTGAAAAAAATGACAAAGTTGTCGAGGAATGGTCGGCAGATTCGATTCATTAGGTCCATGAATGCGGCAGGGGCATTCGTTATACCAAAGGGCATTACGACAAATTCATAATGTCTGTAACGAGTTTAGAAAATGGTTTTGTGGATATCCTATTCCCGAACCTTGAGTTGATGGTACCTAGATCGTAGATCTGTCTTTTAGAAGTAACTAGCTCTTTGGAGGTGGTCAAATAGATCGTTGATTCGTGGAAGTGGATAGCGATTTTTGATAGTGAGCTTATTTAGTTCTCTGTAATCAATGCACATCCTAAAAGATCCGTCTTTCTTCTTAACAAGGAGAACTGGAGCTCCCCATGGCGAGAAACTGGGTCGGATGAATCCTTTGTCCAAAAGTTCACTGAGTTGGCTGGACAACTCCTGCATCTCCGCAGGAGCCAATCTGTAAGGCGACTTGGCGATGGGAGTAGCTCCTGGCACAAGGTCATTTCGAAACTCGAATTGTCTTTATGAGGGTATCCCCGAAAGATCTTTAGGAAAGACATCTGGGAACTCACAAGCTACATGAATGTCTTGATTGTTGACCTCTTCCTTGGATTTATCCACTATATGCGCCAGAAACGTGAAGTCCTTCTTTCACAGATACTTCTATGCCTTGACGCACGAGATAAGACGAAGGTTCGTGCTGGGTTTATCTCCGTAAATAATTAGCGTTTCGTGATTTGGAAGGTGAAGGCGAACGGCCTTCTCGTGACACATAATTTCAGCATGGTGGGGACTTAACCAATCCATGCCAATAATCACATCAAAACTCCTAATGGAAACAGACATTAAGTTTATTCGAAAGACGTGTTGGTTTAGGGCTATGGTACATCCGATATATATTTCCCCAGTGGATTCTATTTTTCCATTGGCCATTTCCACCGTAAAGGTTTCATTGAGCTTCTAGGGAGCGATTTTCCGGTGCGGAATTCCCTGTTGGGGCTGTGCCTCACTGACGGGTGATGTGGTGGAGTGCTTGCCTAGGTCTTGTCCTTCCTCCATGTCGTCATCAGTCTCATCTGTAACACTAGCCAAAATAGGTCAATAACAATCACATGTGATTATGCTAATCATGTAATGTGATAAATGTAATATGTATTTCATGATAAATTCTACTACAAATATGAACTTTCTTTATGATACAACTCAAAGTATACGTCCATACGATTCCAAAAATATAGAGAACGTCTAAATCTAACTTCGCATGAAGAAGTTATGATAAACCGAACACTATAAATCTCTATAATAAGAGGAATTTAAAATAGACTTAGAATTAGCTACTCAAGTCTAAAATAGAGTTGTAGTACTCGTAAATACCTACGTGTGCATATAAAGAACGTCAAAAATGGAGTTCGTATGCAAAAGTTATGGCATTCCGAAGATTCAGCTTTCAGAAACCCCAAGCTAACTAAACTCACGACGTAAACAAGGGTTTATTCACAACGTGAGGAGTCATTTTGCCACATTTTGGAATCTAGAAGGTGTGACGAGGCTGCGAGGGGACAAAATCCAAACTCACGACGTGAACAAAGGTTTATTCACGACGTGAGTAGTCACATGGCCACCTTTCGAAGCTAGGGACGCAAATGGCATGTCTACGGGGTGATCATGCAAGACTCACGATGTGAGCCTTATGACACTCACGATGTGAGTTTCTAAAAATCTTACTAAAAATAGCAGGTCCGACTTCAACCATTCTTACACCTAAACTTCTTCTCTTTCTCTCCTTTGCTGAAGCCATCTTGCATCCCGAGCCCCGACGAGCTCGCACGTCGACCGTTTTGCTTAGATAACATAAAATCATGCTACTAGGCTGAGTTTCACGGCCCCACTTTCTAATATTTCGGTGGAAAACGCATGCTAGTTATTATATATATGTTATTATTATGTCTATATGATAGTATATAGTTATGATAACCGGGATATGATTGTTCTAAATATAACATTTTGAATACATACAACTATTATTAACTTATCAGTATGTTAATTTACTAATGTAGATCTTGAGTTATACTTAGGATTCTATATATATATATATATATATGTGTGTGTGTGTGTGTGTGTGTGTGTGTTGTGTGCGATATAATACCGAAGTTATATTCGAAAGTTCTAAATGTTAAGTTATATAGTTTGTTGCTATTAATAGTTTTATGTCAAGATAAAACTGGATATGTTATATGTTGTTATTATTGGTTTTATGTCAAGATAAAACTGGATATGTTATATGTTGTTATTGTTACTTTTATGTCATGATAAAACTGGATATGTTATATGTTATTATTGTTAGTTTTATGTCAAATAAAACTTGGTATTGTTATTGATAGCTTTCTATCAAGATAAAACTAGAAATGTTATATGTTGTTATTATTGGTTTTAGGTCAAGATAAAACCTGGCTTTACTTAAAGATATAGCTGTTATACTGCCTAAATATTATGAAGTTAGGAGTAATGTTTAAAAGCATAGTCTAGTAACTTAGGGTTTTAGACATGAAGATGCTTTTGTTGTTAGGTCTATAGGAAGCCGTCAAAGTCTACATGAGTAATTGTATTCATCAACTAAGATTGGGGATCTTAGTCGAAATCCTCTGAACTGTAACCGTTAATCCCGTGTGAGCGAGGAAGTCGTGTATAATTAGTATACGGGTTGACCACCCCATTTGTGACTGTTAGCTACAATCAACCAAAAGCAAGTGATGAACTATCCTTTTATTTGTTATTATTCCGGCATCGATGAAGCGTACGGTGTTGTTTCTCATGGGAAATCATGAGTGTGTTTGTTTCTCATGTTAAAGCATGAGTGTCTTCTATCAGAGGTATTATGTCATAGCAGCGGTTACAGGCTCATGGTAGCAAATTGTTAGAAACATTATACGTTGTCGTATACAGGTATCAATGTGAAGTATAAGTTTTCCCTTACTTATACCTAAAGATTAAGAAATGTTTAGGTATAACACTTAATTGATAAGTACACTATTATACCTAATATACATACTAAATGTTGGAGAGTCAAAATGATACTTTTGATGTGTGAAAATGTATTATTTAATGGAGTCAAAACCTATGGACTCACCAACTTTATGTTGACGTATTTTTCAAATGCATGTGTTTTCAGGAACTTGAAAAGCTGGTATGTATTCGAACAGGAGAAGTTTTACTATTATCTTTCTGTTTATTAAGAAGTATGCCATAGTCGGATATTATGTAATAAATACTAGGAAAACAATAATGTAACTTTCAATCATCAATAAAGGTATGTATTTTCTTTAGTATTGTTCAATGTATGTTATATAACTGTGATACAAAAAATGACGTCACTACCCGGTGTTTCCGCCGACAGCCGGGGTGTGACAGATTGGTATCAGAGCTACTAACTATAGTGAACTAGTACTTTCTTAGGAAAGCACGTCTATAGTTTAGGACTTACTCTATTAGGTTTAGATATATCCCTTAGCCTATAAATAAAAAGTATTATTAATTATACTACTGAAGGACTACTTACGGGAGCGGTGACAAGGATAGACATGTCGATTTGGGTTGCTGGATTTCAGAACGGCTATATGCTAAAATGATCATGCCCTTTCGACAGTCTTGACTGGCCGGAGCCTTATAAGATAGACCTGTAGTAACAAACAATAGTAAAAGCGTGAATACAATAAATAAGAGTATAAAGTCATATATAAAGACTCAGACCCGCGATAAGAATACACCTTAATACCCGGAATGTTTTTGCTCTCAAGAATTTAGATTAAATATTCCAACTAAAGTTTATATATGCATATGTCACACCCCGAAAACCAAAGGCGGAAACGTTCCCGGGGTTGACTCCACGTTGAGTATCAAATCCAATGCACATAGTAAAGCAGTAATCACAAAACATTACATTACATAATATTGTTTACATCTGATTGAAAGTAAAGTTGTACATGCATTATACATATGTAATATAGACAAAAGTAAAGACGAGTCTTCGGGACGCTCCGTCTTCTCCAAAAGGTTGCGGAGTACCTGTCTAACGTTGACCTGAGAATACAAGCAGTTTGAAAATCAGCATAAAGCTGGTGAGTTCATAAGCAGTTTAGTTTTGAAAAGACGAGTTCCTTAACGTTCGAGAAAAGATGTTGATGAAGAAAATCCCATATTTTCTTATTGAAAACAGTTTAGTTATTCTTTGTTACAAATTCGAAAACGGTTTGTTATGACATTCCAGGAAAATCCCATATTTTCCTTATAGTTATAGTTATTCATTTGTTTCTTTACTCGATTATGTGCTGTTGTGTTACCCAGGAAAATCCCATATTTTCCTATGTGTTGAGTTGTCTATTCGTATCTAGGTTCGCTACTAACTGTTATGTTGTCCCAGGAAAATCCCATATTTTCCTATATGTTGAGTTGTCTATTCGTATCTATTTGATACTAGTTATTACCATGTGTATAATATTAGGTAAGTATTCTAACCCTTAGTTATTTTACGATCGGATGACTATAGTCTACTAACTTAGTTGTAATTTCGAAGCTCTGTCGACATTCTGAGGCGGATATATTCAAAATTCAGTAGAGGTCCAGAGGAGTATTTTCGTATTTGTTTTCGAAACTCTGGTGACACTCAGAGAGTACGGTATCTGTATATTCGAAGTCTAGTGTCAACCAAAGGCGTCACTTCGCATTCGTAGTCGGATTCCCATTCGCACTCGCATTCGTATTCCCAGTCGTATTCGTATTCGTAGACATAATTATATTCGTATTCGTAGACATATTCGTATTCGTATTCGTCTTATTAGTATGATTTCTTTATAAAAGCAATATAGATCAAAGTACTTTTCAATAGAAATCTGTATTTAACCTGCATTTCAAAACATTAGTAATCTAGATCTTTGGAAATTAAGACATTTAGAAACTGAAACCATTAAGTTGAAAATCAATTTGAGTACAAGATACACTTGTACATTTGCTTGTATTCCCCCCTGAAAACAATTAAAAACAGTGAAAAAGGCGTAGGGGTATGAACTCATCGGACGGGAAACATGACGATTTCGAATGCTAAACTTTGATCCGGGGCTTGTAAATGCGCAAGGTTCCTAAGTATAATTTAAAGATACACATTTGTATCTAATTAGGACCTAGATTGATTGTTGGATATGGACAATTGCTTCAAGTCGCGAAAACACTCCGATACAAGTGTTTGGAGGGACCCGGGTGGCGTTTAAGGACGTGAAATGACACTAGGGACTTGAGACTTGAGTTTACTCCCCATGAGTAAACTAATATAAGAGTTTTGGTCTAAAGACACCCATTCCCCATGAGTTTACGGCCGTAAACTCATGGTGGGTGTGGTTTATGGTGCTAAATGACTTCTAACACTTAGGGGATAATTTCTAGACTTGGTTTAAGGACTTGGAATGATTTCAAAGCATCAAATAGACACTTATATGGGAGTTTACGGCCTAGCATGGCTCCATGGCCGTAAACTCCTATTTTTCCAAGAAAATGGAGTTAAATGTTGCTAGAACAAATCACATGTGATTAATAGAATTATTCCAAGGCCTAACATGAATTTGTATGGGACATATGAGGGATTTATGGAGTTTACGGCCCATGAGACCCCTCTCATGGCCATAAACTCTACTATATGGTGCTACAATGTGTTTCAAGGTCTAAAACTTGCATAGAAGGGCTTCTAAAATTCATCTAAAGGCTTTAGGGGTGTTTAGTTTGCATTCTAACACCATAAATCTTGGAGTTTACGGCCCAAGAACAAGCCTTGGCCGTAAACTCTTAGAAATCCCACAAATGATGTGTTTAAGTCCCTTAAACTATTTTTGGTTGGTCCTTTGATTTATTCCAAGTCTTTTGGTAGTGTTGGATTGCTTTCTAACACCTTAGAATTGAATTTATGCCTTGTTTTGGGGAGTTTACGGCCCAAGCACACACCTTGGCTGTAAACTCATATAAGTCCCTCAAAAGTCATGTTTCGAGTGTCCAAATGCTAAAACCAATGTCCTATAATTCATATCTAAGCCATAGTAGTGATTTGGAAGGGTTTAAGGGCATGAAAAACCCCATTTACATGAGTTTACGACCCAAGCTTATGCCTTGGCCGTAAACTCCTTCAAATGACTCAAAATCCATGATTTAAGTGTTCTAAGTCCATATCTTGAAGTCCCTTAGCCATATCTAAAGTCCAAATGAGTTTAGGAAGGAGTTTAAGGGCTTAAAACCCTTCAAAATGGTGTTTACGGCCTAGGCAGCCTCCTGGGCCGTAAACTCACATATGTAGTCCCATTTCATGATTAAATGTCAAATTTGGAAGCCAAACATGCTATAGATTAAGGCTAGGAAGGTACCTTAAGGATTTGAGGCCTTAAAATTGAGTTTTGGACCCTTAATCTTTGGATTTAGGAGAGAGGTTAGAGAGAGAGTAGAGAGAGAAGGAAAAAGCTTCAAATGAGAGGTTAAACATGTTTATATAGTTCCTAAAACTTGGACACGGTGGAATTCTACCCGATACCGGCCTTAAACGATGCTTTAGGTCACACCCGATTGAGTTTCCGTCACCCGGCGGGGACGTTTCTAAAACTCATGTAACAATGTTTTTGGGCTGATTTCTTGAGTTCCTAAATGGATGGGACACTCATTGAGTTAAAATAAACATATAAATTTTACTAACTAAACCCAAAAACGATATTGGGACATTTCAATTTCTGACGAGTTATACGGGTAGAATGGGTTTTCGGCGATGAACAACTTCGGGTTGTTACAGCATAGATCCTATCACAACTAGGTGTAGGTGCGCAACTACATTTTATTATGATCAGATCATATGAACTATTTAATTTGGGAGAAATATTTGATAGACTAAACTCTTGGAAATCCAAAATGTATAGGAATCTGACATGGCACATTCACGAGAATGGATAATCATCGAGGATACGGATGAAGAAGAGGAACTTTCATTCCTTATGATGATAGGCGATCCTTACTACCATGTAACTCCAACTACCTTTCATCCAATACCTTATGATGATGGAGCACCTTGACCCTCCAACGAATGGGAAGAGAGTGAACCAATGGAAGAAAGCGAATCCATGGAGGAGACAGATTCAGTGGCATCATCTCTACCACCACTGAACACTCTTTACCATAAAGTTCCAAGAGGAGTAAAAATGAAACGCACTGCATGTAAATCTATACCGATATGGAAAAAGCTTAAGAAGATTCAGAAGGCAACATCTTCAGGAAGTCATAGAGTTCAAGATGAACCTGCACAAATCGCACAAACAGTTGATAAATGGGTGGTGGAAGAAAAAGCTACCAAGATGTATGAGACCGGTCAGTCTTCTCGACCACATCTCCCAAATTCTTTTGAAGATAAAACTTTATCTCAATTGTTTGAGAAACGTGTGAAAATTGAAGATAAGATGGAAATTGTCGAAGGGACGGCTACTGATCTCTCCGGAAGAGTGCGAAGGCTAGAAGGACAAAGGACACAAGATCAGGAATCAATGATGTATGTCTATCATCGTATAAATTTTGCTTATAATGACATGATTACTCACGATGCCAGGATTGCAGAGTTAAAGCTCTACAATCAAACCTCAAGAAATGAAGAACGCACGGGAAGTCTTGAGCAGAGAACTCAAGCACTTGAAGAGCAAGTGGTTAATGTCACTGACGTGCTGGGTCATCACTTAGGTTTCTGGTAGATAAGCTACAACTAGTGGTTATGTAAATAGAGAAAATCAGACTAGTTAAGGCGAAAAGAGGAAAGTTTATAGCAAGGATGTAGAAAACCTTGCAAATTTTGCAATATTTATAGAAACTTTTCACTTATAAACCTAAATAAACTGATGTAACCACTGGTAATAATATGAAGCATACGTTACAGTAATCATTACGTTGTCTATTATGTTTTACGTTGTGAATAATAATTAGAGTATTTAGTACTCGTGTATTAAATGATTAACAAAACTCATAAAAATCCTTATTATTTATAATAAGAACTAAAACAAAATGCCTAGAAGGAGTAATCGGCTAAACCCTAACCGACTGTCAGCACCACAACAACAACAACCACAACCACCACCATAAATAAACCCCTCAAAGTGCAACTTGAAGAAATCATAGCTCAAAGAATTGTTGCGGCTCTATCTAATGTCACAAGAGATGGAGTTAGAAATGAAGTCCATGTAGGGACCACTAGAACATGTACCTACAAAGATTTTATGAATTGCAGGCCATAAATCTTTCATGGAAATGAAGGGGTAGTGAATTTGACAAGGTGGATAGAAAAGACAAAATCCGTCTTTCAATTAAGCTTTTGTCCAGAAGATTGTAAAGTATGATTTGCAGCATGTACTTTCGCTAACGCAACACTTACATGGTGGAATAGCCATGTGAATACAATGGGAATTAATATTGCAAATTCCATGAAATGGGAGGAGCTAAAAATGATGCTAGTAGAGGAGTATTGTCCTAGGGAAGAGATACATAAACTGGAACAAGAACTATGGACCCTAACCATGAAGGATTCAGAGATAAAAGCTTATACCGCTAGATTTAATGATCTTGTTGTAATGTGTCTAGCACTTGTAACCCCTGAATATAAAAAGATTGAGCGATATATCTAGGGTTTAGCATCGCAAATCAAAGGCAGGGTGATCGCATCAAAGCCTACGACTTATGACAGTACCAAGAGGATAGCTCATCAGCTAACCCTCACAGAGATCCAAGGAACAAAAGTGGTCTCAAAGGCTGAGTCTCCTAAATCTAGAACAAACAAGCGCAAGTTTAATAAGAAGAATCCCAAACAATCATCTGAGAAAAGACAAGAAGTGGCAACCAACTATGCAGCCACAACAGCAGTACCTACTCAACCAAAATCTTCATGGTGCAATCAGTGCAACCTTCATCATCGAGGTGACTGTTATTTATGCATGTAGTGCAAGAAAAAGGGACATACTGCTAGTTACTGCAGGAGCACAACACATGCAACAGTCAATCAACAAACAAATACTGGAACAGGTCGCGGTGAAGAAAGAAAGTGTTATGAGTGTGGAGAGGTTGGACACATCAAGAAATAATGTCCAAAGTTAAGGAGTGAAGGAGGCATAAGACGTGGTAGGGCGTTTGTGATTGGAAGCAAAGAGGCTATCCAGGACCCTTCGGTCATATCTGGTACGTTTCTTATAGATAATTTATATACTTTTATACTCTTTGACTCTGGAGCAGATCGAAGTTTTATAACTCTGACATTTAGAAAATTGTTAAGTCATAAGTCTAGCATATTAAAAGAAATATATGAAGTAGAAATCGCTAACGGTCAAACTGAGAAAACACATGAAATCCTAGAAAACTGTCTGTTAACTCTTAATAACTACCTTTTTCACGTTAACCTCATGCCAATTCCTATCGGTAGTTTTGATGTCATAATTGGAATGGATTGGTTATCTTCACATCGTGCTGAAATTCTATGTCATGAGAAATCCATACGACTACCCTTACCAAACGGCGAAGCCCTGATTATCTATGGTGATAAGTCTGGGAAAAACCTCAAAGTCATCTCTTGTACCAAGACACATAAATATCTACATAAGAAATGTATCGCATTCTTAGCCCACATTGTAGATAAGAGAAGAAAGATAAAAGAAATCAAGGACATACCTCAAGTATGTGATTTCCCTGACGTATTTCCTAAAGATCAACCTGGAATACATCCCGTCCAACAAGTCGAGTTTCAAATCGACTTAATTCCAGGAGCAGCACCAGTAACGAAATCTCCTTATCAGTTCGCTCCATCCAAAATGCAAGAATTATCTATTCAACTACAAGAGCTTCTTGACAAAGGCTTTATCAGACCAAATTTTTCACCTTGGGGAGCACCAATCTTGTTTGTCAAGAAGAAGGACGGATCCTTTCGAATGTGTATTGATTAACAGGAGCTGAACAAGCTAACGATCAAGAATCGTTATCCGCTTCCAAGAATTGATGATTTATTCGATCAACTGCAAGGATCTAGCTACTACTCAAAGATAGATCTTAGATCAGGATACCATCAACTCAGAGTACAAGAAGACGACATTCCAAACACAGCATTTAGAACTCGTTATGGTCATTATTAGTTCTTAGTTATGTCTTTTGGACTAACCAATGCCCCAGAGTGTTTATGGATCTCATGTATCGTGTTTGCAAACCATACATGGAAAAAAATACTTGATTGTATTTATCGATGATATATTGATATATTCACAAACCAAGGAAGAACATGGTCAACACCTGCAAATAATCTTGGAACTACTAAGAAAAGAAAAGTTGTACGCTAAATTCTCCAAATATGAGTTTCGGATTCGAGAAGTACAATTTATAGGTCATGTAGTTAGCAACGAAGGGATTCATGTTGACCCATCCAAAGTTGAAGCAATCAGGAACTGGGAAGCACCAAAGACGCCAACAGAGGTGCGTCAATTCCTAGGACTTGCTGGCTATAACCGAAGATTCATAGATAATTTCTCTAAAATAGCCAAGCCGCTTACAACACTAACCCAGAAAAATACGAAGTTCAACTGGGAAGACAAACAAGAAGTTGCTTTTCAAAAATTGAAGAAAATGTTGTGTATTGCACCAATCCTATCCCTTCCAGAGGGGACAGAAGATTTCGTCGTATACTGCGACGCATCAAATCAAGGATTGGGATGTGTGTTGATGCAAAGAGGAAAGGTTATCGCCTACGCATCACGACAACTTAAGGTGCATGAGAATAATTACACTAAATCTGGAGACATTACCTATACGGTACTAAGTGTACTATTTTTACCGACCACAAGAGTCTCCAGCACATCTTCGACCAAAAAGATCTTAATATGAGACAACGTAGATGGGTCGAATTATTGAATGATTACGAATGTGAGATTCGTTATCATTCTGGAAAGGGAAACATGGTAGCAGATGCCTTGAGCTGGAAAGAATATATTAAACCCTGTCGGGTATGAGCATTAACCATAACTATCCATTCTAACCTTACCTCGCAAATTAGAAAAGCTCAGCTTGAGGCTCTAAAAGAAGAAAACATCAAGAACGAAGCTTTGCGAGGAATAGAAAAGCAACTTATACAAAAAGATGATGGAACGCGACACTTTATGAACCGAATTTGGACGCCTAAGTTCGATGGAGTCAGGGACTTGGTCTTAGAAGAGGCCCACAAGTCCAGATATTTCGTGCATCCAGGCTCTGACAAAATGTACTTAGACATAATGGTGGCCAAACATGAAGTCAGAAATTGCTACTTATGTGAGTAAATGTTTGACTTGTTCTAGAGTGAAGGCAGAACATCAAAAGCCTTCAGGTTTACTTCAACAACCGGAAATACCTGAATGGAAATGGGAGCAGATATCAATGGACTTCATCACTATGTTACCTCAAAACTCCTAGTGGGTTCGACACTATTTGGGTAATAGTCGATAGATTGACTAAGTCTGCCCCATTTCTTACCAATTAAGGAGAAAGACAAGATGGAGAAGCTGACTAGAGTTTATCTTAAGGAAATTGTCAGATTGCATGGAGTTCCAAATTCTATTATTTCTGACCATGATAGTATATTCACTTAACGATTTTGGCAATCTCTAAAAAAAATCCTTAGGAAGACGTCTAGACATGAGTACAGCTTACCATCCACAGACTGATGGTCAGATTGAGAGAACCATTCAGACTTTAGAAGATACGCTTCGAGCCTGTGTAATAGACTTTGGAAAGGCGTGGGATACTCATTTACCATTAATTGAGTTTTCCTACAACAATAGTCATCACACCAGCATCAAGGCTGCACCATTTGAGGCTCTTTATGGACGAAAATGTCGTTCCCCAGTATGTTGGGTAGAAGTTGGAGATACGTAGATGACTAGAAAACGTACAGGTGATACCTTACGTACTGGACCAGAAATAATCCACGAGACAACTGAAAAGATCGTGCAAATTAAGGATCGATTAAAGGCTACACGTGATCGTCAAAAGAGCTATGCTGACGTAAGACGTAAGCCTTTAGAATTCCAAGTTGGAGACAAAGTAATGTTGAAAGTCTCTCTTTGGAAAGGTGTAATTCAATTCGGGAAACGAGGCAAACTAAACCCATGATATATAGGACCTTTTGAAATTCTTGCAAGAATTGGTTCTGTCGCATACCAACTCAAGTTGCCTCAAGAGCTAAGTAATGTACACGATGTTTTTCACGTATCAAATCTCAAAATATGCCTATCCTATGACACTCTTGTTGTACCTCTCGACAAAATATAAGTCAATATGAAACTCAACTTTGTAGAAGAACCTATTGAGATTATGGATCGAGAAGGCAAACGATTAAAGCAAAGTCGTATTCCCATAATGAAAGATCGATGGAACTCCTTGCGAGGACCTGAATTTACTTGGGAACGTGAAGATCAGATGAAAGAAAAATACCCCCAACTGTTTGACAAAACCTTACCCACAAGATAAATTTCCGGACAAAATTGTTCTAACGAGGGCAAAATGTAACACTAGCTAAAATAGGTTAATAACAATCACATGTGATTATGCTAATCATGTAATGCGATAAATGTACTATGTATTTCATGATAAATTCTAATACAAATATGAACTTTGTTTATGATACAACTCCAAGTATACGTCCATACGATTCCAAAAATATAGAGAACGTCCGAATCTGACTTCGCATGAAGAAGTTATGATAAACCGAACACTATAAATCTCTATAATAAGAGGAATTTAAAATAGACTTAGAATTAGCTACTTATGTCTAAAAGAGAGTTGTAGTACTCGTAAATACCTACGCGTGCATATAAAGACCGTCAAAAACAGAGTTCATATGCAAAAGTTATGGCATTCCGAAGATTCAGCTTTCAGAAACCCTAAGCTAACTAAACTCATGACGTGAACAAGGGTTTATTCATGACGTGAGGAGTCATTTTGCCACATTTTGGAATCTAGAAGGTGTGATGATGCTGCGAGGGGATAAAATCCAAACTCACGTCGTGAACAAGGATTTATTCACGACGTGAGTAGTCACATGGCCACCTTTCGAAGCTAGGGACGCAAATGGCAAGTCTACGGGGTGATCATGCAAGACTTACGACGTGAGCCTTATGACACCGACGACGTGAGTTTCTAAAAACCTTAATATAAATAGAAGGTCCGACTTCAGCCATTCTTACACCTAAACTTCTTCTCTTTCTCTCCTTTGCTGAGGCCATCTTGCATCCTGAGCCCTGACGATCTCGCACACTGACCGTTTTCCTTAGATAACATAAAATCACGCTACTAGGGTGAGTTTCACGGCCCCACTTTCTAATATTTCGGGGGAAAACGCATGCTAGTTATTATATATATGTTATTATTATGTCTATATGATAGTATATAGTTATGATAACCGGGATATGATTGTTCTAAATATAACATTTTGACTACATACAACTATTATTAACTTATCAGTATGTTAATTTACTAATGTAGATCTTGAGTTATACTTAGGATTCTATATATACGTTGTGTGTGATATAATACCGAAGTTATATTCGAAAGTTCTAAATGTTAAGTTATATAATATGTTGCTATTAATAGTTTTATGTCAAGATAAAACTGGATATGTTATATGTTGTTATTATTAGTTTTATGTCAAGATAAAACTGGATATGTTATATGTTGTTATTGTTAGTTTTATGTCAAGATAAAACTGGATATGTTATATGTTGTTATTGTTAGTTTTATGTCAAGATAAAACTTGGTATTGTTATTGATAGTTTTATGTCAAGATAAAACTAGAAACGTTATATGTTCTTATTATTGGTTTTAGGTCAAGATAAAACCTAGTTTCACTTCAAGATATAGCTGTTATACTGCCTAAATATTATGAAGTTAGGAGTAATGTTTAAAAGCATGGTTTAGTAACTTAGGGTTTTAGACATGAAGACGCTTTTGTTGTTAGAGCTATAGGAAGCCATCAAAGTCTACATGAGTAATTGTATTCATCAACTAAGATTGGGGATCTTAGTGGAAATCCTCTGAATTGTAACCGTTAATCCCGTGTGAGCGAGGAAGTCGTGTATAATTAGTATACGGGTTGACCACCCCACTTGTGACTGTTAGATACAGTTAATCAAAAGCAAGTGATCAACTATCCTTTTGTTTGTTATTATTCCAGTGTCAATGAAGCGTACGGTGTAGTTTCTCATGGTAAATCATGAGTGTGTTTGTTTATCATGGTAAATCATGAGTGTTTTCTATCAGAGGTATTATGTCATAGCAGCGGTTACAGGCTCATGGTAGCAAATTATTAGAAACATGATACCTTGCCGTATACAGGTATCAATGTGAAGTATAAGTTTTCCCCTACTTATACCTTAAGATTAACAAATGTTTAGGTATATCACTTAATTGATAAGTATACTATTATACCTAATATACATACTAAATGTTGGAGAGTAAAAATGATACTTTCAAAACTATACTTTTGAATGTGTGAAATGTATTATTTTATGGAGTTAAAACCTGTGGACTCACCAACTTTATGTTGACGTACTTTTAAAATGCATGTGTTTTCAGGAACTTGAAAAGTTGGTATGTATTCGAATAGGAGAAGTTTTACTATTATCTTTTTGTTTATTAAGAAGTATGCCATAGTCAGATATTATGTAATATATACTAGGAAAACAATTATGTAAGTTTCAATCATCAATAAAGGTATGTATTTTCTTTAGTATTGTTCAATGTATGTTATATAACTGTGATACGAAAAATGACGTTACACTACCCGGTGTTTCCGCCGACGGCCGGGGTGTGACATCATCGAACTCGTAGTCAGTGTCCATGTACTCGTCAGTCCCAACACCGTGTGCTTCTCCCTCGGGCTCGTCCTCGATCATCCCGTGGGCCACTAGGGCCTGATAAAACTGAACGCCCTGTTGCTCCCCTTCAATAGCGACTGAGAGGAGGTACATGAGTAAATTATTATCACTCCTAAGATGTTTTAACTATTGCATAAAAGGGGTTGATGGAAACCAGCCATGCTGTCTGCGAGAGTGTATAAATATGCTAATATTATTCCTAAGGCATTTTATTTATTGAATATGTTGAGTTGATGTTCTCTTCTTGGTGATAAAGGGGGATGTTTTTAGGTTTACCTACCATCGCGATTTCCTCGGGGCATGTGATAGTTGTACCTCAGAGGAAATGTAGTTGATCAGGCTACATTCACTCGTTGATACGACTATGAACAGTCCCGGCTCAACCGAGATGCTAGCATTATCTTATTTGATTTGGTATTATGTTCTTTTTCCTGTATCACACAAGTAAAGATGTCTTTATCGTTCTGTTTAATTTGTTTTGTTCAGAGTTGTTTTAGTCCCTCTTTGGTTTATAGTTGCATATCAATGTGTGGTTAGATATGCTAGTTCACTATAAACAAAGCTTTGATACCAACCTGTCACACCCCCAAACCAGACGGCGGAAACGTCTGAGGGTTCGCATCACTTAAACTGAATATCATCACAATGAATATACATGAATCATAACATAACCATCACCATGCATTAGTGTGTTACAACTGATATTGTTTACATCCAGTACAATGTTTTAAAAATTACACATTCATGACATAAATTGTTCGAGAGTTTAACAACATAACATCCTAACATTACTTGATATTACCCTTCCGCTTACCTGTTACCTAAGAATACAAGTTATTTTGGAAAACGTCAACATATGAAATGTTGGTGAGTTCATAAGCAATGTTGTGATAAAATGATTTCTGTAGTTTGTAAAACCCAGAAAATCCGATATTTTCTGAAAAGACCATTGTTTATAAAAAGGTGTGATGATCCGTAAATATATGCATGACGATTTCAACACATGTATAATTGAAAAACTTTGTGTTAACCGCACAAGTGAAATATGTTGAACTTCCCCCAGAAAACCCGATGTTTTCCAAAAACATAAAATACAGTTATTTCTCAAATTGTGATACCGCCATGATGAATGATTTTTGATCACTCTTCCTTGATTACTCGGGTGGTGTTGGATTAATTATGGGTTGTGTGTCGTTAAAATCATGCATTAATAATGACTAGTTGTAACTATAGACTTATGAACGATCCTTAGAGGCGTCGCTTGTTATCACTCACTTAATCCAAACAACCTTGATTACTATTGATTAACGACCTGAATCTGTTTACTTTGATTACTCATAAGCCTAACAAACGAGGAGAAGAGGAGTACGAAGTCCTGCTACTTCCGTGAGTTATTTTAGGCTATCAGGGATGCGAAAGACACGTTGGCCCATCTCGCATTTGATTACTTTGACCTAATGACAATACTAATGGATCACTTGGGCCCAATAGCACTTAAAAAGCCATTTAAGGTCCCTTTACATGGAATTGGGTCATAGAAGGCCCATAAAGCTAATAAATACATTTTAAGTCCTTTGAAGATTATAATGTTCAGAAAAACAATTATTGTAACTGTTTTGATCCTTTATACCTTTAAGAAATGTGATTTGGTAACTTTTAACCCAACTTTTGTATATTTGACAATTTAAGCCCAAAAATGAGTTTTGTGGTGAAATATGTTTATCACAATCTTATGAGTTTTGTATGAAGATCACCTTGATTTGTGGGTTCGGTTTTGAAGGAAGAAATGAAGAAAGTTTCGATCCTAGCAAGTCTTCTTGGAAGATCTCAAATTTAGAGGCTTCTAAGAGGGTGATTATGAGTTTGAATAGATTAGGAAGAGGTTTTTGATGAAATGAAGTTGTTATATCATAGATTAAACATCAACTTACCTTAGATGATGAATTTTGTGGAATAATCTCCTTGAAAAGGCCCTTAGATCTCGAAAACTTGATGAAGAATGGAGAGAGTTTCTTTGAGAGTGTTTAAGTGAGATGTGTGTGTGTTTCTTTGTGGTTCTCGGCCGAGGGTAGAAAGAGAGAGGAAGAGAGAGTGTTGAAGTGATGTGTGCATGGAAACATGAGTTATTGTATGGAAATCCAAGACGAAATAAAGAGGTGGCATATGGCAGTCAACTCTCTTCCTTTTTGGGTTGTTGGGCCGAGAAAAGGAGAGGGGAAAGAAGGATTTGGGCCCTTTAATGCTTAAGCCCAAATTACAAACCCATTAGGTGATTTTTGACCCAATTAAATCAAGGGATGATTTTTACGGCCCATTAGGGCTAATTAAATTTGTTGTGATTCAATGAGGTCCAGTAGTGTATTTTATTTCATTCTAGGCCCAATATGGCCCAAAATGTTAAAATAAATGAAGGTGGGTCCAAATTAAAGCCCATATAAGAGTTCTAAGCCCAAAGTAGTCAAATTGGAAGCTTATTGGTCCATTAGGCCCAATAAGGAAATCCTAGCCCAAAATGGACTTAAACCAGAATTTCTAGGGTTTCCAATCCTTTGTTGACTATTTGATGTGCTTGCATAAAGTGTTTGATTGAAGTTTTGTTGTTATTGAATAAGCATCATACATGCTTTCACATTGGTGGCTCACATTTGTTATCATTGTTCAACGTTTACAAGACATCAAAATTCCTAGTTGTGACACAAAGAGAGTTCAGATATGAAGTTACAACTTCAGATCTTAGCTCATACCCAAGAATGGCTCCTTATTATACTAGAAAAGCCCTAATCTTTAGCCAAATGAAATCTAGAATGAAATGATGTCAAGGTAATGACTTGATACCTTCCAAAAGATGCCAACTGAGGTAGATTTCAGATACACACACGTTTCTTGTTTCTATACACTTGCTCTCTAAGCTCTTCTCACCAAGATCCACCTTCCAAAGCTTAAAACACACAAGGGTGAAGTACACACACGGATTAGGGTTTGCTGGATTCTCAAGAGGCTGTAAGGGGGCTAAAGGAAAGATATTGATCCTTTAAATAGGGTTCAACCCTGGAAATTAGAGTTTCATCCTCCAGCTCCTACTCATTGATTCATATCTTGGACTCGGCGAGTAGGTCACTTAACCACGTAGCCCAACCCGCTGCTACTCGACGAGTCAGGGCATCCCACTTGTCGAGAAGACCTTGTAATTATGAAGAAATTAAAGCCATAATTTAATGCATGAGAATCGGGGTGTTACACATTTATAGTTGTGAAACTCGTCCTAGGGACTCCTAGGATGGGAGTAGACGAAAATTATAGGTTGGGACTATAATATTTCGTCTAAGGCTTCTTTAAAGAGGTCCATGGGTTGATTAGGGTTTTGGATGGGCACTAGGGTTTCCTTATTCAAGTCCAGCTTCAAGATTAAGCAACCTAGCCCTATCTAAACCCCTCACCTCTTAAGAATTTCGGCCTAAGTAAATGATTCCTAACCCTAGCCAATTTCTATGTGTCTCTCCTTTTATCCTCTTGCATTGGGTTTTTGTAAACCATTAGAGGTGCAACATTTGAGGCGCTAAGCTTTCAAGAGTCAAGGATCTTCAAGATTGTACTTTTACTACTATATAAAAAGTAAGGTAATCCTCTAACCCTAATTTATACATAAATTTCGATTTGTATGATAGTTCCTAGGGTTATTGCTTTGGTAGCAATTTGCATGTTCAATTAGTGCAAAACTTAGATTCGAAGCAATTAGGTTTGCATGATCACATAGGAATGTAGATATGCTCAAAGCCCATCACCTTCTTCTTTACAAACAAGATCGGTGCTCCCCATGGCGAACTACTCGGCTGAATGAATCCATTGTCTAACACCTCCTATTGCTATGTAAATAACTCCTGCATCTCTGGAGGTGCTAACGGATAAGGTGCTTTGGCTATTGGAGCCGCACATAGAACCAAGTCAATCCGAAAATCCACCTTCCTCTCTGGAGGCACTCCAGGAAAACCCTTCGGGAACACATCTGGGTACTCGTACATCACCTACATTCGTCTTACCCTTGTCTTGGGTATCCATCACATAAGCCAAAAACCCAAAACAACCATGCTAAAGATAAGGCCTGGCTCTAGTTACTGAACATAGAATCGGCCCACGCTGAACTCCTTTTCCCTTAATCACTAACTCTCCCCCACTTGGAGTCCGAATACGTACCAACTAATTCTCACAATCAATCATTGCCCCATTGGGGCTCAACGAATCCATCCCCACAATAACATTGCACTCACGTAGAGGAATAGGAACCAAATCAATCAGGTACCGCTCACTAAAAAAACTCCCAAATACTTCCCCGATGAACCCTCGATACCTACACAAGCCGATAATCAGCAATCTCAACCTCTAATGGATACTCCAGCTCCCCCAGAGCATTGGCAAACCTCTTGTTAAGCACAAGAGATATAAAGGATCAGGTAGCCCCTAAATAAAATAAAACCGAAGTAGAGATATCGTTCACATGGAACGACCCAATAAGAAAAATACAGATACAAGAAGAGAAAGTCAATATAAATAAAGAGATCATGAGAAAATATATATTCGTCACTACATCAGGTGTTGCATGAGCCTCCTCCGCTGTCAGCTCGAATGCCATGATCCTCACGACAAGTGCCTCCACCCTGCCCTGACAACCATTTATAGTGCTCGAGATCGTCGGAGCAAGTTCTGCAACTGGTCCTAGCATCGCTAAAATCGGACAATCGTCCTTTTTATGGCCCCTCTGATTGCAATGAAAGCAAATCAGGCTCGATCCATGGGAGGTGGTTGTATAATCCTGACTAAAATTTCCAGTCTTGCCACACTTGTAGCAGCCTGAACCACCCCTACAAGCTCCATCGTGCGACTTGCCGCACTTGCCCTAGTTGCCCCGGACCTGCTAGCCCTTCGATCTCGTATTAAAATCCTTAGGCTTCTTACCCGAACCCTTAAAACCCTGAACGTGATCTGACTTCCTCTTCTTCTCAATCTCCAAGTCAATCTACCTCTCTTTGGATCTCGCCACGATATCCTCCAGTGTCCTGCAATTATATATGCTCACAAATTGTCTGATATCGCTCCTCAACATATCATGATATCTTTCCTTCTTCATTTCCTTGTCTGTCACACCCCAAAACCTGAACGGCGGAATCGTTCGGGGGTGGAGGACGTCATGTATAATATCACAACAATGCAAAGTAGTAAACAAGCAACAACATCATCCATTGCATTAATAATATAATTTCATACAAGTGTGTTCTGTCAAGTTATATAGACACCAAAAAGTACATCAAAATAAAATAGGAGTCTTGAACAAGCTCCATCTTCTCAAAAACCTGGCACCGGTACCTGTCTACTGGTGAACTGAGAATACAAGTTATTTTGAAAGCGAGTATCAGCTTTAAAGCTGGTGAGATCATAAGTATATTAGTTTCTGAGTTTGTATGAAAGCATTTGTAAGATGTTTGTAAGATGTAATGTATAAGTTTTGTAAAGTTTGTATTTGTTTGAACTATCCTAGAAAACCCTATGTTTCCTACTAAGAGTAGCCTTCTACCAAGGCATCTAGTAATTGTGTGTGTCTCTTGTAAGAGTGTGTAATTTCCCAAATCCGACTATCTTTAACCAAAAATATAGTTTTTACATTACCGTGCATCGTGTGAATGTTCACGAAGTGAATGTAATAGGAAAAATATTATAGTACTGTAGTGTTGTATTAAGTAACTACTGCTGAACTAACTACCTTAAACCAATTGTTATTTAAAGTACCATGTGATCAGCTTGTACCCTGCTACCGACTCAATAGTAAAACGACGATGTAAGACGCCGTAAGAAATGACATTTGGCACCTGTAGATTTGCAAGTCTCACTGTAGCGAGCAACAAGGAGTAGGATAGTCAATCCAGTATAGATCTATACGTAAACTCATACGCTCCCCAATTAAGGAGATTCTGGATACAAAAACGGTCATGGCAGGTAGTGCCATGACCCGTTTAATGGCTCACATAACTGAATGTAATGTATATGTAATGTATATGCTAGCTGTGTTGTGTGTTCTTTCTCTGTCTAGCCTGTATGTTTGTTTCTCATCACTATGTATTATGTTGGTTTCTCATCACTAAGTATTATATTTGTTTCTCATCACTATGTATTATGTTTGTTTCTCATCACTATGTATTATGTTTGTTTCTCATCACTATGTATTATGTATTATGTTTTTTTTCTCATCACTATGTATTATGTTTGTTTCTCACAACTAAGTATTATGTTTGTTTCTCATCACTATGTACTATGTTTGTTTCTCATCACTATAAGTTATGACTCATGTATGAACTGACTCTTTGTATGATTCATTGTTCTAGTTTTAGTAGTAGTAAAACCCTAAACTACGCCTATTGTAGTTTACTAGTAATATAACTTGTACGTATGAACATGGGAGTATACCCCTGCTAACCAGGGTATTGAATTTACTGGAAGAACCTTTATGACTATATATGTACACATGATATATAACTAATAGTTAAACGACCTTCGGACGGATACCCGATATCCTACCAGACCACATCCCAACGGGGAAAAGGAAATAAGGCGGGTTAGCCTTCCTAAGTCCTTCAAACATTACTTATATAACTATACATATCTAGGCATGCAATTTACAATATAAAAGTATAAAAGAAGTTTCGTAAAAGCATTTGATATGTAAAAGAGTTTTTAAGACAGTTTGAAGTAAAACAGTTTAGTAAAGCATTTGATTTGTAACTTTACTTGTATTCCCCCCCCCCCCCATAAAAGTATTTATAAATATTTAAAAATATTTAAAAGGTTAATTAAGGGGTATGAACTCACCTGTAGTGAGTGGATTGGATTGAAGTGTCGTATACGATGCTAGGTGACAAGTGGAGACTTATACACACACAACGAGCCTAGTTATCATATAATCAATATATATATATATATATATATATATATATATATATATATATATATATATATATATAACTAATTAGGCAGTTTATCACTAATAATTTAAGTTAAGACACTCTAGAACATGGGAACACTTTGTTTCAAGTGTTACAGATCACAAGGGTTCCAACTAAGTGTTGTAGGGCATAGCTAGTGTGTTTGGGGTTCAAGGAAAACTCCCTAAGGGAGTTTACGGTTCTTAGGCACTCAAAAAATGATTTTATAGTCGTAAACTCATGATTTTACGGTCGTAAGCTCATATCCCCTTGACCACTTGATGTTTTGATGCTTTACAAGACCCTTAGAAGCATTTCTACTTAATGGTTAAGCCTTTGGAAGAGATTAGGGCACAATTTCCCCCCTTTGGAGATTTCACGGCCCTAAGACCATATTCTTTTGGGTTTACTGCCATAAACCCTTTAGGGTTATGGTATTTTGATGTTTGCTAGTCCTAAACATAACAAGGAATGATTCTAGGTTAGGTTCCAAGGCTTATGAAGAGTTAAAGCACACTTTGGCACTTTTGATTGGGGTTTACGGTCCAAGAACTTCTTGGGCCGTGAACACCTTACTCTTGGTGTTCTTGGAGTGTTTTCTTGTGTTTTGGAAATCTAATCAAAACACAAAATTTGATGGATTAAAAGATGTATAATCACTAGTTGTTATGATATAACAACAAATCAAACTAAGAAGTACTTACGTTTTCGGGAAATCGGGTGAAATCGGGATGGTAGTTGAGAGTGTTTGGACTTTGCTCTTGACGTTGCAAGTAACAAATGAGGTAATTTGGGGAGTAAATTCATGCTTAAGGCATGAGTTTATGGTTTTGGAATAATTTTCGGCCCAAACATAAAAGTTTGGCCGGGAATTCCTTAACTACGTGGTACTTGCAGTTTTGCAATTTCAAGACTCGAGACGGCACTTTCTTTCACCCATTTGTTTAAAGAATAATTATTAAAATAATCAAACGAACTTTAAATTTGCTAAAAACAAATAAAATTGAACTTGACTTATAATTTGGAATAATTGACTTTAGGGTTTGACTGAATAAAAATTTTGGGTTGTCACATCGCCTGCCAGATACTGTGGAACTAGCAACGCCCTCGCACAAAACATAGCAGTAATCTATGTCACTGTCTCAGTGGTTTGGTGAAGGTCCTAACATTCCCTCGTCACCTACTGGACCTCAATCACTGGTAAAAATTTAGCCCAAAACCTCATCACAAAATCCTCCCAAGACATCGACTAAACCCTCTCGCCCCCCAAAGCATGTCCAACCTCCTCCCACTAATCTTGGGCACTGTCTTTCAGAAGACAAGATGCAAGCCTGAACATTGCCTCCTCGGGGCAACAACTAGTACAGAAAGCGTTCGTGACATCCGCTAACCAACTTCTGCTCATAATCGGGTCCTTCTTCCCAAAAAACTGTGGAGCCCCACATGGCTGAAACTATCAAAAGGTCAAAGAGTGGGCTCTCACCATCACCACAAGAGTTTGCTCAATAATACTGCGGGTAATCTCTGATGAAATAAACTCCCACATTTGATCATCCATATGCTCGGCCCCAGAGCTAGAGCCTGAACCACTGCCAAAACCTCCTCAAGTGGCCACCATACTGAAAATAAACCATTCAAGCAATCAGAGAATATATATACTTAAAGAAGTCCACACTCTACAAGCTTCTTGGTATCATCGTGACTCTCCTTGACTCGAGTACAGATCCTATGCTTCTAGTAGTATGGGCCTATACTACCTTCCAGATCTATTCGTACTTTCCTCAAGGATCACCCTGATTCTCTCAAGCTACTTCCCTGTCAATCCAAACATCCTCTAACAAAACAACGCCCTCGGTACCGAATCCTCTCCTAGGTTTTCCCAGGGCTACCTCCACACCACTCTCAGCCATCAGCTATAGAAGGAACTCCCTCTAGCACCCTCTAACTAGCTTACAAACATAATTACATATCACTGACACCAAATAATTCTTTGAAGGAAAGGTTCCTCCCTACCACGGTTGGACTCAAACAAGAGCTGCGGAATAGGGTTAAACCTAACCTTCTGAAATGATCTAATCTCAGAAATATCTAACTTAGTGTATTCGCTCACTAGTTAGCTAATGTTAATGGAAACTCCTAGAAGCACAAAGCAAGAAACATTCAAGCATTGAGTAGTCTGAACACAAGCATATCCTAAACAGGTCCCATCGCTGATTATTCCAATACTAGCATGCAACTCTATAAGCTCATACAATAGGCATACAAAGGCATCTATCCTAACATTCTATCATTCAAATCCTAAGTAGATCCATAGCCCTAGTATAGCATGCGATTCATATATTCACAATTCAAGTATATCATAAGAACATGTTTGGGTATTTTTGGAAAACTTACTTGAGCTCGATCGATTGCATGCAACACATGTTTTTTTCTTTATTAGAAAATCTTTTTACAAAACATTTCTTCTTATGAAAATATAGGTTGTGATACCAACTTGTAACATCCCAAGAGTATGGCCAAATTGTTGGATAAGGTGTCTAAGTCCATAACTATTTCTGGTATGTACTTGACCCGACCCGGCATGGTCCACTTGGGTTGCATGGCATCATGCATTTGGATAGACTAAATGAGAGAAATAACACTTACGGTTTATTAATATATTATAAGTTCTAATATATTAATAGTATTATTTAATTAGTATTGATCAAGAATTAATTTGGAATTAATTAAGTGATCAAAAGATAACTAATTAAATATATGGGTTGATTATGTAAATCATCCATAACTTGTATAGTGGGCTAAAAGGCTCCATGGATTATCAAGTTGGGTTAAACCCATAAGATGCTCCATGGGAGTTACAAACCCATGGTTCATGGAAATGAAGAGTCATGACACATTAGGGTTTACATGATGTAACCCTAGATGTGTCACACTATATAAGTAACATCATCTCCACCAAAATCGGCTACACACAAGAACAAGAGAGGGCTAGTCTGACTTTTAGAGTGTTTGTATTCTCTCAAAAGTCATTCCAAAGGCATTTGGTGTTGTGTGAAGCATTTAAGGCATCACACTTGGGGTGCTAGGCTCACAAGGTATCAAGGAATCAAAATCAACTACAAGGTATGTAATTCTAACCAACTTTTTACTTTAAAAGTTCCCCATGTACGCTAGACAGGATTATGAACCTTGGAAATCATATTTTGCATGTATTTTGACAAACATAGATCCAAGGTTTTCTAGGGTTGCATGTACACTTAGGAAGTGTTATAGTGCTCAAAACCCATCAGTGGTATCATAGCCTAAGCTTGTTTGTGAATACTTGATGCAAAATTGTGTTGAAAATCGACTTTTTGCTGTCTACACAGGGGACTCAACGAGTCATGGGGAGGACTCGACAAGTCCAAGTGAAAATGCAACCAACTCGGCGAGTCGGTTCGTGCACTCGACGAGTTGGCCATGCAGAATGCAAAAATTCGATTTGTGCTGCTGGAAATAGATTAGAAACATTACCCTAAACTGTTTTGGTGTTGTAAAACTTGTTTTAGTTGGTGTAATGGTTGTTCTAATCCATTTACAATGGCTAATATCAATTTTTCATGATTATATGTGTTCATATGTTCTTGAAATTTTGATATGAATATTCATGTTCTTATGAGTTCTTGATAGATCATAGGAGTTACTTGTTTATATGATTAATTCATGATTATATGATTAATTCATGATCTTTATGTGTTTTAATGGAGTCTATAACTTGTCCTCAACATATGGATAACCAAAAGTCACTTTGTGTTAAAAACCATTAAAAGAACACATAAGTTATAAAATGAAGATTCTTCATTTTAATGACTCATAAGTTATGAATATGAAAGGTTTTGTAAAGTTACAAAACTTGCCCTCAAGTTTTGGAACATGTAAAGTCACAAAACTTTAGTTCTAACCCATAGAATTTTAAAAGTTAAAATTCAACCCTTATACTTTATAATATTATAAGTAAATAATATATATATATATATATATATATATATATATATACACACACACACACACAGATATATATATATATATATATATATATATATATGTATGTATAAGATCAAGTCGTCTTACCGCTAGTACGCCTCATTCACGAAGCCGGTCTATAAGGGGGGCATAAGGTTGTTGCCTATAAAATGGTAACTTAATGGGTGTCCACTCTCACCCACCGTTTCCTTGATCGGTGGAGGATCGTTATCCGAACGGGTAGGACAAGGACTTATAAACTTTCATTAAAAGTATAATGAATATTATAAAGTAACTAAATGTTTTATTAAATTCCCAATCTTAGTTACTTTAGGAAAATGTGAATAAGGTGCTAATCCATGATATTACGCTTTACACTTTGTTTAAGTCGTTGGTGGAGCGTGTGTGGCTAACCGGCACACTAACTTGGACTTAACAAGGTAGGTAAAGGGTGACTTAAGGTTTATCATAGTATCGGTGGAGCGTGTGTGGTTAACCGGCACATCGATTGAGTGATAAACATTAAGGGTACCAAGTGATTTGCAAGGTTACTTCACACCTCGTTTTGTGATCCTCGGTATCCAAGTCACAAAAATTGGAAGGCACACTCGAGATTGAAACATGCCTTTGAAAAGTTCATTGAATCTCAAAAGAATCTAGGAATTTCTAAGAACCAAATTAAAAAACTTAATATTTTAATATTTCGTTTTTTTTTGTGGAAATTGGTGAATCTTCATTCACCTACCTTTCAAATATGTTATTACTTAGATTACGGCATACCTCTTCTAAGTATAATATATTGTGATTGGGTCCTAGCCTTAATATTACATTTGGATGTTTTATTAAGGACTATATCTATATCTAAACTAATCTTCCTCAGATGTCTTCAAATAATGCTGCTTCTGGCTCTAATCCTAATGGCTCCTTTACCCTTATGAACTCACGTGGTAAAGTCACTTTTGATGGATCCAACTTCAATGAGTGGATCAGAAACATCGGAATGATTACCCGCTATGAGGACAAAGAATATGACCTCGATAAGGAGCTTAAGGAGATTGATGAGACCACTGCAACTCCCCAGGAGATCGCTGACTTTCGAACACATGAAAGGGATGCCACCAAAGTGGCATGCATCATGATGGCCACCATGACAGCCGAACTCCAAAAGTCCTATGAGGACTTCTACCCTTTTGAAATGCACCAAGATTTGATGGAAAGATACCATCAAAGTGCACGACAAGAGAGGTATGAAATCATCTCCTCCATGATAACAACCCGAATGAAGGATGGTGAACCCATCACGGGTCACATGCAGAAAATGCAAAAGATTTGTGGATCGTTTGCTGAAGCTTAATGTGAACTTCCCCGAGGAGCCTGCAATAGATATCATTTTGCACTCCTTACCCTCGTGCTATGATCAATTCCGCAAGACATATCATATGAATAAGGAAGAGGTCACACTCAGCAAACTTCAAGGACTCCTAAAGACTGCGGAAATTGGTCTTAAGGGTAAGTTGGTTGTTACTTCTAGTCCTACCAACTCCGCCCCTGTCTTGGCAATCGGGAAAGATAGAGGGAAGAAGAGGAAGAGATATTCGAAGGGTACCAAGGCTAGGACCCTTGAAGGCTCCTCTTCAAATGGAACCAAGAAAGGTTTCGTTACTCCTTCTACAGACCCAAAGGAGGCTGAATGCTTCTATTGTCATGAAAAGGCACATTGGAAGTGTTATTGCCCAAAGTACCAACAATATGTAAAGGATGGGAAAGTTGTAACCAACCATGCAGGTATTTACACTATCTTATCTAGTAACTCACCCTATTCTAACTCTTGGGTCCTTGATATCGGTTGTGGTATTCATATTTGTTTTGATTTGTATGGACTAAGAAGAAGTGAGAATGTGGAGCAAGGAAGAATAAACCTGATCATGGGGAATAGGAAAGTTTCACCTGTCACCAAGATTGGAGTTTATACTTTATCGCTAAGTAGTGGGTTTAGTTTAGATTTGAATAAATGTTGTTATTTGCCAGAAATGGCAAAAAATGTTATTTCCTTTCATGCATTGTATAAACAAGGTTTTACCTTTTCATTTGATAATGGAGTTGGTTCGATTAATGCTTTCTTTAATAATGTTCTTTATTTTAAAGCATTACCTTGTGATGGTGTGTATGAAACTGTATCTATGGTTGATAACTTAGGAAATAATGCTTTGTGTATTGATTTTGTTAATGATAATAACTTGGATAAAGCATCATTATGACATTGTCGTCTTGGACATATAAGCAAGAAACACATAGGCCGACTCTAAAGGGATGGAGTCTTGGAGTCATTTGACCTAAAGTCAGATGATAGTTGTGAATCATACTTACTTGGAAAAATGACAAAGTCACCCTTCACAGGTTCTTGTGAGAGGGGTGAAGGTTTGTTGGATCTCATACACAAGGATGTGTGTGGACCCTTCAAACAAGCCACAAGGGATGCTAATCGTTATTATTTGACTTTTACTGATGATTATAGTAGATATGGATATGTCTACTTAATCAAGCATAAGTCAGAGACTTTTGAAAGGCTTAAAGAGTTTAAACAGGAAGTCGAGAATCAATTGGGCTGGAACATTAAGATGCTTCGATCTGATCGAGGTGGTGAGTATCATAGTTCAGAGCTCCTTGACTATCTTATGGAATGTGGGATTGTCTCACAATTGACACCTCCCAGGACACTGCAGTTGAATGGTGTGGCTGAGAGGCATAATCGAACCTTGTTGGATATGGTTCGTTCCATGACGAGTCGAGCTTCGCTACCAACCTCATTTTGGGGGTATGCCTTAGAGACTACCGCCCATATCCTTAATCTAGTCCCTACAAAGAAAGTTGCCAAAACTCCTCATGAGATGTGGACTGGTAAAGTACCCAAATTAGACCACATCAAGATTTGGGGTTGTGAGGCTTTCGTGAGACGCGAGACTCATGATATGCTCGAACCTCGAAGTGAGAGGTGTATTTTCATCGGCTACCCATAGAAATCCTTTGGTTACCTCTTCTACATACCTATTGGAAATGTGGTCTTTGTAGCTAGGAGGGTTGTCTTTCGAGAAATAGAGTTTATAAGTCAAGGAAACAGTGGGAGGCATGTTGACCTTGATGAAATTCAAGAGTCAAGTGGTGAAGGAACTTCAAACCTTAGCACTCAACTTGAGGAGGAAACTCCTGTTGAGCCAATTGATGACTCTATACCTCTGAGGCGTTCCACGAGAGTTAGGAATGCACCTCAGCATTACTATGGATTCCATATTACTACGGAAGGTGATACACTTATTAGTGATGAGACACTAGTAGCTCTAGATGAACCTAACAGTTATGCGGAATCCATGGCAGGCCCTGAATCAGCCAAGTGGAAAGAGGCAATGGACAGCGAGATACAGTCCATGTATGAAAATCAAGTTTGGAACTTGGTTGAGAATGTACCAGGTCGTAAGACTGTAGGGTGCAAATGGATCTTCAAGAAGAAGACCGACATGGATGGTAATGTACACACTTATAAGGCACGAATGGTTGCAAAGGTTTTTTCTCAAACTCCAGGAGTTGAATATGATGAGTCCTTTTCTCCAGTGGCCAAGATTAAGTCTATTAGGGTTCTGTTAGCCATCGCTGCATTTCATGGTTATGAAATATGGCAAATGGATGTCAAAACCGCTTTCCTTAATGGAAAGTTGGCTGAAGACGTTTACATGAGTCAGCCAGAGGGTTTTGTCAGTACAGAGTACCCTAATAGAGTGACTAAGCTTGAGAAATTCATTTATGGAAAAAAGCAAGCACCTTGCAGATGGAATCTTCGCTTTGATGAGAAAGTCAAAGAGTTTGGATTTTCTAGGAGTGAAGATGAATCTTGTGTACATGTCAAGTCTAGTGGGAGTATAGTTAGCTTTTTGGTATTGTATGTGGATGACATACTACTCATAGGAAACGACATCCCAACTCTGCAGGAAGTTAAGTCTTGCCTTGGGAAGTGTTTCTCTATGAAGGACCTAGGAGAAGCTACCTATATTCTAGGGATAAGGATCTTGAGAGACCGGAGTAAAAGACTAATTGGACTTAGTCAAAGTACCTACTTGGATAAAGTGCTGAAGAGATTCAGCATGCAGGACTCCAAGAAAGGAGAGTTACCCATCTAGAGTAACACTAGATTGAGTAAGACTCAAAGCCCAAGTACTGAAGCTGAGATAGCAGAAATGAGTCGAGTACCTTATGCTTCGGTTGTAGGATCGATCATGTATGCTATGACTTGCGCTAGACCTGATGTAGCATTTGCTTTGAGCATGGTTAGCAGGTATCAGGGGAACCCTGGCAAGGCATACTGGACTGCGGTAAAGAATATCCTCAAGTACTTATGGAGGACTAAGGATTGGGTCCTTACCTTCAGTGCGAGTGATGACTTGAGAGTTGTAGGGTATAGAGATGTTGGCTTCCAGACTGATAGGGATAATTTCTGCTCTTAGTCGGGCTGGGACTTTACCCTAAACGGAGGAGCTATAACTTGGAATAGTTCCAAGCAGGAGACAGTAGCTGATTCTACTTGTGAATCAGAGTATATAGCAGCGAGCGAGGCAACGAAGGAGGCTATATTTCTAAAGAACTTCAGTGGAGACCTTGGAGTTGTACCAGCTGTAAAGGAACCTTTGGAAATTTTCTGTGATAGTGAAAGTGATGTTGCCTTAGCCAAGGAACCAAGGGATCACGGGAGATCCAGACACATCGACATAAAATATCACTTTCTCAGACATCGTATAGAAGAAGGAATCCTCGTGGCAAAGAGGGTATCATTAGATGAGAACCCAGCAGATCCCCTCACGAAGGGACTGATTCGGGTTAAGAATCTTCAGCATGCTCGGAGCATAGGGCTAAAGGATGATATAAGTTTTAGTAGTTAGATAATTTAGAAATTTGTAAAGTGTAATTGACATTTGATGATAAATAAAATTTGTGTTTATTTATGAGTAAAGTGTTGCTATCTTTTTTCAATCGTTTACTATAATTTCTTTTGCATGTTTTGACTTCTAGAATTTTATGTTGTGTTTTACATATTATTCAAATTTTCCCCAGTCGGTCATATGTTGGAAGTAGATATGAATTAAGACTGTCATGAAGTTGGTTGTAGGTGTCAAGTTTTGGGACAACACTTCATGAGTACTCATAAGTTCTGAGTATTGGAATCAACCCACGCTCACTGGTATCACTTCATGGAATTTATCTCGAGTGATCGTGAGACGGTAATATCATAAAAGTCTTCAAACCTAGAGATATGATTTGTTGCCTATGAGTTGGTTATGCATTGATTGTACGAAAACGCATTGGTAACTCGATGTTATAAAACGTGCTTTTGTGTATAATTCAACAAGTAGTAGAGCAAACATATGATTCGAAGTTTATCTGTTCCTTCTTGGATTAGAAGCTGATATCTGGGCCCCTTGATGATTTTGTTTTGACCTATGTACCGGGCCCGGTTAGAACTAAGTTGATGTGTTCAATTAAGCTCTTTGTCAAACAAATCGGAAATCGGGAAACAAACTGTTGGACAATAAGAAAGACATTGTTCCATGTATTTGTCCGGCTGATATCTAGAACAGAGGATTATTTGATCACTTATCTTAAATGGCGTAACATCATTGTGACAACCGTCAATATCCGGTCAAGCCAAAGTCAACTAAAGTCAATAGGTCAAATCGATCGACTCAATTAACCTTTGTGTACTAGGGTTTATGGTGTGTTATTTCCGTACAACTCGTTATACTAATGAGAAATCATCAGTCAAAAAGTCCGTACATCTAGATTTCATTAACTTAAGACAGTGGTAAATATCGAAACAAACCGATAAAACAATATTGCATACTCATTGGGAGTGTGTAAGATCCTTAAACATGGCTTAGTGGGGCTTACGGACCATGCGTTCGGAAGCCAGACACTCACCAAAGTCACACACGAAACCTCTCTAAATCGTTTTTACTCTATATTTAGAATCTCTCCCAAATCTCTCCAAGAATGTGAAATCTCTCCCAAATATCTCCAGGAATGTGAAATCTCTTCCAAAATCTCTCTTTATATGAGAAATCTCTCCAAGAATGTGAAATCTCTCCCAAATCTCTCTTTGTATGAGAAACCTCTCCATGAATGTCAAATCTCTCCCAAATCTCTCCTTGAATGAGAAATCTCTCCAAGTATGGGAAATCTCTCCCAAATCTCTCTCAAAAGTTCATTAAACTTTTTATAGTCTTTCGGACCATCCCGACCCTTAACCGGGTCAAAAACGGCTTGAAACGGAGTAAAAATGAGTAAAACAGCTTTATTGAGCCAAAACCCTCTTAAGAATCGAAACCCTCTCAAGAACCGAAACCTCAGCAGCCGAGACCGAGACCTTGGAACCGAGAGACAACCGAGAACCGAGACCCTGAGAACCGAGACCTCCCGCGAGCCGAAACCACCTGAACCAAGCCTCGCCTTCGGCTCCCTTTCCCGCCTGCGAAAGTCTTCAGCCGAACACGCCAAGAACCGAGACCGAACCTCGGTCTTCCTTCTGCCTTCACACTCTCGGTTCCCCACTTCCGACCGAGCCTCGCATCTTCTTTTCTTTTCCCCACTTTCGGTTCTTTTCTCCTTCCCCTCCTCTCGGTCCTTCTCTTCTACTCTCAGCCCTCTCTTCCACTTTCGGTTCTAAGCTCCTAAGGAGCAGAACCTTCGCATTTCCGCCAAAATTTCAGATTTTTGCAATTTTCACCCGGTTTTCAATATTTTTAGCGTTTTGAGCCCGTTTTTCGAGATTTTAACGCGAGATTTTCACCCAAAATCATATTTTAACATAATAAACCCTAAATATAATTAATTTAATCATATTTTCATGAAAATCTTTATTTAAAGAATAAAATTTAGTGTGTGAAGTACAAGGAGGTGGAGTGTTGACTTATCTTTAACTTATGACACAAGCAACCACTCCCATACCCACTCCATGTCACTATTCACCATCATCCCATACCTAGTCATTTCATGGTACTTTTCCCACTATTTTTCAGCCACACACTTGGTCAAGGGTTAGAAAACCCTCCTCTCTCCTCACATTTCTTTCATTCTTCCATCAAGAACAAACTTCATTTTGTCTCATTTTCTCTCTCTAAAATTCGAGATTCAAGGCTATACTCCAAGCTTTTCTTCTACTTTTGGTAAGTATTAACATCCTCCTTATGTTTATTTCACTTCCTTCTATTCAAATCATGGATATCTTACACAAACTCCATCCTATTGGTGTTAGATCTTCGAATCTTCAAGAAATCTCCCAAAGTGTTCTTGAGTTGAACACTTCTTTTCTCTATCATCCATCTACTGAAATCACATAAGGTGAGTTCATACCCCTGTATTTTCATGTTTTCCTATGTTTTAAGGTGGGGGGGGAATACAAGTTAAAACACCAAGAACATAACTAAACTTTGCTAACAGCTTCATCAGAAAAGTTGGACTCCATTCACGAACTGTTTTGGACAACCTAAACATTTTAGTTTTCAAAACTGTATTAGGTGCAAATAGTTCCAGTTCTTAGCTTTAAAATGACTACTTGAACATCTCCATACAATTTTTCTACAATTTATGGTGATATTTACAAAACTGCCTATCGTTTCAAACATCAATCCGGACCAGTCTGTGATTATGGACTTTTCACACCAGTTGGAGGTCATTAAAATTCATAATAAAAATTATGAACAAACTAGACTCATTTCCCAAACTCTCAGAATTTACGGATTCTGATTTGGATCTTTGATGATTTTTCTATAAATTTTCTAAGAACAGTAAATGAAAATATTAACAAAAGAAAAATGCTATCAATTTCATTTCACCTTGTAACATGTTGAGCAAGGTGTATATCTTTATGTGAAAATATGTTCTTACAAATAGATGACATTTTGACTTAGTATATAGTCATACATCAGAAAACAAATGGATTTTTACCTACAAACGTGTGGTAATTAATTTGTTGTTATAATGTATGTTGCTTCACTTTAGTAAAAAGTACATATACATATCGGTAAACAAAAGGGTTTTTACCTTCACAAATACGTTAGTTAACCATAATAAACAAAGTTATAACTATTACATTTAAACTTTTTGACAAACTATAATAGGTATGGTTTATGTTTCCATTAACACATCAAACACATTTCGGAAGGTTTTATTCCCACAGGAAAAGGTTTTACACTCACGCACACCACACGTAAACTTGTTACTTAAATTGTGAGACATTCTCTTTCTGTACGTCCGAGTGCGGGATCTAAATTCCTGGTAGTTATAACCAGAGTCTCTTGTAGGGAGAACGTGATAGTTGTGTATAGATCTATATTGGGTTTGACACCCCCACACCTTACTGCTAGCTACAGTAGGACCTGCAGGTCTACGGGTGACAAATGTCATTTCAGTTTCACGACGCTTGAGAAACGTTGTGGCAGGTTCATTCAGTCATACTATGGTTATAGCGGCTCACATAGGGAGTTAACAACACATAAAGTTTACAGGGATTTTCATAAATCAAAAAGGGGTTTTATGTCGATTTAAAATCACTTTTTATATCAATAATTACAAATATTATTGTATACTTTCAGTCTTGGTATTTAAGAGTACACACCTTTCATTATGGGATTTTTCTCAAATCAGAAAAGGGTTTTACACCAATTTAAAACCACTTTTATATCTTTAAGTATGAAAAATACTTGTTCATTTTCGGTCCCGACATTTTAGACCACATAACTTTTATAAGGAAAATATTGTATTTTTCTTGGTAACACACCACACATTACAAAGAACAGTTTCCAAACTCTTTATCTAAAAAGCTTATGAACTAACCAACCTTTGTGTTGACACTTTTTCAAACAACTTGTATTCTCAGGAATTCAGTGAAACAGGAAATCAACAGCGTTTTGAGGATGAGACGATAAATCGTCGAACAGTTCATTTTGTCATCATAATGTAATTGATTTGAATCATGTAAACTTATATTTTGGTGTAACTTTTTTCAATTATATTTATGATGGTTGTAATTACTTTGAGCACCATTATACTCGTTGTTGTGATACTATACATGAAGTCCGCCACCCGCGGACATTTTCGCCATCCTTGGTTTGGGGGTGTGACAGATTGGTATCAGAGCATTGTTTATAGTGAGCTAAGTATATCGAACCACATAAGATATACAAACTATAAATGCATTGGTACTAAGGTCTCTGATTTAAAGTTTTCAAAACAACTATACTTTTAGAAATAAGGGTTTAGGTCATTTTTGGTCACTTAACTTTTGATTTTGTGCTCATTTGGTCACTTAACTCTTTTTAAGTTTTAAAAGGTCGTTAAACTTTTAACTTTGTGCCCATTTAGTCACTTAACTTTTGGTTTGGTCACATTTAGTCACTTAACTTTTAGATTTGGGCTCATTTAGTCACCTAACTTTTAAAATCGTGCTCATTTAGTCACTAAACTTTGAAAAAATTTAAAATTTTAGTGACTAAATGAGCATAATTTTAAAACTTAAGTGACTAAATGTGACCAAACCAAAAGTTAAGTGACTAAATGAGCACAAAACCAAAAGTTTGATGACCTTTTAAAACTTAAAAAGAGTTAAGTGACCAAATGAGCACAAAACCAAAAGTTAAATGACCAAAAATGACCTAAACCCTAGAAATAAATAGTTTCTTGTTAAAAGTATACATGCATGCGTACATACTAAGGTCAACATCATTCTAGAACAGAACAAAAGTAATGATTGTCGAATATCACAGGTAAGCTCGGGGATGTATGGTCAGTCTTGGGAGCGGCATAGCCTAATCAACTATGCTTGTCCTAGGAGTGATTAGCACATGCCCAAGAATGGTTGTGATATGGCGACAAGTCTAAAAACTTACCAACACTACCACAATGAGAACATTAGAACAGAACATGAGTTTAAAATATTATGGGAGTATTTTGTGTTACTATAAGTGCTTACATGAGAACTAAACAGGTCTCTATCAAATAGGTCAATAGTTGTTAAGTGGATACGCAAAGGTTATATGAAATTTAGGCGTTATAGACTCAGAATCTGTGACCATTGCTTTACTTCCTGTTCTCGTTGGATTGTGGATTTGGAGTTAGAGTCACCTATTCAAAGGAATATCCTGCCTTGATTTCATATAACTGGTATACACTACACAAATATTGACATAACTGATATAGATCATCTAATAATTATCTAGATAGTTCGTCCAATAATTATCTTCTTACTCCTATTCTCGCACGTATAACATAGCAAGGTTCTACTTACCAGACGACCCCTACTTTCCCAACCAGAGAAATGGTGGATGGTTATGAGAAGAATCAAAAGCGGAACCGGAGGTAATCAATTCTCCATGCGTAGCCAGGGTTCCCGTGAACGGTTTCGACTACATCGAACCTGTGCCCCGTTAGGCAACTGTGATCGAGGGTTGAAGTCGATAGCAATGACAGCAACCACCATGTGGAGACCAACGAGGGTGCTATGACCTCAACCACGGGGGACCGACTAACAGAACCCTCCCGGCGAAAACCCGGCAGATCACAAGCATCATGGATTAAAATAGGAAGACTACCACCCGAGTTCAGAAACTGCGCGCTACTTCAGACCCTACCATCTCACGTACCAGAGGCTTGGAAAGAGACTACTATTTCCGAGACCAACTCCCTTTTTTTGGACCTTATCGCCGCTCGTGAAGAGGAAAGAGAGTAACAGGGTAAACACACGGAATTCAAAGAGAGGATGATTGCAGCCAAGCGTCGATTGGCAAAGCTGCAAGATGCATCGACTTTGCATCAGGAATCACAAGGGACGAATTGTCGCGAGTAGAGTTCATACCGCTCACAAGACTTTGTAAATTAAGTTCTTGAGTATGCGTTGGTGCTACTCTATTCTAGGTGTAAGCACGTCACTGCGATTTAAGCGGTTATACTAATCGAGAGATCTATTTGCTATCAAAACTTTTCCTTGCATGGATGTAAGGTGTACCTGCATCAAGGCCAAAAATGTTTGTTGAAACCACAATTACTAGAATCATATTAACAAGATAGGCTTAGGACCTAGCTTGGGTCAAATTACAATGTTTCACTGGGATACATAACTACTAAAACACATGAGTTTACCATATAAAGACTCTCGTTATGAACTATTTACAGAACACGCTTAACAACCGAATTACGTTACAAATTGATATAAGATAAACTTAGTTAGAAAACTCACGACGTATAGCCATTCTAAAGACACATTTCCATATTACCTTTAACATTTTGGTTGAGAGGTTCCTTCTTCGTAGATCTATGGGGTGCGATCATACAGGCACTAATACATCGGGTCCCATCAAAACTCCTCAGCAAAGTGTGTTTGGACAAACATGATTCTAAGATGAGTAAAGCTTAATGCCCGTATGAAACCTACTCCTACCTACTGCCATAACTCCATCCCAGGAACGTTAGCAGAAACACTGGGAATAGTACAGTAATGTGCAAAAATTTATATGCGTGAATATAAATTGTAGGATGCACTTGAGATAATTATTTCCACTAACGAAGTCGTTTTTCATCATGAAACAGAACTATGTCTTCACCAAGAGGCAGCCAACCAACTAGCAAGACGCCAACCCTGTAGATAGACTTTGCTACTTTTCAGGCTGCAGTCACGGCAGCCGTGACAACCGTCATGGCGCAATTCAATGCTAACAACGCCAGCAGAGACAGAAGCGGTACTGACAATGCAGATTGTTGTAACAACCAGGAACACCAACGGGTGTCTGCCAACGAAAATGCCTCAGACCACAAACCTACGAACAAGAAGCGGAAGTTTTGGAATAAAAAGGAGCGCAACCAACCTCAGAAATCCGCTAAAAGACAACAACCTGTAGCCACCCCTACAATTACAACAGCAGTCATGACACATGCCTCGACACTAGCCACTTGGTCTGCCACCCAAACGCCGGCCAGACCATATAAGGGATCACTCCCAAAGTGTAACCAATGTGGCTTCCATCACAATGGAGCTTGTCGGATTTTACACTGTAACAACTGCAACAGGAAAGGGCATATCGTTCGTTTCTGTAGGACCCTGACTCAACACATCGCTTCAACCCCTAACACCAATGTAAGTCCAGTGTGCTGCCTATGTGGCGAAACAAGGCACTTCAAAAGACACTGTCCAACTGAGAGGAATGACGGAGGAGCAGGAGGAGTGTGATGAACACACCAGCAGGAGCAACAAGGGAACCATATTAGGACTTTTGTAATGTTTCCAACGACAAAAAATGTTTAAGTACCATATGTTTGTAATGAATTTCGTATGCTTGCTAAAATCACCGTCTTTCTAAAAGTAGTTGAAATACTCTCTCGTTCAAATCAAACCAAAGACACTCATATATGACCTTAGGATCATTACCTGTAAACTGTGATGACTTTGTACATGCATTGGGGTTAATTATAATCAAAATACTAAAGTCTTGAAACAAATAATTCCATCCTGACTCCTGTTCCAAGTCTAGTGGTGGTATTTGGATAGAACCATCCGCTCGACAATTTTACCAACATCAAATTACATATGACGTTAATATACCGCTCGATCATAGGGAGACCTGTCAGGGATCATGATATCAAGTATCATTACTAGCTATCGAAACACACCCACTACCAGTGCTAGACACTATGGTACAAATCATATATAGTAATAATGACATCGAACAAAACGGAACACACTGAAAAGAAACACAAGATACTCTATCACTCTAATGAGCACTTCTTATGAATACAGCTTAACACATGCTTTATCTAATAAGATATTGTGTCATCATTCAATTTCGATTGGTATAGTCCTCATCTTCCCGGTTTAACGACTACAAAAGGACCCTTCACCTAACCCACCAAATATCGAAACCTTTGTCTCTCATAAACACATTGAGCATGGACCTCCGGGTCATCTCTCGCTATGAAACCCCAAAACATGCACCAGAGGAGTGTTATACTTCCCGAAACCTTATCACAAGTATTTCCAGGAGACCTTTCGGGAATGTCACGCATACAGCAGACAATGTTCAAGAAGCTTGGGACGGATACGGTTAGTCTACCACTACTGCGAATATACGCGAGGATAATGTATGATTAAAAATTCTACGGACATTGGATGTGTGCTTCCGCCTTATTTCCTATTCCATGTCTGGTTGTGGACTTGGAACAGAGTCACCCATCCAACTGTCTTGCCAACCTTAAGTACATACGACCTATATGCGCAAGTTAGTGATAGATGGACCAGGTACGAGTCCTACCATGAACTTCGGGCCAAGGTTCCCCAGGAGGACGAGTGAATGTCTTACCATCCGAATAAGTCTAGTCGCGTAAACCAAACCCACATGCTTCCTAACGAGCTAAGCAATCGAGGAACACTACATCAGGCCCTATGCAGCGCTCTGAGGAGAAGTTATTACTTGTGACTTAAGACAGCTAAAGACGTACGAGGTAGGCTAGATAACGCATGAACTCGAACTAGGAGCAGTAGAGTTCGCCCTAGAGGTATAGAGGCACCATCTCTCCGACACGAAGCATACAATCTTCACCGATTATAAGAACCTAGAAAGCACGGACGGCGGGACATATTATCCCATGAACCGGATCTGGACACCGAGGTTGATGAATTCAGAAATAATGTCACGAACGAAGCACACGAAAACTCGCTACTTCCCTTCATCCAGGCTCGGACAAGATGTGACCGGACCTCAAAAAGTGCCATCAATGGACGAATAGGAAAGCAGACATCGTTACACATGTGGGAAAGTATCGGACTTTTTCCAATGACAAGAGAGAATAAAGGAAGCCTTCGCGTCTCCTACAACAACCAGTGATACCTGAAAGGAAGTGGGAGCGGCTAACCATGGGCTTCATAACCAAGCTACCCATAGCAATGCATGGTCTCGATACCATTTGGGTAACCGTCGATAGACCGGCCGAATCCGCACACTTTCTACTAATTAAAGAAATCAACAGAATGGGGTAATCGACTACAACATACATCAAAGAGATTAGGCGACCACAGGGTCTATTGATATCTGTTATCTCTAACAGAGATAGTAGATTCATTTCGTCACCCTGGCAACCCTTGCACAGAACTAGGTTGGACTTGAGTATGGCCTACCAACAGCAAACCAACGAGCAGAACAAAAGGGGCCATTCAAACCTTAGGTGACATGTAAATAGCTTGGGTGATTAAATTCAGTAAAGCGTGGGAGTGCCCACTTACCACTTGGCAAAAAAATCGAAATGAACGAGAGTTCATTTCTCCATCATCCATCTACTGAAATCACATAAGGTGAGTTTATACCCCTGTATTTTCATGTTTTCTTGAGTTTTAAGAGGGGGGGGGGAATACAAGTTAAAACACCAAGAACATAACTAAACTTTGCTAACAGCTTCATCAGAAAAGTTAGACTCCATTCACGGACTGTTTTGGACAACCTAAACATTTTAGTTTTCAAAACTGTATTAGGTGCAAATAGTTCCAGTTCTTAGCTTTAAAATGACTACTTGAACATCTCCATACAATTTTTCTACAATTTATGGTGATATTTACAAAACTGCCTATCGTTTCAAACATCAATCCGGACCAGTCTGTGATTATGGACTTTTCACACCAGTTGGAGATCATTAAAATTCATAATAAAAATTATGAACAAACTAGACTCATTTCCCAAACTCTCAGAATTTACGGATTCTGATTTGGATCTTTGATGATTTTTCTATAAATTTTATAAGAACAGTAAATGAAAATATTAACAAAAGAAAAATGCTATCAATTTCATTTCACCTTGTAACATGTTGAGCAAGGTATATATCTTTATGTGAAAATATGTTCTTACAAATAGATGACATTTTGACTTAGTATATAGTCATACATCAGAAAACAAATGGATTTTTACCTACAAAAGTGTGGTAATTAATTTGTTGTTATAATGCATGTTGCTTCACTTTAGTAAAAAGTACATATACATATCGGTAAACAAAAGTGTTTTTACCTTCACAAATACAGTAGTTAACCATAATAAACAAAGTTATAACTGTTACATTTAAACTTTTTGATAAACTATAATAGGTATGGTTTATGTTTCCATTAACACATCAAACACATTTCGGAAGGTTTTATTCCCACAGAAAAAGGTTTTACACTCACGCACACCACACGTAAACTTGTTACTTAAATTGTGAGACATTCTCTTTCCGTACGTCCGAGTGTGGGATCCAAATTCCTGGTAGCTATAACCAGAGTCTCCAGTAGGGAGAACGTGATAGTTGTGTATAGATCTATATTGGGTTTGACACACTACACCTTACTGCTAGCTACAGTAGGACCTGCAGGTCTACGGGTGACAAATGTCATTTCAGTTTCGCGACGCCTGAGAAACGTCGTGGCAGGTTCATCCAGTCATAGTATGGTTATAGCGGCTCACATAGGGAGTTAACAACACATAAAGTTTACAGGGATTTTCATAAATCAAAAAGGGGTTTTATGTCGATTTAAAATCACTTTTTATATCAATAATTACAGATATTATTGTATACTTTCAGTCTTCGTATTTAAGACTACACACCATTCATTACGGGATTTTTCTCAAATCAGAAAGGGTTTTACGCCAATTTAAAACCACTTTTATATCTTAAAGTATGACAAATACTTGTTCATTTTCGGTCCCGACATTTCGGACGACATAACTTTTATAAGGAAAATATTGGATTTTTCTTGGTAACACACCACACATTACAAAGAACGGTTTCCAAACTCTTTATCTAAAAAGCTTATGAACTCACCAACCTTTGTGTTGACACTTTTTTCAAACAACTTGTATTCTCAGGAATTCGGTGAAACAGGAAATCAACAGCGTTTTGAGGATGGGACACTAAATCGTCGAATAGTTCATTTTGTCATCATAATGTAATTGATTTGAATCATGTAAACTTATACTTTGGTGTAACTTTTTTCAATTATATTTATGATGGTTGTAATTACTTTGAGCACTATTATACTCATTGTTGTGATACTATACATGAAGTCTGCCACCCCCGGACGTTTCCGCCATCCTTGGTTTGGGGGTGTGACAATCATCTTCTCAGTTCCGAGAGACCTTGAAAGGGCTACGATTGTTGATCGGTTACTGAAGTCATACTTGTAGTTATAGTTATTAGACTTATCCAAGTTGGAGACTGTTAGATAAGGTGTCTAAGTCCATAACTATTTCTGGTATGTACTTGACCCGACTCGGCATGGTCCACTTGGGTTGCATGGCATCATGCATTTGGATAGACTAAATGAGAGAAATAACACTTACGGTTTATTAATATATTATAAGTTCTAATATATTAATAGTATTATTTAATTAGTATTGATCAAGAATTAATTTGGAATTAATTAAGTGATCAAAAGATAACTAATTAAATATATGGGTTGATTATGTAAATCATCCATAACTTGTATAGTGGGCTAAAAGGCTCCATGGATTATCAAGTTGGGTTAAACCCATAAGATGCTCCATGGGAGTTACAAACCCATGGTTCATGGAAATGAAGAGTCATGACACATTAGGGTTTACATGATGTAACCCTAGATGTGTCACACTATATAAGTAACATCATCTCCACCAAAATCGGCTACACACAAGAACAAGAGAGGGCTAGTCTGATTTTTAGAGTGTTTGTATTCTCTCAAAAGTCATTCCAAAGGCATTTGGTGTTGTGTGAAGCATTTAAGGCATCACACTTGGGGTGCTAGGCTCACAAGGTATCAAGGAATCAAAATCAACTACAAGGTATGTAATTCTAACCAACTTTTTACTTTAAAAGTTCCCCATGTACGCTAGACAGGATTATGAACCTTGGAAATCATATTTTGCATGTATTTTGACAAACATAGATCCAAGGTTTTCAGGGGTTGCATGTACACTTAGGAAGTGTTAGAGTGCTCAAAACCCATCACAAATCCCTTAAACCAAGGCTCTGATTCAAACTAGTAATGTCCCAAAACTTAGAACCAATTTTTTTTATATTAATTAAACCAACAACCAAAAATATTTATCAAAAACCATAAAATAATCATAATGTATCCAAAAACATCCCAAAGTAAATCAGATTCAATTAAGCGGAAAATCGTGGTGTGTGCAATGTGATCATCTCGAGGTCTTCTCCTTCGATCCGAAAGTACCTGAAACATAAACTGAAAAACATAAGCACAAAGCTTAGCAAGTTCCCCAAAATACCACATATCATACATATATGTCAGCTCAAGGTTGTAATGGATCTATATCACCCCCCCCCCCCCCGAGTCTATTTCAACTCATGTGTCAGCTCAAGGCTTTACCAGGTTTATTTCACCCCCGAGTCTATTTCAACTCAATCAGTATTTTTCAACCGCACGGGTCTATTTCACATCTAGATCTATTTCACCCCACATACATACAACAAATAGGCATACATGTATACATCAAGACTCACAAAAACAACAAGCACATCCAACCCAAATATCCTATAGTATATTGAGCAAACTCACCTCAGTCTGCTGAAAGTCAAATAGATGATCGGGCTGCTGAACTGTAGAATTCCTGTACTAACCAATCAAACAAAATCCTAATTAATAATTGGGACATAATCATAACTGGGAGTTAAATCGACTAATCTCGCCTTCCAACGTAAAATGACCATTTTACCCTTCCCTCAATTGGCCCAAAAGCCGCTGCCCAAATTCAATGGTACAAAAGCCCAATAATGGCCCAATTCCTAAAGGACACCCAAAGCCAATATGAGCCCAAATCCAAGAAGGCCCAAGACCTAACAGTGGCCCAAAATCAAAAGACTTGTGGCCCAGCAAGGGCCCAAAACCCTAAAGTCCAAAGGCGACCCAATCATCAAAAACCCAAGACCAGGTCACATACGCTAAGCGTACGCCTAGTACGCCCGACGTACTAGGTCGCTTCCACGGAGTCGGGGATCCAGACGTGTACACGCTGCGTACGCATTAGTACGCTCAAGTTACGCCCCCTCTAGTTACTTCATCCATTAAGGTTATGTTTGGCATACTAGCTGAAAAGCTAGCTGTCAAATAAAAAGCTAGCTGATAAAAAATGACGTTTGGTAAAACTAGCTGAAAAGCTAGCTAAAATATATAAAATTACATAAAAAGACATTCAAGAGTATGTGTTTCTATAATTAATTAAGGGGTATATTTGTAAAATTTTAAAAAAGCTCCTAAAAAGCTAGTCTAAGTAGCTTTTTAAAAAGCTAGCTTATAAGCTACTTTTTGGCTAACCAAACACGACAACATAGAAAAGCTCGAAAAATAAGGTAGCTTATCAGCTAGCTGTGGCATGCCAAACACAACCTAAGTCCTTATATTTTAAGACCAAACATCCAAAATTTTGATCCAGACCTTGGGGAACGTCTTAATCCATAAAGTCATTAACTTGGTGCCTTTGCATGGCTTAAATGGATCCAAATCTTAGATCTAGCATCCTACTTTCACCAAATGGGCATATGCTCATGCATGGTTGATCCTCAACCATCAAGATGCTAACTTTATGAACTAATTTCAGAAACATTAAGAGGGGCAACTCATAACTTCTACAATGAAAAAACCCCACTAGAACTCATGCATGGGACCAAAATGTGCTCAAAGCAAGCTCTAATCTAGATCTTGCAACAAAATCATCAAGATAGAGGCTTTATACCTTAATGAGGCCAAGAAATGAGTGTAGATTTTGGATCTAAAAGCTCCTACTTGACCAAGGCTCCTTCTTCAAGTTTCTTCTTCTTTAAGGCTCACCAAGCACCTACTAAAACACACACAAAGGGTTATATCTCTCTAGATGAGCTAGGGTTTCAAAATAGGACTCAAAAGGGCAATAGAGGCTGGGAAATGAGAGAACCTTGGGACATAAGGTTGCTTAAATAGGGTCCAAACCTTAAAATTAGGGTTTGTCCTCTAATGACGTACACTTAAGGTACGGGAGGTACACCTAGCGTACACACTCCCATCCTGAAATTTCAATAACACCCCCTAAGGACCAAAATGGAAACTAAAAAACACACCAAGGGTCAAAATGAAAAATAGCTTGAATTGGGTGTTACAAGTATACATTTGACTTATCTCTCTTTTATGATGTTTTGGTTTGTAAAACTAAGATTTAAAACTTCGCAATTGATGTTATTTTTGAATTCCTAATTGACTATACTCTAATGGCATTTATGAATTACTGTTGATATGATATTTGGGATGTTTTGTTACAAATGATTTGAAGTATTAACGACCATGATTTTTATTATAAATATGTTTTGAAAGAAAATGATCTAAATATTAAAGGTTATGGTTTTCTATATATATTCATAAAAAATAATAATTTGAGGCATTACACCGACACCACAAACATCTTCTCCTGAAATTTCTTCACTCTATAAAAGACACTATGTTTTCATTTTGTTTTTTCAATTTTGACACTCTTTTTATTGCAATTTAAACATTATGTTTATGATTTTTTTTTGCAATTAACCATTTACCCCATCACTCGGTTGCCACTTCTAATATGGCATGGGACTATGACCTGGCATTATTTGTTTAGGTGTCGTTGGTGTTGCATGATGACATGTCCAACCTCATGCTTATTTTTTTCTATTGTTAAGCCTCGTGCAACAGCCTCATGCATGGAATAAAGAACCATCTCTCTTTCTTTCCTATTCTTTTTTGCTTGTTTCTTAGACCGCCTGATGTCCATGGTTTATATGGAGCTTGCTAGGGTATTTTGAACATCTTGTTTTAGTGATTAAAGATGGCAAAAGTCAATAGCAAGGACTCCTAACAACTTAAACATAGTAAACAATCATGTGTTTGTGTTTCTAAAGCCTAACCGAGAGACAAGAAAGTGCAAGTATAATCCTTTGTCAAAATGAGATAACTGCGTCAAAGCTTTAAAAAAAATAGTAACATGTCAACATACCACTTCAACATCCCATGTCAATATCCCATGCCACATCAATAGTGGCAACCAGAAGACCAGATAAATGGTCAACATTGCAACAAAATCAGAAACATAGTGATTAAATTGCAAAAATAAATAAATAAATAGTGACTTTAGTGCATTTACATTTTTAAACACTATATAAATCATAAAGGATTTCACATTGTCATTCCATATGCTTAAACTATAAGTGATTCAAGAAATCAAATCATCAGAATTAAACTGAAGTAGTAAAAACGTCACTATTAAACTAAATTAAAATCCCTTGCTTCCGCATATGAGATCATTAGCAGTCCTTCAATGATGAAAAATAAGGATTTTGGTCACTGGTGTTTAAACATAAACAAAATCAACATTAAGCTTGTCAAAAGGGTGAAGAACATGACCAACAAAATCGAAACATGATTCCATTAGTCCAAGACCATAATATGAAACCTAAACAAAACCAGAAATAAGATTATTGGGAGAACAACACAAGATCATCTTTGATTCTTATAGAGAAATGGTGGTGTCATCTAGTTTTTTTAATTGTAAACTTAACTCTATTACACCATTGTAATTTAACTTTTGAGACAATGAAGGAAAAGAAGTGACCAATTAAGAATTGTACTTTCACTTTTTTCATTAGGACATTCTATGGTAATCTACTTGAATTTTTTTGAAACAGAATGTGAGTAACTATTTACCTTTTGCTCAGTTGCTTGCTTGGTCAAATGTTAAAAGTTGACTTGATGTTCTTGAAGCTGCTTCTGTAAGTCAGCATTGCTTGTTTCAAGCAGTGCTATTTTCTGTTTCAAAAGTTGAGAAAAAAGAGACAGATTCATAAGTTTTGTCTATATGTTCATTAAGGGTATTCACCGGAAATTTAACAAATGTCTTACTTGAAGCTCATCAAATATATGGAAGAGAAACCAGGCTGTTTCTGAAGAAACCTCGACTTTTTGCTAGTGTTATTTCCATCTCAACTTCCACAATTCTGCTTTCTAAATCCCTAGAAGCAAATATCTATAACAGGAAGAGAAATAACATGTCAGAGGTAATCTAGATATTATAAATGTAAGTACACATATAGAAAGAGAGGAATGGGAAAGAGAAACTACAAATTAAGCAATTGTAGATTAAAAGCAAACCTCTTTGAAATTCATCATAAGCAAATGAGATAATAATATTCTGCTCTCAGCATCCTGCCATAACCTAGTAAAATCAAATGATACAGTCTTTTAGGCTCATAATTAGCATGACTAAATTCAATTTTAGAGGGGATAACAAAAGCATATATAATACTATCCTCAAGAATCCTCCAATTACAAACTTTGTATTTCATGTATAATTGATCTAGGAATGATTTAATTTCCACCAACATAGAAGCTGTAAAATTGGTGTTACAAATGACATGATCATATCAAATAAAAAACCATGAGATTTTACTTTTTGGAAACTATGTAAACTCATAGCAAGTAAGATTTCCAAATTTATTGATCAATGTTTGAACATTTTATTCCAAATGACTATGAACAAATATTGTATTCTGTACTTTTGTGCCAAAATATTGTAAGGAGTATATATTCGTTAATGTTGAACATAAGATCAGTTTATATATTAACACAGCCAACTCTATGTGCTTTTCCCAATTTGGTCGTAATTTTTTTTTGCTCAATAGGTCATTAAATTTATAATTGACCAGTTAAATAGGTTTACATATATACCATATTGGCTACCCAAAAAATGTCCACAAAGTTGGTTGTGCTGAGTGAAAAAAAGTGTCATTTTCCCTAAATATATACAACCTGGTATTATTTATGTTTTGAAGAACCAACTCTGGGACAGGAAAACACCAAAACTAAAAGCACCTTCATTACCATTAGAAAATGTAAAACAACCTGAAAGAAGACTGCATAGAGATGAGGAAAGGAAAGTGTAAGTCTGCTGAGTGAAAAAGTATTGCCTTCACTGCCAGCTGGAAATACATTTATATATTTATTGCTGTGAAAACATATTAGAAATAAGTTGGTTTGTGTGCTTGTTTATATAAGTTATGAGAAAAGGGTTTATGGGATAAAAGTACCTTATGGGCCATGATCCACTGGTACGCCAGACTTCCTTTGGGACAAAGCTTTAAAGGAAAATATTTTATCTAACGAAAAAGAAATAGATTAAAATTTTTGAAATGAATGCAGAAAATGAAAACATGAAATAAAATACTATCACTTAGTTATTATCAGCATTAACTAAAAAGTATTACATAAAAATGACATATACCTTTGAAGTGGGCGCCTTCTACACACAGATAATAATAGTTCAGTAGAGCTATATCAAGGCTAGGCCACAGAATGCGATCTTTGCTTAGGATGTATTCTCCTGTTGTTGTTTGGAATGCAGTGAGATCTCCACCAATGATGTGATTCCATGACTTGTAATAACCCAGCACATCTTCTTCTTCTTCTTTTTCTTCTTCTTTTTTTCCATCATCATACACAAAACTCACCCCACACTCCTTGCTAACTGCATCACCAATATCATCCGGTGCCCACCTCACACTAACAATAACGTGGTCACCACATTCCATCTCATTCATCCCAAACATCCAATGGCTTAACAATATTACACAATCTCCACCTGCATAGACACTGTCAATGTAATGGTCGTATATCCAGGTGAGATTCTTTGTTATATTACTAAGTTTGATCACCGGAAAATCAAGGAGAACATAATCTACTAATACAAGCTTCTCATCAGGAAATGGAGAAGCCAACTGACAACAAAAATTTATTCCAGTGAGGTGGTTAGGAGATGATGGGATGGTAAATGACATCGATAGCCCTGTGGTTCTATCTGTAATCCAATTCGGCATCTCTTGGCCTTCATAAATTGTGCTGAATATTCCAAATTCGTAATACATCTGACAAATACAACCACCTTTATTAAACACAGTAATAATTATGTACATAGATAATCACACAAAGACATAGTTAACCAAAGCAAACCTGGATTTCAGATTCCTCTGATTCTCCATAACTAGAAGAAGTTGTCACGTGCTTTCCGTTAAGAAAGTCTAGCTTAGTCCAACCCAAACTACATAATAGCTTTTCCTCAACCCCTGCCATTGGTTGGATTTTCACCATGCCTTCACATTCAAATGATGAAAATGCCACGATCCTCCGTCCTAGTGAGAACTGGAGTGGAGACATTTGTGGATCAAATACAACTTTTCGTAGCAAAGGTTTATTAGAATCAAAATGAAGGTTTAAATGTGTGAGTGTATGTGGAAGATGCTCGACTGTTGTCAGCATTTTACAATCTCTCATACTAAGTGTCTCAAGCCTAGGAAGGGTTTTCACACAACTAGGCAGGGAAACGATAGGATTTTCATCCAGATATAACTTTTTTAGCATATACAGGCAACTGAAGTCCGTGGGAAAGGATTCAGTGGACAAATTATTATTCTCAAGTGACAACCTTACTAAAGATCTCGGTAAAGAAATCACAGAAAACTTTGAATAACTTGGCATAGCGTGGAGAACAACAGTGGACGAAGACGTTATTGTGTTTATGCGAATATTGTTAGACTTCAACATTTCCGATGAATCCATATCCCTAATCTTGATTTGAGATTCACCGATATAACAACCGTTTAGCAATAGTGTTTTAACTTTCTTTAACATCCCTAAGCTTCTTGGAAGTTTTTCAAGCTTCTTGCAGTAGCTCAGATCAATGAGGACAAGTTCAAAACATTGTTCAATTGATTCACAAACCTCAAGCAATCCAATACAGCCTTTGAGTATTAAACTCTCAAGTTTAGGGAGGTGATCGAAGCCACGAACACTACGAATCTGTTCACAGAAACTTAAATTAAGAATTTTCAATGATCCAAGCAATCTTTTGTCTTTTGTGCATGATCCAATCAATTGCTGAAATTGAGATAAGATGCAATATTAGTGAAGTTTGTCAAATCGGCATAGAACAGTAATACATGGAGATAAGTTACCTTTAGCCTCTTATGAAGTCGTTGTGGATAGCTATAACAAATCTCAAATGATTCAATGTTGCTATATGACATGTCAAGAGCAACCACATTCTCCATTGATAAGTCTGAAGGTATAGATTTCAAAGGGAACCCATGCATACACAACCATCTTAATTCTTTTGGGAAATTCTTGTAAGAGCCCATTATTTGAACATAATTAAGTTGTAGAAGCATTAGCCTATCCATCTTACTCAATGCATCTGTTTTGAACTCAAGTGATCCATTTAACTTCTTTTTCTCAAGCATTCTCATGTCAAGGGTAAGGCCTAGAACATTTTTCGTACCCTAAGAAGGGGATGAAAAAATATTTTAAAATGTTAGACATGAATATAGAAATACAAACTGCTTTAAACAACTATACATAGCCCCTTACCTTTTCTTGATCCAATACCATAAACGACTCATGGCCCCATAATCGACTTCGTTCCCATGGTTTGTAAAGTGATTCTTCACGTACCAAAAATCTTCCCATCTCTTGAACTAACTGATGCATCATCAATTCATTATTCCATCCGATACTAAGAAGGCATTTATCGATGAGATTCGTGATCCCAATTTTTGTTTCTATACCACATGCCTCTAATATTGTTACGACATCATCTCTATCCATTCCAACAAAAGTACAAGCAATATACTTAAATAAGTCCTTATCATTTTCTGATGGAAAAGAATCAAAGCTCATTCTCAAGACATTATTTATAGGGGAATCATTTTCTTTCTTCAGTCTGTCTATGTAACCCTCCCAATAAGTTACATCTCGATTATGTAGAGACCTACCCAAAACTTTAAGAGCCATAGGATGTCCTTCACAATATTTCACAATTTTTTGTGACACCTCTTCATAACCAGGCTTGGGATCGTTGCACATGAATGCATGAAAACACAAAAGTTTTTGTGATTCAGTAGTAGACAAGCCTTCAAGCTTGTGCTCTGCATGATTGGGTTTAATCTTTGTTTTGAATGGTGAACAACTCTGTGTCAACCATGCATCCTTTGTTGTTATTAGAATTTTGCTTCCTGGGTGAAACCTTTTGCTTCCAAGTAACGCATCTAGCTGATCGATACTACTAATATCATCAAGAACTAGAAACACCTTTTTACGGGCTACTACACTCTCTATCATTGAGGTGTATATAGAAACATCACGAATTTGAACTAAACTTGGTTTGGAAATGTCACCATAGAGTTGTTTTTGTACATCAATCATCCCATTATATTTTTCATCACATCGCCTACTGATATCTGCAATGAAGCTGCTTTTGTCAAATTCATGAGAATGTAGCACATAGACATATTTGGCTAAAGACGTCTTCCCAATCCCACCCATACCCAAAATAGTAAGTATATCTGGCATATGTGATGATGCATCTTTCAACCATGATATGATGAATTTAATGGAATCTTTCATCCCAATAAGTTGTGGTAGTGGAAACCTTGAGGATATGTGCAATCTACGGAAGATGTCCTTGACAATTTCATCAATGAACTCCACCTCTAGCCTAGAATTTCATTTTAGTAAGAAAAACAAATCATAATAAAAAAAAACTAACATGTCATTTTAAAGAATTATTTTTCCAATGATCCAAATCAAAATTACATATTAAGCTATTATATAATTATGTTTTTCATATCATAATTATTTTTGTATTTACACTTCTAACCAATAACCATGTAAGCATATAATGTGCAAGGTCATAATTATCATCTGTAAAAGGACTAGAGCCACTAATGTATTACAAGAATTCATTAAAGCACCACCAAAGTTCATTGTGTTTCTACAAAACCATCTAACTTAAATCACAATGTGGTTTTGAATGAATCTAAACAAAATGTGAACAGTTATAAGTTAAGATTCAATATTTACAACTACAAGCTTTAAAATATCATAATAAAAGTTGATATAGTTTGAAGGTAGAATGCTATAAGAAGTAGTACATGCATTACAACTGTTTAAAATTTGGTTTATTAGTTAAAAGTATGCCAAATCATTAAAATGCTCTATCTACATGAACTAATTTTAAGAAAATAATAAATGCATAGCAAATGTGTTAAAATTAGCAGGATGGCTTAACCGGCCTCTATGAATTAATTTGTGAGATCACTTAATTGCAAAAACCATATTGAATTCGAAGCATATATTTGTCCAAAATAAATGCATCAAAAAAAGATGCCTATTTGATGAATATGAAGGATGTGTTGAAATGCATAAGGAGACGATTATCTTGAATTTCCATGTACTAATTAAACAATATTAAAGGAGTATGGAAACATGGATAAGAAAGTGGTTACCTGCCATTTGCATCCTTCCCTTTTAAATCAGCAACTTCTCTAAGCGCTTTATTCCAAAGCTCTATCTTTTGAGCCCATTGATTTCTTTTATTTTCATCTGTCTCAGCCTCCATCATCTGTCTATGCTTAGCCATTGCCTCTCCAAAGCTATTTTCTTGCTTCCTGACATGGGTGGGCTCAACATGATAATAGATGGGGATTACAACATTGTTGCATTTCATACGTTGCTCAAGGATCAATACCAGTTCATCAAGACACCAAGTGGAAATAGCATAATTTTCAGACAACACGACAACAGAAGCCCTAGACCCTCTAATAGCACTCTCCAATTCTGGTTTCAGATCTTCCCCAGTTTCAATCTCTTCATCATCCAAGAAGGTGGTGATATTGGCATGAGTGAGGGCATTATAAAGGTGATTAGTGAAACTCTTACGAGTGTCAACACCTCTAAAACTTAAAAATACATCATATCTATGATCATGAGTTGATGAAGAAGATGAGGATCCTTCAGAAAATTCAGACAGAACAACCATTATGAGTTATGGGTTGACGACCTTTCACACTTCCCACGACTTTGTGTATCTCAATAAGTATTTTAAATCCCACAGTTTCCTCAATTGCGCCTCAATCTCAAGATCCCACACATAAAAGCTCTACAGAAAAACTAAATTATTACTAACTTATATAACTTAAGTCTCATCAAAACAATTTAAACCTCAACAATGATCTATTCTACATAATTAAAACTTTAAGTGTTTTAAATAACAATACGTATGCACCTGCAAACTTTTCCATGTGAATTCAATAAACTTCAGAAATAACCAGCATATATACAGCTATGTATTGATATAGTATCATAATAATATTGAGATGGGAATTGTTTCAAAACTGCTTAATTACTCGGTTAATTAAATTGATTAACCTGCTTTTCCAGTTAAGTTCAGTGCATGAAATTATCAAACCAATGTATTCAATTAAACTAAACACCTAATACCATTCTAGAAACAACTAAAATATCCATTATTGCATCATATGAAAGGAATTGCAGAACATATAGGCAATTTCCAAACTTTCAATAGATATGAACAAACAATTAAAAGATCCAAACATAAGAAAGAATAAGTTTCTTGACATAGTTGTTTTATACATCCCCAATATTAGCAAGAACAATCTTTTCAAATTTGAATTTGTCTATCCATATAATATGAATTTGAACCTCACAGATTACACAACTTCTGAGCTTTTAATCACAAAAGTCTATACGATGTGAAACTAACTTGTAAGAATGTGACTTTACCTGCCTACAGAACTACGGTGAGGCCTGAAACAGCGAGAATTGCAGAAGATCAAATGGAGACGAGAAGGACGACGAGTGAAAACTGCAGAACCAACGCTGGTAAACGGCAAGTCAACGAGATAGAAAAGGGAGATAGCGAGAGAGGTGAGAGAGAATGTTTTACCTTGCTATGGAGAAGGGCTTTTATGATATTTCCTCTTTTAATTATTCTTTTACAAAAAATGTTATCGTATTTTTATTGCAAGTTACAGAAATAGTCCTTGCGGTTGTTAAAACATTGCAGTTTCTGTCAGAACTTTTTATTTATAAGGGGTCCATTAAGCATGGAGGTTGTTGCGGTTTTTGTCCCCCTGACTAAAATACCATTTGTGTTATAGTTTTAATGTAACACCCAAGTTTTATACAACCGGTAAATAGAAATATAAAAACGTGTAGATCATTCAGATCTCTCTACGACTTAAAAAAACATTAAAAAAATGAAATAAGAAGATAACATCTTTCTTAATCAACTCTGGCTTTAGTCAAATTGTAAATAATTACTCATTGTCTACTTTGCCTTGAAGATGATTATTTTGTTATAGTTTTTGTAATCATATTAATCTAGAAGTCCTATAGAAAAAGATGGTAAAAATAGATTTTAAAAATTTTAAATTAATTTAGGTGTTTTAAAGTTCTTTCTTGTTATTGAAATGATCGATACTAATATATGGATTGTATGTGTAAAAAAAAATGTGCGTTAGAATTATATGAGTATGGACTTGGGTGTAAGCATGTTAAAACCGCATAAGCCTATTAGATATGTTCATTGTCGTTAGCAACAAGGGACTTGGTGTGAATGATAGTCTTTTAATGTTTTTACTGGTTATCAAAAGTTAATTAGAAAAGTCATTTATTTGACATTACTCAACCAATCTCATTTGTTATCCAAACATTGAGCCAGTTTAAGCATGCTTCATGGAAGTCGCATTTAAATTTAGCCACTTAGTATATACTAAGGTACTTCAAATGTAATCCTATCAATATTAACAAGTCTTTTAGCTTGAGGTTAGCGGCATACATAAATGCTAATGGGGGAATGTGTTAGCATTAGAAGGTCAGTTACAAGTTTATGTTTGGTATGTGGAATTAAAGTCATTAATCTCTTGAAAGAGAAAGAAATAAATCATTTTTTTTTAACGACATAAGATTTAAATAAATATATATATATATATATATATATATATATATATATATATATATATATATATATATATATAAAACTTAAGGTATAGCAAGAAACTAGCCTAAGACAACAAAAATTACAAGTTCATAGAATGTTGGAGCCATGAGTTCCAACTCTAGCAACCTTTTTGTTTCTCGAAAAAACCAATTAAACAAATACAAAACAATGAAATCAACTAACATATCCTTTCTGTACTTCTTAGTCTGAAAGATTAAACCATTTCTGAAGCACCAAATAACCCACATTCCTGTCATCAGAACCATTACCACCACCTCCTTCTTGTCTTGTCTCACATGCAGGACATGCACCCATTCTTGAGCTTCCTTAATCATCATGAAAGACGGGTTTGGGAATCCTAGCCACATAACAATCCGAGACCAAACCTGTTTTGCAATCTCACATTGAAAGAACACGTGATCATTAAGACTCCAATTGATCATCACATATCAGACATCTGAATGATGGTATATCAGTAATTCCTCTGCGAGACAAATTTAGCCTCGTAGGAAATCTATCCAATGTTATTCTCCAAATTAGAATATTTACTTTTATAGGAACATTTGTTCCATTTCATAACCACTGACATTACCGGCAGCAACCCAACATCCAACGCTTATCTAAGCGAAGCCATTGTGTACTCACCCTCATCGCCAAGATGCCAAGTCCACATAAAGAAATAGACCATTATTTCTACGTCTTCCATATAGTCCAAATAATATGTTGTAGCTTCCGTTACATGTGAAGTTTGTGGATCATAAAGCTTTTTGAGATACGAAAATTTAAATTATCAGTTACATGTTGAATTTTTATGTGATAACATCTTCGCGATTGTGGTCTCTAAACCCATTTTTAGACGAAAGGGCCAAGCATATTAAGATTGGATTAATATGAACTTACGAAAAAATATCATATTGTATTACCAAAGGTTGTAAAGACTAACTCTTAAGAACAAATTGTAGATACTTCTACTAAAACCTTGAAAAGAATCCAACACACCTATTTGTAGGCGGGGAGGGGGGGTTACGGTTGTGTTAGAAAATTGGTTTAGCCAATTTTTAAAAATGGATTTTTTCCAATTTCATAAACGAATTTTCAAATCCTTAACATTATCAAAATGAATAAAGGTTGATATATTTGTATGTTTTATTTATGATACCTTCGTTTTGGTATATATCACACGTTCAAAATGAAATCAAGGTGAATGAGAAATTAATATCTAAAGTTAGGTAGTTGGATGAATTAGAAAAAGAGTTTTAATGGGTTTAATAAATTGTGTGTGTGTGTCTATATATATATATATATATATATATATATATATATATATATATATATATATATATATATATATGGGAGGAAGAAAAATATGGTAACATACATGACTAATGATGCGAAAGGTAATGACAGTTGATAGTGACAGTAGTCAAATAAAAGAAAAACATGGTAACGAAAACACTAAAGTATCCTCATATGCAATGCACATGCAATTTGATGGGTATATTTTAACCTGTTTTAAAAAAAACGTCCGATATCTAACATTCCAAATTTCAAACCAAAAAATTCATTTTAAAAACCAGATTATACATTAAAAACTCATTTCTGAAAACTTATTGTAATATTCCTTTTCATTGAAAGCACAAAGTTTAAACAAAAGTAAATTACAAAACCAACGGAAGTTGGATAGCAGAATAACTTTGAGTAGAATGTACAATCCTGTTGTGCCCTTTACTCGAACAACCTGAAAAACATTTACTTAACAATATAAGCATAAAGATTAGTGAGTTCCATAGTATATCATATATTCCACCATACATATAATGTATATAAACAAAGGATCTTGGCTTCAGTTAATACATCATCACTCTAATCAAGCATGAGATACCAACATACATACCAACCATAGGTACCCTGTCATCAGATCATTACCTGCTCTCAACCATCTTACGATCATTGGTTCTGAACCATCATACAATCACTGACTCTCATCCGTCCCACAACCGTACCAATGCTACCACTAATATTGATGATGGGCTTATAATGCATAATCATACGTAGTTATTAAATAAGATAAACAATCGGATAGATAATTCTACCTGAGTGAAAGATCTATATGCTTAATAATCATTATAGAATGGTGTTTCCTAGATAATATATGATCCTAAAGGACCATACTAACAAAATCTTGATTCACATATATTATTTTAAGAGTTTAATTTTTGATAAATATTTATAATTCTTGTAATTAATTGGAAATTATTTATTTCATGAAAATATTAATTTGCAATTTCAACTATCAAATATATCATAAGGTATGATTTATTATAGCATGTACTTTCTTAAAGAGGTTTTTGTCTTATATATATATATATATATATATATATATATATATATATATATATATATAGACACACACACATACATACACACACATACGGACACCCACACACACACACATACACACACACACACATATATATATATATGTGTGTGTGTGTGTGTGTGTTTGTGTGTGTATGTGTTTAAGTTATAAAATATGGAAAAGTTTTATATAAAAATATTCATTGTTTTCTTCTTTAAAATAACTCAAAGATGGGAAAAGGGATAGTTTTCTTTGATTTGTTTAATACTCATGTCATGCTTTAGAAGCATGGCTATTTTACATCAAAAGGCACAAGTCTTAAAGTGCTAAGACTCGTGGGTTAAAGACTAGTCAAAATGAGTTAAATACTTGGAAACTAGCTTCTTTTTTCTCTTGATCATTTTCTATGAAGTACTCTTCCTCTCCATACTATCTCTTGTTTTGTCTCTTAAAGTGTTAAGATCATAATGGAAGAAGATGATACTTACACTTCTTTTTGATTCATTACTTTAATTTTGAGTTAAAGCTTAAGAGTGTTCTTATTATACAAGGACTAACATCCATATCAAGTTGAGCTATTGTTGGTGTTTCTACTTAGGTGGAGTTCTACATCTACATTCTTCATCAACATCCAACCTCCCAAGATGGATCGGAGACTTCAAAGGTTTTATTTTGTTCTTTATTTGGTTGTTTTAATCTTTCTATGTTTGCAAAATGATCCTTGGTGGGTTAAAATAGTTTTAAGTTTATTCATAATTTTAAAGTTCTTGTTTCTGTTTCTAGTGTTTATTAGAAACTTATTTTTGAATAAAACACAAAATTGATATCAATATATCAAACAAGAACCATGCAATAAGGCCTAGACTGGAGTTATCAAGATATCCAATTTAAACTATGTATGATCCATACGATTTTCACTTAATGATCAACCAATACTACCAATACCTGTCCAATCATGACACATAAAAATATCATATAATCAATCTCATACATAACAAAGGCTTCATTGTCTACTAGCATATATGTACCTGTAACGTCATAAAATTTCAACCAAAAATTTTCATTTTTACAATCATCAAAACATGAGTAATAAGTTTAGGTTCCAATGTAACAATTTAGTCACAACCGATTACATAACAAGAGATAACAAAGTGGTTTCCCCGAGTGTGTGTACGGTCACGCTGGCGCCTTCCCACGGTCCTCGCTAGTACCTGAAACACATAACACAACAACTGTAAGCATAAAGCTTAGTGAGTTCCCCAAAATACAACCTACGCACGTACGCCTTTCCAGGCCTTGACCTTCCGGTCCATGTGTCTCAGGGGACTTCCGTCCCAACTAGGTAAACCTTCCGGTCCTACCCACGTCAACCTTACGGTCCATATGACCACGCCTTCCGGCCCATATCATGCTGCCTTCCGGCCCAAATCAAACATATCATACATGACACATATAACGAATAACTTAACACACATAAGGCGTATATCTCATATCATATTCGACCTTCCGGTCACACAGTCAATACCCTTCCGGGTACAGTATAGTGAGAAGACTCACCTCGTATGCCTCGCTAAGTCGCTAATCGTGAATCCTAGAATCAATCGGGCTCGAACCCTCGAGCTGCAATCCTCCTATGATATTATAAATCTATAATTATTACTTGTACCACAAAGGTGGACCATCCTTATCAAGTCAACACAGGTTGACTTGGTCAACAGTCTTTAGTCAATTTGGACCGGACTCGGCGAGTGCACAATAGTGATTCGGCGAGTCTACGCATTTTAACCAACTCTCAAGGTTTTTCCCCTTTGACTCGTCGAGTACTCCCCCGACTCGATGAGTTCCTCCTGGGCCTGAATCACAGGGCCACCGCGACTCAACTCGCCGAGTCCCAACCTGACTCGGTCCACCTGTCAAAACCTTTCCAACTCTCTGCGACTCACTGAGTTGCCCATAACTCGGTCAGGACTACACACAGGGTGGTCTCAAGGACAATCTTCAAGCGACTCGTAGAGTCTGTTCTTCAGACTCGGCGAGTCCATGCCATGCACCAGCTAAAACTGGCTTTTGCGGTCAGATCCGTTCCATACATACATAGATCTGGCCTTCCCAAGCTTATTTGTCACGTAAAGTCTCAGTCTTGGTTGCCATGCAATGCATACATGTAACAGCCCGAAATCTCAGGTATTATTAAATTATGTTTTTTGGGTGATTTAAGAGGGGACTCGGCGAGTTGGAGCCTAGACTCGCCGAGTAGGATCGCAGAATTGGTCGCGGGTTCGCGACTGGACTCGACGAGTCCAGTTATGGACTCGGCGAGTCTACGCTGTTTAGCGAAAACCCTAACCGTTCAGGTTTGGGACGTATAAAGGAGACTTATTGGCCGTCATTATTCATTTGAGCCTTCTGAGAAGAACCCTAAATCGTTTGGGTGCATCTGGAGCAAGGATTATAGGCCATTGTTGATTATAGAAGAGTGGTTGTGCAAGGAAGAGAAGAGATTGGCTAAAGGAGCAGCAAGGGGGTCACATTCTGAGGATTGGGGACACAGAGAATACATCATCCAGGGAGGTTGTAGCTCGTCGGATTGTGCATGAGTGATTTCAGGATTTGCTAGCTTTCAGCATTCACGAGGTGAGTCTTCTCACTATACTGTACCCGGAAGGGTTGACTGTGTGACCGGAAGGTCAAATATGATATGTGATATGTATGTTATATGTGGTAAGCTGTTTGTTGTATGTGCTATGTATGTTATGGGCCGGAAGGCGATTATGTTATGGGCCGGAAGGCGTTGTGTTGATGACCGGAAGGTCAGGGCCTGGAAAGGCGTATGTGCGTAAGTTGTATATTGGGGAACTCACTAAGCATTTATGCTTACAGTTGTCGTGTATGTGTATCAAGTACTAGCGAGGACCGTGGGAAGGCACCGACGTGATCGATACACACTGAAGGATGCTTTTATGATCTTGGCATTTATACAATTTGTATTTGATATGACACTCAAATTACTTATGCCTTGTTTTGAATGAAAATACTTTATTTTTAAAATGAAAAAATTTGTTTGGAAAATTTGCGTTGTTACAATTGGTATCAGAGCCTTGGTTTGAGGGATTCGGGTGCACCTTCGGGCGTAACTGAACTCAAACCGAGGATTTGAGGAAAACTTTTACAAATAAAGGCATAAACTTTTATGAATGATTTTGTGGTGAACAAGAAAGAAGCAGTGTGTACGATCAGTCAGCGCCCGAACGGTAAAGATCCCCAAAATACCTTACAATATTATATGATATGAATTGTTATGCATGCTAGAAGACTAGGTATTCATGATAGGACTAGAATGGCCTGATTTGTGATGCCTTAGTCTAGGGAAGTTTGCCAATATGAGATGCTTTGCTAGTGTGCGAGTAGATAGTGCATAACCGAAGTAGAGTACTCACTATCCGGGGTTTGGGGAGGAAGACTTGGGATGAATGCTGATGCGGTGTGGTCGGTAGTATTGGGCCCGTACTACCGAGGACACCGGGTCAGTGGGAGACCCAAGTAAGAATCCCTGGATATCGGAGACTGAGTAGGGTTGCGTTATCGAGTGCGATTACACTCGATGGAGTCTCTGATAGTTTTATGTTGTATTTCAGAGACATCATGGTTAGACCACGCCACGGAGCGAGTTCGAGCGGTGTGAGTGACGAGGAGATTCGTCAGATGATTCACGAGGAGGTAGCGGCGGCGATCCGGGCTGAGATCCCGGAGATGTTTGGGTCTATTAAGACCACCCTGATGGAGACGTTTGATGAGCGGTACGCCGCATTGACTGAAGCTGCAGCCGCTGCAGCTACCGCAGCTGTGGCCGCTGCTAGGCCACAGGGGGGTGACTCGTTGCTGTTCTGAGAGTTCAGCAACACGAAGCCACCAGAGTTCGATGGGACGCAGGATCCGATTGCTGCGATGAGGTGGATCGCGGATATAGAGGGGTGCTTCTACACTTGTTCATGCCCGGAGCACCTGAGGGTACGGTTCGCTTTGAACCAGCTCTGTCTGGGAGCGAAGGACTGGTGGAAGTTCGTGACGGCGAACTTCACTTTGGCAGAAACTACAGCAGTGACATGGGAGGGGTTTACTTCCTTGTTCAGGGATGAGTACGTTCCCCCGGTGGAGCGGGAACGATTGGTTCAGGAGTTCTTAACCCTCAAGCAGGGTACTGACTCGGTGGCGACGATCACGCGAAAGTTTCATGAGAGGGCGATGTTTTGCCCCGAGCTGGTGTCCACAGAGCAGGCTCGGATGAGCCGGTACTTGGGTGTCTTGAGGAGGGATATCCGGGAGTTTGTGTCAAACTCCACCTATCATACTTTTACTGAGCTTCAGGCGAATGCCAGGAAGCGTGAGATCGAGTTGGAGACTTAGGCCAGGGAGGAGGCCGAGTCTCAGCAGGCAGACCGGCGGCCGGCTCAGTCTCAGCCGGCAGCCAAGCGGACCAAGTCCACCGATTCGAGGACGGGAGGTTCGAAGAGCCGCACTTGCGGAAAGTGCGGCAAGGGTCACGATGGGGCGTGTCGAGCCGGTGCTTGCTACAAGTGCGGCAAGGAGGGGCACATTGCTAGGGAGTGCCCCAAGGGGTTTATAGTTTGCTTTCATTGCAACCAGACCGGCCATCGGAAGGCCGAGTGCCCTCAGCTTCGTTAGGGATCTGCACCTACTGCCAGGACTACTGAGACTCGACCGGTGAAGGTCGAGGCCCCGAGGGCTCGTGGGAGAGCCTTTCAGCTGACTGCGGAGGAGGTCCGCGCTGCGCCCGATGTCGTGGCAGGTATGTTGTAATTCATGTATTTATTTTAATGTCGAGATGTTATGCTTATGTTGTTATATGCGTAGGTACTTTCCTTGTGAACTCTGTGCCTGCCTTAGTGTTATTTGACTCGGGTGCGAGTAGGTCCTTTGTATCTTTAGCCTTTAGTCAGCATATCAGCGTTAATCGTGAGTCATTGAGTCGACCTTTGAGAGTTTCTATAGCTGACGAGAAATTGATTTATGCCACGGAGGTTCTTCGGGGATGTGTGTTAGAGATTTTCGGGGTTGAGTTCCCGATTGACCTGATTCCTATTGCGATGGGTGACGTCTGTGTCATCGTGGGCATGGACTGGTTGAGCCGATTCAGTGCTGTCATCGACTGTGAGTGTCAGCTGGTGACTATACGAGACCATAGTGGGGGAGTTCTTTCGGTGTACGGCGAGGGTACCCGTTCGGGATCTGCTTTTTGTTCGGCCGCTAGGGCGAGGCAGTGTCTACAGCAGGGCTGTAAGGGTTTCGTGGCGTATGTGATGGATACACGGGAGGTTTCCGAGAGGCCGAGGTCAGTGGAGGAGGTCCCAGTGGTGCGTGAGTTTCCAGATGTTTTTCCCGAGGAGCTGCCGGGAGTACCTCCTGTGAGACAAGTAGAGTTTGGTATTGACCTGGTTCCGGGGGCCGCGCCTATTGCTAAGGTGCCTTATCGTCTTGCACCTCCAGAGATGCAAGAGTTGTCCTCGCAGCTCCAGGAGTTGCTGGGGAAGGGATTCATTCGGCCGAGCAGTTCGCCGTGGGGAGCACCTATTCTATTCGTCAAAAAGAAGGATGGTTCACACCAGATGTGTATTGATTACCGGGAGTTGAACAAGTTGACGGTCAAGAACCGTTATCCGTTACCGAGGATCGATGACTTATTCGATCAGTTGCAGGGAGCATCTTGGTTTTCCAAGATCGATCTGAGGTCAGGGTACCATCAGGTGAGAGTGCGGGATGAGGACGTCCAGAAGACAGCGTTTAGGACACGATATGGGCATTATGAGTTTGTGGTGATGCCTTTCGGGCTCACCAATGCCCCGGCTATGTTCATGGATCTCATGAACAGGGTATGCAGGCCGATGTTGGATCGGTCAGTGATTGTATTTATCGACGACATTCTGGTGTATTCGAGATCTAGAGAGCAGCATGAGGAGCATTTGAGGGAGGTCCTTGAGGTATTGAGGTCGGAGAAGCTTTATGCAAAGTTCTCCAAATGTGACTTCTGGTTGCGGGAGGTCCAATTTCTAGGACATGTGGTTAATCAGAAAGGGATATTGGTCGATCCAGCCAAGGTTGAGGCGGTGATGAGTTGGGAGGTGCCGAAGTCACCCTCTGAGATCAGGAGTTTCCTTGGGTTGGCAGGGTATTATCGGAGATTCATTAAGGATTTCTCCAAGATCGCAGTGCCGCTCACCAGATTGACCCGGAAGGGTGTTGCATTCTCATGGGGGCCCGAGCAGCAGACCTCCTTTGAGACACTTCGCCAAAGGTTGTGCGAAGCCCCGGTATTAGCTCTCCCGGAAGGGATGGAAGATTTTGTAGTATATTGTGACGCATCGATTTCGGGACTGGGTGCAGTGTTGATGCAGAGGGGTCATGTGATAGCTTATGCGTCGAGGCAGCTGAAGCCTCATGAGGCGAGATATCCCACGCATGATTTAGAGTTGAGGGCAGTAGTGTTCGCTCTCAAGATTTGGCGTCACTACCTGTATGGGGTTCGATGTACGATATACACGGACCATAAAAGCTTGAAGTATTTGATGGATCAGCCCAACCTAAATATGCGTCAGAGGAGGTGGTTGGATGTAGTCAAGGATTATGATTGTGAGATCCTGTACCACCCGGGCAAGGCTAATGTGGTAGCCGATGCATTGAGCCGCAGGGCGGAGAGCACTCCATTGCGAGAGGTATGTTTGAGACTGACTGTGATGACTCCAGTATTGGATGCTATTCGTGGGGCACAGGCCGAGGCTGTGCGGCCAGAAATGCAGAAGAAAGAGCGGGTTGTGGGGTTAATCTCAGAGTTCGTTAAGGATGGGCGAGCGCTTATGACGTTTCAGGGTCGGATTTGGGTACCGTTCGTGGGCGGTACGCGTATTACTTTGATGGAAGAGGCTCATAGATCGAAATTTTCGATCCATCCCGGTGCTACAAAGATGTATTTGGATTTGAGGAAGGAGTATTGGTGGCCCTGTATGAAGAGGGACGTGGCATGGTTCGTTGAGAGGTGCTTGACCTGCCGTAGGGTTAAGGCCGAGCACCAGAGACCGCATGGCAAGTTACAGCCATTGGAGATTCCTGAGTGGAAGTGGGAACAAATCACTATGGACTTCATCACCAAATTGCCGAGAACTGCCAGGGGAGTTGATGCAATTTGGGTGATTGTGGATAGGTTGACGAAGAGTGCACACTTCCTTGCCATCAGCGAGAGTTCTTCAGCGGAGAAGTTGGCGAAGATATATGTGAGAGAAGTAGTATCTCGGCATGGAGTGCCGATCTCGATTGTTTCAGACCGTGATGTGCGCTTCACTTCCAGATTCTTGAAGAAATTCCATGAGGAGCTGGGTACTAAATTGCATTTTAGTACCGCATACCATCCCCAGACAGACGGTCAGAGCAAGCGGACGATCCAGACGCTGGAGGACATGCTTCGAGCGTGTGTGTTAGACTTCGGGGGTAGCTGGGATGCGTATTTACCCTTAGCAGAGTTTTCCTACAACAACAGCCATCATTCGAGCATTGGTATGCCGCCTTTTGAGCTGTTGTATGGTAGGAGGTGTCGGACCCCCATTTGCTGGGGAGAGGTGGGACAGAGAGTGATGGGCAGCACAGAGCTCGTGCTTCAGACGACAGAGAAAATTCAACAAGTTAGACAAAGGTTATTGACCGCCCAGAGCCGACATAAGAGTTATGCAGATAGGCACCGATCTGAGCTTAAGTTTCAAGTCGGCGACTTCGTTCTCCTGAAGGTCTCCCCTTGGAAGGGAGTGATTCGATTCAGGAAGAGGGGCAAGTTGGGGCCCCGGTATATTGGGCCATTTCGTGTGATTGCAAGGATAGGCCGGGTAGCCTATCGGTTGGAGTTGCCAGCGGAGTTGGGACAGATCCACGACACATTCCGTGTGTCGCAATTGAGGAAGTGCATAGCCGATGAGTCGACAGTGGTTCCATTAGAGGACATTCAGGTGGATGCGAGCCTGAATTATGCCGAGAGATCAGTGGCCATCAGGGATCGGAAGATCAAGGTTCTGAGGAACAAAGAGGTACCTCTGGTGTTGGTTCAGTGGCAACACCGTAAGGGATCGGAAATGACTTGGGAGCCGGAACGTGAGATGCGGGAGCAGCATCCGAATCTATTTGCAGAGTGAGACTTCGAGGGCGAAGTCTAATCCTAGTGGGGGAGAGTTGTAACAGCCCGAAATCTCAGGTATTATTAAATTATGTTTTTTGGGTGATTTAAGAGGGGACTCGGCGAGTTGGAGCCTAGACTCGCCGAGTAGGATCGCAGAATTGGTCGCGGGTTCGCGACTGGACTCGACGAGTCCAGTTATGGACTCGGCGAGTCTACGCTGTTTAGCGAAAACCCTAACCGTTCAGGTTTGGGACGTATAAAGGAGACTTATTGGCCGTCATTATTCATTTGAGCCTTCTGAGAAGAACCCTAAATCGATTGGGTGCATCTGGAGCAAGGATTATAGGCCATTGTTGATTATAGAAGAGTGGTTGTGCAAGGAAGAGAAGAGATTGGCTAAAGGAGAAGCAAGGGGGTCACATTCTGAGGATTGGGGACACAGAGAATACATCATCCAGGGAGGTTGGAGCTCGTCGGATTGTGCACGAGTGATTTCAGGATTTGCTAGCTTTCAGCATTCACGAGGTGAGTCTTCTCACTATACTGTACCCGGAAGGGTTGACTGTGTGACCGGAAGGTCAAATATGATATGTGATATGTATGCTATATGTGGTAAGCTGTTTGTTATATGTGCTATGTATGTTATGGGCCGGAAGGCGATTATGTTATGGGCCGGAAGGCGTTGTGTTGATGACCGGAAGGTCAGGGCCTGGAAAGGCGTATGTGCGTAAGTTGTATATTGGGGAACTCACTAAGCATTTATGCTTACAGTTGTCGTGTATGTGTATCAGGTACTAGCGAGGACCGTGGGAAGGCGCCGGCGTGATCGATACACACTGAAGGATGCTTTTATGATCTTGGGATTTATACAATTTGTATTTGATATGACACTCAAATTACTTATGCCTTATTTTGAATGAAAATACTTTATTTTTAAAATGAAAAAATTTGTTTGGAAAATTTGCGTTGTTACAATACAAGGCTTATTTTGAAGAAACAACCTCTAATATGGCAAGTTTAGCTTCTAACTCAAAAGAATGGACATAAAGCTTGACATATGGGGTCTCCTGGACCTGCTAAGGTCCAGATCTAGGTTCCATATCTCCATGGGACCTCTCATACTTCCGATTCAAGCCAAGAAATGCAAGAAGAAACCCTAGATTTGGCACATCAACACAAAACACGAAGTTTGGCTCTGAAAATTACCTCAATAAGACTCCCTTGATGAAATAGCAACAGATCCAAGCTCCCCAACTCTTCAAGCTTCATCCTCTCCCTCCTTTCCTTGCAATATCACACAAAATGATGAACAAGTGGCCTCCAAACACACTCACAAGGGCTCACAGTCGTATGGGGGCTCTTAGGGTTCAAGGTGGCCGCAAATAAGGGCCATAAGGTCCTTTAAATAGGGCTTAGGACCGGGAAATTAGGGTTTCATTAAACAGCACGGACTCGCCGAGTCCATCCCTTGGACTCGCCGAGTCCGGACGCGAACCCCCGCCCAAAACCGCGACCCGACTCGGCGAGTTCGACCTCCAACTCGCCGAGTCCCCTCACAGAATGCCAAAAATATGAAATGAAGGTACCTGGGGATCCGGGCTGTTACAGTACCCCTAATAGTAACTATGTCTTAACATACAAATGATATATAATGTCACACAAAGTATAGTGAGAAAACTCACATGGAGCTAGTTGAACTATTACAAGCCTCGTACGTAAGTCCACCGACATATCTGATCGGAAGAATCACCTAATAACTATCATTGATTAATCCGTATTCCAAAATTATATCCTTCAAAGTTTAAGAAAAAGTCAACGTGTAACACCCATTTTCCTAGATGAATCCAATTAGGGTTTCAAGGAGTCAGAAGGTGGAATTTTAGAAGAATTGGAGCCTCACAATGTGACCTTTTGAGTGGTCATGACATGAGATGGGTTTACATGAGACTTCTGATCGGAAATGGTCTCACGACGTGAGACATAGAGGCTCACGACGTGACAACTGTTGTAGCACAATCTCATGATCTTTTAGGGTTTCCTTCGTATTTAAGCACATATAAACTCATTTTAAGGTTTCTTATCAGCCTCCAAACGCTCTTTCACCTCGGAAAAACCCTAGTCTTCATCCTTGCATGATTCTTGGTCATTTTGGAGCTTTTCTTGGTTTAGAAGAAGAGGAAAAGAAGAAAAAGACGGTAATCTTTTGTTGAGTCTTGCAATGAATCATCATCATCATCACCTTACATTGTTTCTGGACCGTTGTAAGTGTCAAAGTTTTAACCTTTATTGTTATATGAGGTTAGATCTAAGTTTTGTCCCACTTTTCTTCTTAGATGTGCAAGTTTGAATGAATGGAAACCATAAAGTTGGCAACCTTATGGGTTATGAGAGCCTTAGGAGTATCTTGGAGTTTAGGTCTAAAGAATGGTTGAGTTTTGGAGCCTTGCTTGAAGGTTGGATGTCTTTTTTTTCAACTTTTGACCTAAATGAGGTCTAAACATGTATTGGACATATATGTCTTAAAAGCATCGACTTTCTAATGCATTAAGAAGTTATAAGACCTACTGGAAAGTTTGGGTTCAAGGCTTAATGGATTAAGGACTTAAAAGTTGGACCTTTTGCTTCAGACTGTTCTCACGACGTGAGACATAGGGGTCTCTTGACGTGAGGAGTGAGTGATCTTGTTTCTGGTTAGTTTCTTGGAGATCACGACGTGAGAGGAGGCTTCTCACGACCTAAGGTCAGCTCCAATGATTTTTCCATGTTGGAGTTGACTGAGTTGAGTCGGGATGAGTTGGAATCGGACCGAGTGAGATCTCACGACGTGACCAAGGACTAGTCACGACGTGAGGATGGATAAGTTGACATTAGGATGTTGACTTTGACTTTGACCGTTGACTTTTGGCATGGTTTGACTTTTGGTCAAATTCTAATTTTAAAAGGTAGACTTAAGGTTTACCTTGTGTGGATTGTTAGGAGGTATTAAGCACCTATCATTTGTTAGGAGAGCAGTTAGTTGTGGTCGACACGATTTTGAGCTGGGTGTTAGTTACCCTTGTGATTTAGGTGAGTCTCCTCACTATACTATGGGGTCGAAGGCACCAGTGTTGGCCCATTAACTTATGTTATATAGGAAGACCAGGGGGTGGCCCTTGGCATTTGTATAAAAGAACCGGAGGTGGCTCCCGGCAAATTGTATGCAAGACTAGGGATCAAACCCTGGCAATTAGATGCAGTATGTTGGTTGTCTATATGATACTTGAATGGAAGCCAGGAGGTGGCTCTTGGCACTTTTCTGTAAGACCCAAGGTCTTGGCCCCTAACCTGGCAATGAAAGACCATGATACGACTCATGACATAATAGCAAGACTATGGTTGGCAAATAACATTCTCTATTGTGGTTTTTTGGGGAACTCGGTAAGTTTTGTGCTTATGGTTTTATGTTTATGGTTTCAAATACTTCTGGTATGAAAGGGAAGGGCCCGATGTGACTGCACAACATCCCCTAAAGTTTTCCACATTGACAATTTATGATTTTAACTTTGATGTTTAAATAATATAACCACTTTAATTAGTTTTGGAACAACTCTTTTCTATGGTTTATTGTTTCAAAACAAAAAATTTACTATAAATTTTTAGGACGTTACACAATGATCAACGGGTTAAGTAAAAGTCAACGGTCAAACAGGTTAACGCGTCATGACTAGCCCATGGTCATGTCAGCACCATTAGGCAACAAAATAGTCAAAGATCTGGATCAAAATCACCCCTACTAGTAGCATCACACTTTTTAGAGAATCAACCAACTTTTCATAAGGTCTTAATCTTTACGGCCCAGAGCTTAAAAGCTCATTTCTGATCGTCCTTAAAGTTTCTAATTTTACCCATTCCAAAAGGCTCAATCCATCAAGATATACAAACCTAACTCTTTAAGTACCAAAATTACCACATCTCATGCATGGAGTAAATTTGATGCACAAAATCCATATTTTGCAGCAATACCAAGGTTCATAAGTCATAAAAGCGACACAGTAGGTTCTGGAATTTTCCCAAACTCCAAGAACACCATAAAAGGGACCAAAAGATGCTAAATTTGGCCCCCCAAACTAGGTCTAAAGAGAAAATCACCAAGGTAAGAACTTTATACTCACAAAGGTCTAGAAATATGTTGAGAATTCTAGATCTCTGCTGCAATAACACTTCCGTGCAACATGGTGGACTTGTTTTAGCTCCAATCTTCACATAACAAGTACAAATGTTCACACACTCATAAATGGATGTTAGGGTTTTCTAGGGGAATGTTTTATGGGAGTGAAGGCTGTGTGAATAAGGGAAAACCTAGAGTTGTATGGCAGCATTGCGACTTCCTTACCTAGCATGCGTTGTGATATTTCATCATATGCACAACTGTCACACCCCCGAACCAGACATCAGAAACGTCTAGGGGCTTATGTGTGACTTCATCTTGAAATATCATCACAATAAATATAAATGAAACATAACATCATCATTACCATGTGTAATATAATACAGCTTCCGTAGTTTACATCAAGTAAAATATTTTAAATTACATGACCAAAACATTCAATGTATGATGATAACAAAAATACAATAAATTCCACATTCTTTGCTGACCTTCCGCTTAACGATTCCTTGAGAATACAAGTTATTTTGAAAACGTCAACATTAATTAGAGATAATTATTCTATTTGTTAGGCGGAGGCCAGTCCGAGATTCCGTGAACGAAATTATATTGGCCAGCTTATGAGGTGAGTCTTCTCGCTATAATGTCTGAGTAGTAGTTGTTATGTGACCGGAGGGTCTTCATAGAGATATCGGACCAGAGGGCCCTCATTATTGACCAGAGGGTCTCATTATTATACTATGATATACGTTATTGTGCATAATGTCTTTATGACTCATGTTGTTATGTAATTTAGTGTAAATATTGTGAAGTGTGCTTACGCAGAGTTACGTGATACTATACATTATACTTTGTGATTATGCTATGCTTTTCTGAGTTAGGACCGGAGAGTCCACCAGAGTTGTGGGACCGAAGGGTCTTCGCTGAGACACATTGACCGGAGGGTCTTATTTGCAGTGTACGTGATATTTTGGGAAACTCACTAAGCTTTGTGCTTACCGTGTTATGTGATATGTGTTTCAGGTACTTCTTTGGATCGCGGGAAGACGCCGACTTGATTGTACACACGAGAAAGAAAGAGTTATGTTTTGATGATCCTAGATTATTAATCAAACGATTATGGAGTCGGTGTTTTGTTAATTCAGTAATTAGGAATTTTTGTAAAATATGTTATAAGAATTCTGTGATTTTAAATGAAAATTTTGTTTGAAAATTCACGGTGTTACATATGAAAACTGAGGATGCAAATATGAAGAACGAAAAAGCTGTAGGATTAATGAGAAAATTCAATTCGATGATTGGAATTAATAGCATCAAAGAGTAAAATATACTCGATTATAAAGAACCGAGATAACAATTCATCAATAGTAGAATATCAAATGTACATTGGCATTATTTTTCAACTCTTTTGGAATTGTTTTTATAGACATTATTATTGATTGGACAATTCATATATAAAATTGATATATTTACTTATTTTATGTCTACTTCTAATAATATACATATAATTATATAATATATTTAATTTTAATAATATTTAATATTTATATTGACTAAAAGTAAACAAAATTTTATAAATATGAATTATTAAAGTCTATATATAAAATTTAATAACATATTTATAAATCAAAGTGGAAAATGAAAATAAAAATATAAAAATCAAATATATAATTGAAAATGGTAGCCGCATAAAACTTAAAGGACCATTTGTATAACTTAAATGTAGAGCGTATGTGAAAGAAGTAGGGGTGACAATTGTGGACACGACATGACAAAAATTCACAACGCGAAACGAAATTGGGACGAAACTGAAATTCGAATTTGTGTTCGTATCGTGTTCGTGTCAACTGTAAAAAACACAATGACGTGTCGTGTCGTGTTCGTGTTCAAAATTCGACACGATATTGACATGATTTAACATTTTTTTGTCGTGTTTCTCATGTTTGACGTGTTATGTATGATTAAATATTAATTAAATACACTAATTGATATATTATGTTATTTTTTCGTGTCGTGTCGTGTTTGTCGTTTTTTAATTGGTTCGTTTTCGTCTTAGTTAGAAAAAACACGACATCGTATCGTGTCGTGTTCGTTATATAAAAATTTATCGTATCGTGTCGTATCACACAAAAACACCACACGATTTGCCACCCCTAGAAAGAAGTGAGCCACAGCCTTATTTTTACAAATGGATTTGAAACAACCCCATTTTTACATACCATTTTGAAAATAGCCTCTTTAAAAAAAAAAAAAAAAAAAAAAAAAAAAAAAAAAAAAAAAAAAAAACTCACCGTCGCTAAAATAGTTGCCCGTGATCTATATTGGGCTTCAGTATGGGCGTTTGTAAAGAGTTAAATGACACAGAATTGGATTAATTGATGATTTATATTGGGCTTAAGAAATTGGCTTACCGCTTACACTTAAGATCATTTATTCATTATGGGCTTTCTAAGACATCTATAAATAAGGCAAAGCTTTATTCGTGGATAAATTGTATCTCGAAATAATTTAACTCATCTGCCTATTCGAGATATAGATTTATTTAATAAACTCAAGATACATTTATTGTAAGAATTAAAAGATATTATTAAAGTCATATGGACTCGTAGATAACCATATAGGTTTATTTTATAAAAAGAAAATAACATGCGAGTAATACTTTCTAGTAATAAAAGAGGTGATATTTAAATATAACTATATATCGCGATGACTAATCATGAATAATGATTTATAGATTTGATAATTATATTTTATTTTATTATTGAGATAGGTTTCAACTTTAGGTCGAGATTCTTGGTTAAACATTGGTAGGTACGATACTTTTATAAATATATACACAAAGTAAAACAATTATAACGAATCCATTTCACACCTTTTAAATGAGACAAAAAGTTAAAAAAAATTCGTCGATGAATCCCCGTCTCAATGCAAGAAATGCCAAAGGGTGGTAACAGATATAGAAGGCAGTACAAAATGCTAACAGTAAAAAACATGAAAATATCCTATGTTCCTATAACATTGTTGTAATTTAATAACTAGAAATCCAAGGGAAATCTATAAAAACTAGGCCCTCGGTTTTTAATAGACATATGCTCATCTACTGATCAAGAAATGAATTATATTTCTATACACAAACAAAAACCATAACTGTGGAATAGAACTGTAATATAACTTGTTTAAATTTAAAATCTGGACTGAACAGAAAATATAATTATGGCAACAAAAGCAACCACATATCTCAGACCATCCAGTATGGTGGCTACGAAGTGGGTCGTGGTTTAGGTGGCCACGACCACGGCCGTGCACACCACCCTGGCATTGGCGGAGCCAGATGGGACTAAAAAAGGGAAATCTTCATAAAAATCCTATTATTTTGGAAAAAGTTACATTTAATTCCTATTTTTTTTTTTTTTTTATAAAAAAACCCAAGAAACCGGATAAACCTTACATTTTAACCATTTTTTACCTTTTCAACCGGTAATCCCTTATGTGGCATGTCAAGTTGGAAGAGGATGCTGACGTGTCATCTGATTTGGCATGCCTTGTCAGCATAAATCAGTTTTCTTTAAAAATGATGAATTTTTGTAAGGAATAGAGGGGAGACAGCAGAGAGGTTTCGAACTCGAGACCTCTCCCACCAAACAAACTCAACTAACCAATCAAGCTAGATGCCATGAATATATAATCTTTATTTATTTTCATTAAAGTTCTACAAAAGATTTTTTCTAGGAGTAAAAGAAGCCAATGGAAATTGAACCAAGGACCTACCCCTAACAAAGCACATCTGCAACCAACTAAGCTAGAATGATTTTGTAATTACTCTCTTCATAGTGGTATATATCTATAAAACTCTGAAGAAAATAACTACATTTATTATTATTATTATTATTATTATTATTATTATAACGCAAACGTATATATATAGTGATTATATGTATTTTGTAAAACTAAAAACGTATATATATATATATATATATATATATATATATATATATATATATATATAATTGTACAAATACACATAAATATGTATATATACATTTTTAAGTACATTATTATACATATAAAATATATTTATATGTAAAAGGTTTATAAATGTGTGCATTTTTAATAAAAATAATTATAATATATTCATTAATAATAATAGAAATAATAAAGACAAAACTGCACAAATGGTCTCTGTGGTATGTTAAAAATTGTCACTTTGATCCAAAAAATTTTGGACTAGCACCACAAGTCTAAAGTTTTCATTTTCTTGCGAGTTTAGTCCAATTTACTTTAATAATTTTTGTAATGACAATTTTACCCTTCTTTTTTGTTTTTTTCAGTTTATTTATTTAGATATTTTCTTAATTAAAATAAAATTAAAAAAAAATTTCTCTCTCTCTCTCTCTCTCTCATCTGAATTTTTTCTGAAAATTGATTACCACCATCGTTAATGAACTCGAACATGTCATAAACTCAAGAACATCTTCCCCGCCGCCATTGTTGGACCACCATCCATAACCACCACCATTTTCCACCACCAAAGTCCGCTGCCACCACCGTCCACTACCTCCATCTCCGACTAAATGCTTTCTACTTTCACAATCTAAAATGAAATTAGGGCTTTTAATGGCATTCCCATGTTCAATGTATTTATCGGGCAATGGATAAACACGTATGAACACATGGCAGCAGAAGGAACGGAAGCATAATTGCAAGTAGAGGAGAAATCGAACACCAAATTCGATTTTGGGGGGTTCGATCCTTGGTTCCTTGCTCGTTGCAGGCTAGAAAAGGGACCAAGGGAGGTATCGACAATTGTAGATCGTGAGGAGGGAGAAGTCTCCGGGTCGACGAGAGAGAAGTGACACAGAGCGGCTGTGATTTCAGAGTTGTTGGGTTGTGGATGAGTACGGGGAAACACCCTCGTTGTTTGAGTGAACCGAAGAATGGAAGAAGAACAGGGCAGTGAGGCTGTCGTCGAACTTGGTGGGTTCAGCGAGGGCTGCTAAAGCAGCTCTTGGTTGCTTGTTTCTACTCCAGCTGAGGATCACGAGGGGGAGGAGGGAAGGAGCGATGAAACATCGGTACAGGTAGGGAGGCTCGTGGGTTGGTCGAATGCTCACAGGTCGTTTACTTCTTCTTCTTCTTCTTCGTTTTTTTGATAAAAATTGATAGGGTTAAGTAGGTGTTTGGGATTGATTCTTGACAGAAATTTATGAACGGAAATGATTTTTGGGGTTAATGTTTAGCAGTGGATCCATGGGTGTTTGTTTTTTTTTTTTATAGAAATCGATGGGTTTAAATCAATAGCTTTAGGTTGGTGTTTCATTTTGCTTGATAAAAATCGATGAGTTTAAATCAAATTTTGGTGTTTGGGAATGTATAAAGTTTGAAGAACATCATCCGTTTCCAAGAAACAAGAGAGGGAAGAGTGAATCTTGGAAGTCTGGAACCCTTGAGAGAGAGAGAGAGAGAGAGAGAATTATTTTCTTTTTTAATTTTCTTTTAATTATCAAAATATTTAAATAAATAAAAAACTAAAAAAAAAAAAACAAAGAAGAAGGGTAAAATTGTTATTACAAAAATTATTAAAGTAAATTGGACCAAACTCGCAAGAAAATGAAAACTTTGGAGCTGTGGTGCTAGTCCAAAACTTTTTGGACCAAAGTGACAATTTTCAGCAAACCACAGGGACCATTTATGTATTTTTGTTAGTAATAAATGTAAATGTTTTTTTTGAAGTTTTGATATATATAACTGATAAGGAAATAAAGATACCAGTGGGTCTCAGACTAGTTGGTTGCGTTTGAATTTTGTTAGAGAAATGGCTTGAGTTTGAATCTTTTAATCCTCAGTTTCCTCCAATAATTAAGCTTTTTCTTAGAATGCTAAGGGAAAAGATAAAGAATTTCTGATGGATATAAAGCCAGATAAAATATCTAGCTTAGGTGCGTGTGTTTAGAGTCGGAGTGCTCGTGTTCGAACCTTGGCAAAAAAGTCGATTTTTTAAGTGTGATGAATTCCACTGAAGTAGCATGCCACATCATTTGCCACGTCAGATTTTCCTTCCAGCTTGACATGCCATGTAAGCGATTACCGGTTGAAAAGGTAAAAAGGGGTTAAAATGTAAGGTTTATCCGGTTTCTTGGGTTTTTTTATTCAAAAAAAATATATATTTAGGACTTGAATGTAAATTTTTCCAAAATAATGAGACTTTTCTGAAGATTTTCCTATAAAAAATTATTTGTAAACATTAACTATGTTATTGTAAACATTAACTATGGGACTTTTCTGAAGATTTCCCTACATAGAATCTTTACTGATAATTTTTGTATCCCCATATCACTACAAGAATAAGCATATATAGAGACGGGATCTATAGGGACGACATATGTCGTTGCTATACATGCCCTATAGGGACGCTATATCGTCTCCATAGAGTTTGACTTTCCTTTTACTTACCACAATTACCGTGTTCTCAATATGTTAAGCGGGAAAGAAAACAGGTAAGGCGCGTTTTTGGGGAAGGCTATAGGGACGACTTGTCGTCCCCATAGCTTTCTATGCCTTAAATCAGGAGAACAACCTTCTTCGCTTCATTCACGCACACTCAATCATCAATCTCGCTCTCAAGAGAGATAGAGAGAGAAAGAGAGATCGGAGATTCTCACATCCGTAATTTCAACCATTATCTTCTCCTCCAATGATTTCCTCACCTCCCACTCCCTGTGAATGTTCTTCCTCTCTCCATAGATTATGATACTAGTTTCCAAGCACAATCGTCGGGCTCAACAATGACGATTAGTTTCGACGCCGATCTGACTACCGACTTCCTTTTCACATCCGGTTATGAATTCTATCGAATACAAGCTCCTCTCCCGCTATCAGGTTAGTAATTCTTTGTTTATTGAGATAAATGTTAGCAATTATTTGTTTGAAATTGGAATTGGTATATAGGTTAAGAATGATGATGACGACAAACTCAAATTCGATAACTATTTGTTTTCAGTATTGCTCTGTTGTTTCAACATTAACTTCTATTAATTCCATTTTGTAGGTTTTTGCAGATTTGTTCATTGATCCATAGCCAATGATAATTCTTATTGTTGCAACTGATTTGAGAACAATTGGATATGAAATTGAGGTAAATTTGTTGTTCACTTACTTAAGAACATGAGCTCAATTAGAAATAAGAAATATCTTTTTACAGGTTTACTCACTTAAAGAGGGGTCTGTGTATACTGTCAGAATATTGGAGCTCTTGTGAATATTTTGGAAGCTATTGGGGATAAAAAAGACTATAATTCACAGACAAGTATGTTTTTCCTTTTTAACACAAAAAGTTTTCTTTAATCCATTATCTTGGAATTTATTATCTTTTACTCTTTTGCAGGATCTTTGTAGCTATGATGTCATACTTACGAATTCTTTTCAAGCAAAAGAAGCAAATTACAGGGTAAGTTTACTGACTTTTTGTTGGATTAGTGTCTAAGTCCATAACTATTTTGGTATGTACTTGACCCGATGGTGCATGGTCCTTTTGGGTTGCCTTCACCAAAGCAACTTGATTGGAGAAATGAATAAAGAGAGAGAGGATAACATGATTTATTAATATGTTATAAGAATAATATATTAAAGGAGAAATCATATTTGTTTAATTAATATTGGTCAATAACTAATTAAGAATTAATTTTGTGATCAAGTGTAATTAATTAAACTAGAGGGGCTGAATTGTAATTATGTGATAGTTACAAAATAAGGTAAGAATTATCTTATAAGTATGGTGAACGAATTTAAGGTTGGAAAGCCTTAGAATTTGAGTATGATAAGGATTCAAGGATTATCTTATTGGTTGCTTAATGGATAATCAACTAGATAAGGATAATGACTGAAACCCTATCTTTACACCTATATAAACACCCCTAGGGTTATGAATTCGTGTATCCCTTCCCAAGAAGTCTCAAATACGAATTCTAACCTCCCTCCTCTCTCTATATACCTTCTCCACTTGCTTATGGTGTTTGTAAGCCATTAGAGGAGTGACACTTGTGACTCTGTGCTTTCCAAGGTCAATTCAAGGAGGAATTGGATTGTTATTGCTATATAACAATCAAGGTATGTTCTTAAACCTATTTACATGTGAATTCTGATTTCCATATGCTAGTATTAGGTTTCAAAGTCTTGGATTCAAAGTATGTACAATAGAGAAACCTAGATCCGAGCTTTAGGGTTTGTATGAGCACATAGGATGTCTTATGACCAAAACCCATCAGTGGTATCAGAGCCATGATTGGTTTCTATTGTATTAATGCTTGATATATCTGAAAAATTCGATTTTTGGTATTTTGGAGGCTGGACTCGCCGAGTCCATAGCTGAACTCGCCGAGTCCAAGGTGACTCGACGAGTCCAGGCTTGACTCGACGAGTCAACTCGTCAGACAGTGCTTATCTCGGGATTTCTTGCTGTTTTTGCATTGGGATAATTACCTTATCATGTTAGATTAATATTAATCCGATTATATGATATATTTGACTATATTTTTAATCTAATTGAAGATATTTATCAATTAATAAGATAATTGTTTCCTTATAAGATAATTGATTAATTATTTTAAGTAAATTGATAAATTGTTTTGCAAGAAATCATCAAATATGGATAATTATGTGATTAAATGTTAATTTGAATTATTTGTTATTTGATCCTTGTTGTTGTGAAAAGTTTCATATTAGGCCCTTTAGGTTTTATAGTTTAAAATTTGAACCCCAAAAAGTTTTGTTGTTTTGAAATTTAAATAGTTGAAACCCTAATGTTTTGAAAAAGGTTTCAAAACTTGCCCTCAAGTTTTGGAATTTAAAAAGTTGATTAAAAGTTTAATTAGGAATGTTAAATTCTAAAACCCTAGCCTAGTTTTGAAAAAGTTCAAATACACCCTTATGGTTTTATTAATTAATTAAGGTGTATAATTAAAAGAGGTTTAATAAATCCATAAAAGTTTAGGTTTACAATTTAATTTGAATTAAGGGTATAATTGTTAAATTAGACCACCTAAGTATTTTAAAAGTTATAAAATACACCCTATACTATATATAACATTAAAAGTCTAACATTATATATATGTATAACTAAAAGTCAGTCTTACCGTTAGTAGGCCTCATTCACAAAGCTGGTCTATAAGGGGTGTTTAAGGAAATTGCCTATAAAATGGCGATTGAATGGGTATCCACTCTTACCCACCGCACTCTTGACTAGTGGAGAGTCGTTAGCCGAACGGGTAGGATAGGACGAAACCTTCCATTATAAGTATAATGAATTATAAAAGTAACTAAATGTTTTTCAAAATTCCCAATCTTAGTTACTTAGGCAAAAGTGAATTGATGCAATTCCATGAAATTACACTTTGTGCCCTTGCGAAGACGTTAGTGGAGCGTGTGTGGTTAACCGGCACACTAAATGGGTCTAAGCAAAGGTAGCAAAGGGTGACTCAATGTTTGTCATAGTTCGGTGGAGCGTGTGTGGTTTACCGGCACATCGAATAGGTGACTGTAACATGTGAGGGCACCATGTAGTTTGCATGGTTATTCACACCCGCTTTGTGATCCTCGGCATCCCAGTCACAAACAAGAGGGGCATATCGAGATATAAACATGCCATTGAAAGTTCAATGTATCTCAAAGAATCTAGGAGTTTTCATAGATTTAAAACTTAAAATTCTTTTTCGTTTTTCATGGTGGAAATTAGTGAATCGTCATTCACTTACCTTCAAATATTCTGCAATTAGGGTTACGGCATCCCTCTCCCGAGTTGTAGAATATTGTGTTGGGTCCTAGCCTTGGAATTTCATTTGGGTGATTTACCAAGGACTCAATCAATCAACTAACTTGAATTCGTTTTCTCCCGTTTTGTAGATGTCAAAGTTCGACAACTATGGTATTCCCAAATCCCGTGGAACAAGCATTCCACATGAAGATGATATTCCACGATTCGATCGAGGATCAAGAAATCATGCTTCACTTCCTCCTCCTCCTCCAATTATTCTCCCTAACCCACAAGATTGTAAAATTGAAAGGTTCAATATCACTCAAGCCCTTTTGGCAAGTAAACATAAAGAAGGAAAGTCGGTGTGTGCACACGTCCTAGGGATGAAGTCGCGCATTGATAGACTAAGAATGATGGGATCCGTTGTTAGTGAAGAGATGGCTGTTGATTGGGTTCTTCAGTCACTTCCCAACTCATATAGTGAGTTCGTAAGAGAGTACTGTATGGCGAACCACAACGTGACCCTTATAGATCTCACCTATATGCTTATTGCTGCCGAATCAGCAATGGTTTGGCGCAATAGAAAAGCAAAGTTGATCGGTGAATCTGCCTTCAAGACCTCTATGGATATAGACAATGGCAATGAAAGACATGCAATGATCGAAAAGTTTGATCATAAGAGAAAGGCGATGTCTGAAGTAGTTCCATGTGTTGTTCCAAAAGAGTCAATTTGCTTTTATTGCCAAGAGAAGGGGCATTGGAGACGAAGTTGCCCTAATTACCTAAGAGATCTAAGAGATGGGAGAGTCAAAGGTATGACTGCGCTTTAGGTAAAAATCCACTATCTAACTCCATTAAGTTCCTACTCATTGATTCTTAATACATGATGTAATAAGATTACATTTGAGTGTTTTGTAGGGTCGGTGAAAAGAAAGGAAGCTTGATAAGAGAGCAAGATGAATCTAATCACAAGAGATGGATCTCGATCGCATGGACTTGAAGATTAGATTTTGAGCTTAGAAAGTTATGATAGAGTTGTTAGAAATGGATTTTGCATTGTAAGGACAAATTTTTTCCGCTGCTTTTATAAATAAAATAAATTTTGTTTGACTTATTTATTTATTTGTTTATTTCCTTACAATGAAATCGTTATGGAAATTGATGTTCGAATATTTCTACAACGAATGGATATGATTCTTAGTTATGTTATGGAAATGTCAAGAATTTACCAAATAGGGAGAGTTTCTCATCGCCCAAAGTTTCAATTGGATAGAAATTTGGAATCAGACAACTTGGTTGCATGATGAATGAGAAATTCATATTTGGAAATTAGACCAATTCGTTGACAAAGTGTCAAGTGAAGGACTAGGAGATCGAGTACACAAAGTTGTGTGTTGATCAAGTTCACCATAAGAATAACAAAGATATTTGTCATGATTTACTAAAAAGGATTAGTAAATATGATTATACTTACAAGATTAAGTGTAATTCTGAATTGATTAAAGGGTTTAGATCAATAGCAGAACGAATAAGAAGAATCAAGCAGGCAGAAAGATAAAAGTTTCTCCATTCTAAGAAGAAGGGAGAGTAGCTTTTATGCTTTATGATATGTCTTAGTGATTAAAAACCATATCTCAATTGATCCTCTAAGTGAGTCTTAGTACAATTGTATGTCTAAGAAGAGGAATCAAGAATTGAAGAAATGGTTAAATCAATAAGTCAATCATACTTCGTTCCAATAATAAGTCTTAAAGTTAAGATTGTGACAATGAGTGAAAAGTATTAAAGGTTTATGACATTCATCAAATGTGGGAAGTTGTGATGTCTTGAATAAGACAAAGGCCAACTAGTACCAATTTATGAAGTGTTTTGATAAAAGCTACACTAACTCTTGAATATTTGTTTGTCAAGAAATGGTTATTGACAAAAGAATCGTATATGTCAAGGAGTCAGTGGGAGTCTTAATGATCTTGAAAGGTTTCAAGAACAAATCAAATAAACCTTATCGATCATCACTAGCACACGAGTTGAGGTTTACAACCTATCGTGTTGACATTATTTTGATTCTGTGCCAATCCAATCAAGTTAATTATGCATGTGAGTTCTATGAGTTCTCATTTTGAACGCATAAAAGGCAAAGCACCTTAATCAATGAAAGGTACATTGATAGGAAAGGGTGAGCTGCTTAACTACTTGGAAGACATGGTGGGCAGCTGTGCTACCATAAAGGCAAGAAATCGAGATTAAGAAAGTTCGATCCATATGAGTTTGAATTTGTTGTAAACTTTAGTTTTAACAAATTCACATGGATAAGAACACATACACCGCTCAAATCTAAGTGTCATAAGATTTCCTCCTTCATGAAAATGATTGTGAGGAAATGCTTTCACTAAGACAGATTTTAAGAAGATAGTGATTGTAAAATTGCATTCTCGAATTCAATTATGGTTACGGCATCCCTTTCCATAATTTGAATTGTGAGGTTTGGCAATTAGTCTTAATTGTTTAGACACACATATGAACTATCGAAGGCAAATGTGTATAAGTTCAAGAAACATTGATAAAAGATTATCAAAGCACGAAGTATTAGAAACATGAACTTAAGAAATTCAATAAGCATTGTTTTTCTGAAAGTTAAGATGTTTATGAATACATGTCGAAGCTAGTGGGAGCATAAGTGTTATGTTTTATAATAATCATCAAGATAGTGAGAGCATAAAAGTTATGATTGTATGATTATTAAGGAAAGTATTGCAAGGTTAGCAATATTAATTATAGAAAACAAGAGTCATACTTTGCAAAGTTGTAAGAGTTGAAAGGTTGTTTTACTATAATTAAGGGAGAGAATATTATGCTTCATTTCAAATCTAAAGGATTAGGTTGAGAAATGTTAATAAATTTAGTCATAGGTACAAAGTGTGTTCTTAAAATTTCGATTATGATTACGGCATCCCTCTTCACAATTCGAATTTTGAGAACATAGCAAATAAAACATTATGCGTCGTGTCCCATACGCTTCGGGTATAGGATCGATTGCAAATGCTTTAATGTTTGACCATTCTAAAATTTTTCCGAATGTCAAGCACATTTAGAGGGAAAAAGGACTAGAATCGGTTTAGACTAAAATAATTAAACAACTATCAAAGGACAATCCAAGTTCGACAAGGATTGGTCGCTTGTGAGTAGTTGGAAGTATAGTATTGGAAAATATGGAAATGTTTCCATATTGGATGGACCATATCGACATCATTATGAATAGATAAGATTCTATTAAGAATGAGTTGTCATATGGAACATATGGAAGTGTGTCCATATTGGGAATTGAATATTGAGAAATCTATGACTAGATTAGAAACTTCTATGCAAAAGGATGTTCAAAGAAAGTACTTTGAGTGAGAGACATCACATCTATGGAATTGTCTTGTAACAATCTCCAATAGAAGACTTTGTAATATCATTGGCAATAGTCTTTGTGACTTTGGGGCAGTGACATTACAAAAGAGATCATTGCATAAAATGTTAGAATCTAGCATGTTTTATAAGTAGCAAGAATTTGATATTCTTTAACTTATGAAAAATGGATTTGGAGTTGTGAAATGAGAAGGAATGGAAATGTGCTCAATGTGATCTATTTCACAAAGTAAGAACCATAGGTAAACATTGTGTGCATGCCAGGAGCATGGGACAAGTGTTGGAATTCAAGTAAGAAGTTGATTACCCGAAACGACAAATAATGAGTAATCGATATGGTGATAAATAAAAGGAGTTTTATTTATACTCAAAGGATTGAGGCCATATGGGATTAGTATTATTCTTGTGTTTCACATTTGCATGTTTTGACTTCCAGAATAATTGAGTTTATTAAGAATAATCGAATTATTCAAACGGGCCACAGTCGTTCATATGTTGGAAGTAGGTATGAGTGAAGACTGTCGTGAATTGGTGTGTGGAATGTCTAGAAAAGTATTAGACATAAGCAAATGTTTGCTGCAACGTTCATGAGTGCTTATGAATGTGATTTGAGCATTGGATTAGACCCACGCTCACTTGGATCACTCCATGGATTGTATCACGAGTGATTGGTGAGACGATAACATCTTATATTCTTGAAACCGAGATGTGTGAGTTGTATCTTGCAAATCGGTTACACATTGATAATATGTAAACGCACCAGTAACTTGGTGTTATAAAACATATTGTTGTGTGTGATTCGGTGCGTGAGTACAAGCAAGCATTGTATCAAAGTTTATCCGTTCCTTTTATCCAAAGTAGGATAAAAGCGATATCTTTGGGCCCCTCGATGGTTTAGTGATGACAAACGTAAATGCTCGGCCGGGCTAGGGCTAATTTGATTTGTTCAATTAGTCAGTCGTCATAAATCGGGAATCGAGATATAGTACAAAGAGAATGATTTGAAATCATATATCATATGATATCTAGAATGGAGGAATATATGATCCCTTATCTAAGGACACACGTATTTGATATGATCAGAGTTGACAGCGGCTTTGGAAAGCTACGATTGCAGATCGGGATCCGAAGTCATACGCAGAATAGTTGTTAGACTTATCCAAGTGGGAGACTGTTGGATTAGTGTCTAAGTCCATAACTATTTTGGTATGTACTTGACCCGATGGTGCATGGTCCTTTTGGGTTGCCTTCACCAAAGCAACTTGATTGGAGAAATGAATAAAGAGAGAGAGGATAACATGATTTATTAATATGTTATAAGAATAATATATTAAAGGAGAAATCATATTTGTTTAATTAATATTGGTCAATAACTAATTAAGAATTAATTTTGTGATCAAGTGTAATTAATTAAACTAGAGGGGCTGAATTGTAATTATGTGATAGTTACAAAATAAGGTAAGAATTATCTTATAAGTATGGTGAACGAATTTAAGGTTGGAAAGCCTTAGAATTTGAGTATGATAAGGATTCAAGGATTATCTTATTGGTTGCTTAATGGATAATCAACTAGATAAGGATAATGACTGAAACCCTATCTTTACACCTATATAAACACCCCTAGGGTTATGAATTCGTGTATCCCTTCCCAAGAAGTCTCAAATACGAATTCTAACCTCCCTCCTCTCTCTATATACCTTCTCCACTTGCTTATGGTGTTTGTAAGCCATTAGAGGAGTGACACTTGTGACTCTGTGCTTTCCAAGGTCAATTCAAGGAGGAATTGGATTGTTATTGCTATATAACAATCAAGGTATGTTCTTAAACCTATTTACATGTGAATTCTGATTTCCATATGCTAGTATTAGGTTTCAAAGTCTTGGATTCAAAGTATGTACAATAGAGAAACCTAGATCCGAGCTTTAGGGTTTGTATGAGCACATAGGATGTCTTATGACCAAAACCCATCACTTTTATCTTATCATTATTTCACAATCCAAATGTTTTAGTTTACTAGAGTTTTTGTTATACAAAAGATGTTATGCTCTCAACCTTCAAACTGCTTAACAGCCCCTCAAGTCCTATGTATGATGTTTACTAGGTCTATGTCTAATGATGAGGGTGACAAGGGCATTTTTGCCTTTTATATCTCATTGACATTAGTCTTAGTCCCAAGGCCAATCCAGTACACACAAAACAGTTTACTGTTATGTTTTTGTGAGATTGGAAGTATTTATGTATTGATGTAATTAGAACAGGTCATCCATGGATATGTGAAAATGGGGTTGCTCCAGATAGAGCACTTGATCCTGCTATTCTTTCTCGTTTGAAGCAGTTCCCAGCAATGAATAAGTTAAAGAAGATGGCTTTAAGGGTACATAACTGAAACTGTTTACTTGCTTTTCTTTTTTGGGATAAGGGCACTGTTTCTATTTCATGCATTAACCTATTTTGGCAAATGGTTTGTGTTGTATTGTATGTATGGTGACAGGTAATAGCTGAAAGCTTGTCAGAAGAAGAGATTGCAGGTTTGAGGGAAATGTTCAAGTCAATGGATACAAAGATTCGAGACCTTATGGATGCAGTAAGATTAGTATTTAATCACTCAATAAAGAAAGTTATAGAAATAGCCATTTATTTGTTTATTATAAGCATATTCTACTTTTATCATAGGCTGATGTGGACAACAGTGGCACAATAGATTATGGGGAATTTGTAAAAGTTTATTATGTCCTTTCGGTTTCATCTTACTTGCAAAAGTTTCTTCAATTCATGAACTTCTCCCAATTGTATATTTTCAGGTGTGAAGGTGGTGATGCAAGCAAGTAAACAAATTGTATGAAACTTTTAAACAATTTTAGATTGTGTAGTATGTTTTGGTAAACAATTGTATAAATATTCAAATGTTTTGATATTGTATGATAGTTTAATGTTTTGTGGTTAAATTTTGTGTTTTTGCTTTTATATGTTTGAGAAAACTGGAAAAATGAACATAAAACAGGAGCTGAATGTGAATTTTGTACAACATCTATGGGGACGACATGTTGTTGCTATAGGTCTAGCTATGGGGACGACATTTCGTTGCTATAGGTCTAGCTATGGTGACGACATGTCGTCTCTATAGGTCCAACAATAGGAACGACAACTGTGAACGAACAACGACGATTTCTCATCTTTAAAGCTACATATGGCGACGATATCTATAGCGATGACAAAAGCTGTCTATTGCGACGGGGGCTATAGCGACAAAGGCATATAGGGACGACTTGTCCTCACAGCCATCTATAGGGACGACTTTCTAACCTATAGAGACGACAAATGTCGTCCCTATAGGCCCCGTTTCTTGTAGTGTATAAAAATTTCTAGCTCCGCCACTACACCCCGGTGGTCTGTGGTGGGTCGTGGTTGTGGCCTTACGTGCTCCGGACAACGATTTTAAACGGCCAATGAGTTCATTTCTTGCCTTAAATCTCGTTTGACCTCCTTTCTGCTTCCCAACGGCTATTTTCCATTTACTTATCTTCTTCAATATTTACCTATAAATACTACCACTCATCTTCTTATTTTTCGTACATTTCTTCTCCCTTTCGTCATCATATATTTTTGTTGTTTGATCCTTTAAAAACCATGCCTCCCAAAAATAAGAAATGGTCAGAAGAGGAAGAAGAGAAATTAGCACAAACATGGGTGACAGTTTCGCAAAAAGACAGTGGTCAAACTTCTGGTTCTTTTTGGAGAAACGTTGAAAGTGTTTTCCATGGTTTAATGGGTTGTGCAATTCGAAATGTTGATGAAATATGCTCGAAATGGTGCGATATGAAGGCCAAATGTTCTGAGTTCAATGGAATCTACAACTTTGTTATAAACAACATACACGAAGCCGATATCAATCCGGTTAATGTGGGCATGGAGCAATATGAGAACACAAATCATAAACGTTTTGGACACGTCAAAGCTTGGCAAAAGTTGAAGAATTTCCCAAAATGGAATAACCTTGCTTAAACACACAAATTAGAAGTTTGGTATTTTTAGGTTTTTAATTTTTAATGTTATTTTTATTTTTTTTTATTTTAATTAATATAATTTTTATTTTTCACGTTATTTTTATTTTTTATTTTAATTAATGTAGTTTTTATTGAATGTAATTTGGTATTTTAAATTAATGAAAAACTAGTATTTAAAAAAAAATTATATGATTTTTATGTATTTTTATTTAAATTTAATTTAAAAAAAATGAGGTGGAGTTGTGTGTTTAGCGGTAGGTATCCTATGGTTAGTTGCGGGGAGTGTGGTAATGATGTGCCATCCACCACTATAGTGGTTAGTGACGGGTGTAACAGATGACCTTAACTTCATTCATTTACAGTGCCACCGAGGCAGCATTTATATTATACATAACATGACTGAACAAGCATTCTAAGGCTATTTTCAACTATCAAGATGAGAAGGGCAAACATGTCTTTTGCTGTTTTGCACATACAAGAAATCCAGAAAAAATCGCACTGCAACACAAAAGTTCACAATGTTTCCATTAGCCAATGCTTTAACCAAATTATAGCATTGTACTTTTTTTTTTTTCTTGCTAACACACTGTATTTTGAAAACTCTACTCAAATATTGCAGTAAAAACGGCCTTGTATTTGGATGACAATGCTATAACGGGGTAGATTTTTCAAAGCACAATGTTGTAATAAAATATGCTATAAAAAACAAATAATTGAAGTACATTGCTATTTCTTGTATTTAACCCTTTTCTTATCTACCTAGTTAATGGGAATAACTTTTAGTCTACAGTCATATGAAAACGAAAAACACATGGAGGATGATAAGGAGTGATTTATTGGGAAAAAAAGTAAAAATGATATACCAGGGACAATTGAAATATCAGCTGTTTGTACTATTGAAGGAGAGTGGCAGTAGGTGTTGCTGACTTACTATTGTTGGATTGCATTTCACTTAATCCTGTTCTAAATATTCCAGTACTATAGATGACTCCCTCCATTGTGAAAACATATTCGAAATAAGTTTGTGACAGTTTGTTTGTGTAATTTACTTATGTAATGAGAAAAGGGTTTAAGGAATATAAAAGTACCTTAAGGACCAACCTCCTGTACATCATACCTTCTTTGAGAGAAAGCTTTGAAGTGCACTTGGTCATCTAATGAAATGAAATAGATCAAAGATTTAACACCAAAACATTATCATTTTGTTATTATCACTTTATCAGCTTTAGATAAAAGGTAATACATAAGAATGACCTCTACCTTTAAAGCGGGCGCCTTCTCCGCAGAACTGATTAAAGTTTAGAAGAAACATATCAATGTAAGGCAACAGAATTCGCCGTTTGCTTAGGATGTATTCTCCTGTTGTTGACTGAAATCCAGTAAGATCTCCACCAATGATGTGATTCCATGACTTGTAATAACCCAACACATCTTCTACTTCTTCTTCTTTTTCTTCTCCATCATCATACACAAAACTCACCCCACACGCTTTTGTAAAATGACATGGTTTCTTACTCGCAGTACTACTAAAGAAGGCACCGCCTACCAACTCCACCACACTAACTGTAATGTGGTCACCAGAGTCCATGTCATTCATCCCAAACATCCAATGGCTTAGAAACATCAAACACTTTCCACCCTCATAAAGTACACTATCAATGTTGTGTTCGTATATCCAGGTGTGTTTCTTAGTTATATTATTAATTATGATCACAGGCAACCTAAGGTACACATCATCTCCGAATCCAAACCTCTCATCTGGAAATGGAGATGTCAATATGTAGCAGAAATTCAATCCTGTGAGGTTGTTAGGAGATGATGGGATGGTAAATGATGTTGATGGCCCTGTGCTTCTATCCATAATCCAATCTGGCATCTCTTCGTGTCCATAAATTATGCTGAATATGCCAAATTCATAATACATCTGCCAAATACAACCAGCTTAACTTATTCACTATTAATTATATGTGCATATATATTCACACTGACAGATAGTTAAGTAGATCCAAACCTGGATTTCAGATTCCTCCGATCCTCCAAAAAAAACGTCAGTTTTCACAAACCTAGCATTAAGGAAGTTTAGCTTACTCCAGCCCAAACTTCGTAATACCTTTTCGGAAACATTTGACATTGGTTGGCTTTTGATCAAGCCTTGAATTTCAAATGACGAAGAAGTTAACATCTTCCAGTTTATTATGAAAATGAGTGGGGACATTTCTGGATCAAATACAACTCTTCGAAGCAAAGGCTTATTAGAATCAAAAGAGAGGTTCATACATGCTAGTGTATGTGGAGGATGCTCAACTGTCGTCAGCATATTACAGTCTTTCATACTAAGTGTCTCAAGCCTAGGAAGGCTTCTAACACAATTAGGCAGGCAAACGATAGGATTTCCATCTAAATATAATTCCTTTAACATGGATAGGCAACTGAAGTCCACGGGAAAGGATTCGGTAGACAAATTATTATTCTTGAGTGACAAGCTTACTAAATATTTCGGTAAAGCCACTGCAAAAAGCTTTAAATCCCTTGGTATAACCTCCTGAATGACGGAGGAAGAGGTTATTGTGTTTATGCCAATGTTGTTAGCCTTGAGCATGCCCAATGAATCCATATCCCTAATCTTGATTTGAGATTCACCTAGATAATAACCATTCAGCAAAAGAGTTTTAACTTTCTTTAGCATGTGTAAACTTCTTGGAAGTTTTTCAAGCTTGTTGCAGTAGCTTAGGTCAATGAGAACAAGTTCGAAACATTGCTCAATTGATTCACAAACATCAAGCAAACCAATGCAACCTCTAAGTATTAACCTCTCAAGTTTCGGGAGGTGGTCAAACCCACCAAGACTATGAAGTTGTTCACAGAAACTTAAATTAAGAATCTTCAATGATCCAAGCAGCCTTTTGTCTTTTGACCACCATCCAGTCAATAGCTGAATTGAAAAAAGTTAAGAGTAGTAATAAATTTTATCACTTCAACATAGAAGAGTAATAAATGGAGATAACTTACCTTTAGCCTCTTATGAAGTCGTTGGGGATAGCTATAACAACTCCCAAATGATTCAATATTGCTATAAGACATGTCAAGAGCAACCAAATTCTCCATCAGTAAGTTTGAAGGTATAGATTTCAATGGGAACCCATGCATACACAACCATCTTAATTCTTTTGGAAAATTCTTGTAAGAGCCAGTTATTTGCACATAATTAAGTTGTAGCAGCATTAGACTATCCATCTTACTCAATGCGTCTGTCTTTAACTCAAGTGATCCATGTAACTTCTCTTTCTCAAGCATTCTCATGTCAAGGGCGAGGCCTAGAACATTTTCCGTACCCTAAAAAGAAAGGGGATGCAAAAATATTTTAAAGTGTTATAGACATGGATATAGAAATTCAAATGCTTTATACAAGTATATATGACCTCTTACCTTTTTTTGTTTCATCACTTTGAATGAGTCCTCGTGACACCATAATCGACTTCTTTCCCATGGCTTATCAGGCGATTCTTCACGTACTACTAGCCTTCCCATTTCTTGAACCAGCCGATGCATCATCAATTCGTTATTCAATCCAATACTAACAAGGCACCTGTTAATAAGATCCGTGATCCCAGATCTTGTGTCTATATCACATGCCTTTAAAATTGTTTCGGCAACATCTCTATCCATTCCAACGAAAAAGCAAGCAATATGCTTAAACAAGTCCTTATGATTTTTGAATGGCAAAGTATCAAAGCTCATTCTCAATACATTATTTATAGGTGAACCATTTTCTTTCTTTAACTCTTCTATGTACCCCTCCCAATAAGCTACGTCTCGATTATGTAGATTTTTGCCTAAAAGTTGAAGAGCCATCGGATGCCCTTCACAGTACTCCACAAGCTTTTCTGACACCTGTTCATAACCTACCTTGGGATCGTTGCACATGAATGCATGATAACACAAAAGTTTTTGTGATTCAGTCTTATATAAGCCTTTAAGCACATGATTTGTATGCTTGGGTTTAACGTTCGTTTTGAATAGCACACAACTCTCTGTCAACCACGCATCCTTTGTTGTGATTATGATTTTGCTTCCTGGATGAAGACCTTTGCTTCCAAGTAATGCATCCAACTGGTCAAGACTATTGATATCATCAAGAACTAGAAACATCTTTTTATAGACTAGTGCATTCTCTATCATGGACGTGTATACCGAAGAATCATGAACATGAATCGGACTTTGTTTTGAAATGCCGTTGTAGAGTTGTTTTTGTAAAGCAAGCAACCCATCAGTTTTTTCACATCTCCTACTAATATCTTCAATAATGTTGTTTGTATCAAATTCATGAGAATATAACCCATAGACATATTTGGCTAAAGATGTCTTCCCAATCCCACCAATACCCAAAATAGTGAGTACATCTGCTGTATGTGAGGATGTATCTTTCAACCATGAAGTGACAAATTTAATAGAATAATCCATCCCAAAAAGTTGAGGTAGATGACTCCTTGAGGATATGTGTAATCTACGGTAGATGTCTGTAACAATTTCTTCAATAAATTCCATCTCTTGCCTGAAACTTGATTTCAATAAGAACAAAAATTACAATCCAAAAAAACTAGCATACCAGATTGGAGATTTAGTTATCCAAACCAAATCATAATTACATCATACTAAGCTATCAGTTAATTAAGTTTTTCACATCAAAATTATATCGTATTTGCAATTTGAACCATATAAGCATCCAACGTGCAAGGTCATAATTTTTATGTAACATAAGACTAGAGCCACCAATGTAATACTAGATTACTTTCATCGGCCACCAAATTTCATGATGTTTCTAAACGACCATCAAATTTAACTATCAATGTGGTTTATCTAAATAAATTAATTATGATAAGATAATAAATGCATAAAAATGTGTGAAAAGTAGCTTGACGTTTAATCTATATGAAATTATTTACGAGATCACATAGTTGAAAACATTAAATTCAACTTTTTACATTTCTTTAATCAGTTAGAATACATAAAAGTAATGCATCTTTTATTGACAATGAAGAAACTAATACATAGAGAGATGATATTGACTATTCATGCGTTAATCAAACAAAACTGAAAGGAATATGAATGCATAGTAAGAAAATGATTACCTGCCATTTAGGTCCATCCCTTTTATATTAGCAACTTCTACAAGTGCTTTAGTCCATCGATCTATTTTTTGAGCCCATTTTCTTCTTTTATTTGCATTTGTCTTTGCCTCCATCATCTGTTTATGCTTAGTCATTGCCTCTCCAAAGCTACTTTCTTGCTTCCTGACATGTGTGGGCTTAACATGATAAAATATGGGGATAACAATATGGTTGGATGTCTTACGTTGCTCAAGGATCAGCACCAATTCATCAAGACACCATGTTGAATTAGCATAATTCTTAGACAAAATGATAACAGAAGCTCTAGATGCTTTAATGGCACTCTCCAATTCTGGTTTCAGATCTTCCCCTGTTTCAATCTCTTCATCATCCAAGAAGGTATTGATATTGGCATCCATGAGAGCTTTATGAAGGTAAGCAGTGAAACTATTACGAGTGTCGAGACCTCTGAAACTTAAAAATACGTCATATCTTTGAGCTTGAGTTGATGAAGAAGGTGAAGATCCTTCTAAAATTTCATGGAGCTCAACCATTATGAGTTATGGGTTGACAACCTTTCGCACTTCCCACGACTTTGTGTATCTCAATAAGTATTGTGTTCTGAAGCGTTTGAATCCCACACTTTCCTCAATTGCGACTCAATCTCAAGATCTCATACCTAAAAACTCTACAAAAAAACCAAATTATTACTAACTTATATAACTTAAGTCTCATCAAAACAATTTAAACCTCGACAATGATATATTCTACATAATTAAAACTTTAAGTGTTTAAATAACAATACATATGCACCTGCAAACTTTTCCATGTGAATTCAATAAATTTCAGAAATAACCAGCATATATACAGCTATGTATTGATATAGTATCATAATAATATTGAGATGAGAATTGTTTAAAAATTTACTCGGTTAATTAAATTGATTAACCTGTTTTTCCAGTTAAGTTCGGTGCAAGAAATTATCGAACCAATGTATTCAATTAAACTAAACCCCTAATACCATTCTAGAAACAACTAAAATATCCATTATTACATCATATGAAAGGAACTGCAGAACATATAGGCAATTTCCAAACTTTCAATAGATATGAACAAACAATTAAAAGATCCAAATATAAGAAAGAATAAGTTTCTTGACATAGTTGTTTATAGATCCCCAATATTAGCAAGAACAATCTTTTCAAATTTGAATTTGTTTATCCATATAATATGAATTTGAACCTAACAAATTACACAACTTCTGAGCTTTTAATCACAAAAGTCTATACGATCCTTCTGGTTCAAAAAGAATCATATGTAGAGAATCAAGTTTGTGAATAATTAATGAAGTACATGATGGCCTCTGTACGATCCTAACCAAAATACAAAACTGAAAAAAGTAACTAAAATAATCAAAATTACAATCCCATTTTGATGAACAAACAAATGATCATGATGTCGTTTATGATTAAAAAGATGTAACTGTCTAACAACATGTGAAACTAACTTGTAAGAATGTGACTTTACCTGACTACAGAACTACGGTGAGGCCTGAAACAGCGAGAATTGCAGAAGATCAAATGGAGACGAGAAGGACGACGAGTGAAAACTGCAGAACCAACGCTGGTAAACGGCAAGTCAACGAGATAGAAAAGGGAGATAGCGAGAGAGGTGAGAGAGAATGTTTTACCTTGCTATGGAGAAGGGCTTTTATGATATTTCCTCTTTTAATTATTCTTTTACAAAAAATGTTATCGTATTTTTATCGCAAGTTACAGAAATGGTCCTTGTGGTTGTTAAAACATTGCAGTTTCTGTCAGAACTTTTTATTTATAAGGGGCCCATTAAGCATGGAGGTTGTTGCGGTTTTTGTCCCCTGCCTATGTGAAATGACTAAAATACCATTTGTGTTATAGTTTTAATGTAACACCCAAGTTTTATACGACTGGTAAATAGAAATATAAAAACGTGTAGATCATTAAAAAAATGAAATAAGAAGTTAACATCTTTCTTAATCAACTTTGGCTTTAGTCAAATTATAAATAATTACTCATTATCTACTTTACTTGAAGTTGATTATTTTATTGTAGTTCTTGTAATCATATTAATCTAGAAGTCCTATGGAAAAATAAGGTAAAAATAAATTTTAGAAATTAAATATTTAGGTGTTTTGAAGTTCTTTCTAGGTATTGAAATTATCAATACTGATATATGGATTGTATGTGTAAAAAAAATGTGCGTTAGAATTATATGAGTATGGACTTGGGTGTAAGCATGTTAACACCGCATAAGCCTATTATCATTGTCGTTAGCAACAAGGGACTTGGTGTGAATGATAGTCTTTTAATGTTTTAACTGGTTATCAAAAGTTAAGTAGGAAAGTCATTTATTTGACATCACTCAGCCAATCTCATTTGTTATCCAAACATTGAGCCAGTTCATGCATGCTTCATGGAAGTCGCATTTAAATTTAGCCACTAGAATACTAAGGTACTTCAAATGTAATCCTATCAATATTAACAAGTCTTTTAGCTTGAGGTTAGCGGCATACATAAATGCTAATGGGGGAATGTGTTAGCATTAGAAGGTCAGTTACAAGTTTATGTTTGGTATGTGGAATTAAAGTCATTAATCTCTTGAAAGAGAAAGAAATAGATCATTTTTTTTGAACGGCATAAGATTAAAAAAAACAAGCCTTAAGGTATAGCAAGAAACTAGCCTAAGACAAAAAAAAATTACAAGTTCATAGGATGTTCGAGCCACGAGTTCCAACTCTAGCAACCTTTTTGTTCCTTGAAAAAACCAATTAAACGAATACAAAACAATGAAATCAACATAGGCGAACCTACGTTGAACTAAAGGGTGTCCATGGACACCCTTTGTTATCTAATTCTCTTTACAGATTATATGGTAAATTTGAAAGGGACACCGGTGGAAATCACAAAATGGACACCTGTGAGTTTGTGAGGCAACATGAAACAATTTAGAAATTTTCTAATATCTCGGGAATTTTTAAATTTAGTAACATATAGCTGTATGAGTAATTAGTGGGGTAATAAAAAAGAAAACTTTTTATGAATACAATCTCTTTAAATCTTACAAATCATGTAGAGTATTAGAAAACAACGCTGAAATGCCGAAGCCCTAAAAAACAAAATGTAACGCCGAATTTTTCAAAACATTTTTTTTTCATTTGAAAACATACTTTCATTCATAAAATAATATTAAACATAATGTATCCACTGTCATCATAGTAAAAACATGTCCCAAAATCACATAAACAAAAACTCCGCGAGTGTGTACAGGTCATGCTGGCGCCTTCCAGCGATCATCACTGGTAGTCTGGTACCTAAAACACATACACAAAACATTGTAAGCATAATTGCTTAGTGAGTTCCCCAAAATACCACATAGACACATATCAGCCACTCGAGGCTGTAACTCTGATGACCCTCTGGTCGAATATCTCTGTAGGACCCTCTTGGTCCCATAACTCTGTGGACCCACTAGTCCTAACTCTATAAACTCTGAATCATGCATATCACATATCACATAGAAAACCACAACACATAAATAGCATACCAGATACACTGTCACATAACTCTGATTACCACTCTAGGTAATGTATAGTGAGAAGATTCACCTCGGGAATCTCGGTAAAATCTCGAACTCAGAAATACTGGCCTAGCCTCCGCCTAGTCACAATAATAAATTACACTAAATAAATGTCTCTCCACCAACTTGGATATTCTCTCATAAAAATCCCTAGAAGGGTAAAAGACCATTCTACCCCTCTACAGGCCCAAAGGCCCACTTGTTGACAAACCCTAGAAGTCAACTGTCTATTTTGACCAGACTCATCGAGTGCATACGATGACTCGGCGAGTCCCATCGTCCCCACAGACTCTTCCCTTTCTAAGCCTCACTCGACTCACTAAGTCACCCCTCAACTCACCGGGTTACCACTGGAGTCTGACCCCAGGGCCACCCGGTCCGACTCGTCGAGTCTACATATGGACTCGGCAATTTTCCTCCATGGAATCGCTCAAACAACCAACTAAGGTCAGATCTACTTAACCAAATCATAGATCTAACCTTTAAACACTTGAAAGTCACGTAAAGGTGCAACCTTTACGTGCATGCAACCCATATCAAGCCTCAAATAGAGAAATAACACTAGAAATGGCAACCTAGTCTCCAACTGCTTATTTGCTTGCAAAAAGATGGGAAATAATGACTCTAGGGACCTCTCATGGTCCAGATCTGATGTCATAATTCCAAAGAGGACCTCATACTCACTAGATCTCATAAAATTATGAGGGAAAAACCCTAAAACTATGAAATCTACCATATGAACGTGTAGCACCTGGTTCCTGGTACGTAAAATTTATCTAAGTATTTTACATTTATGGCCTTGGACTCGGCGAGTTGTAGGCCCGACTCGCCGAGTGGAGACGGGTTTGGGAGCACGTTAAGTTGGCGACTCGGTGAGTCCCCGCTGTCTAATGAAACCCTAAATTTCAAGGGTTTTCACCCTATTTAAACCAACCTTATGCACCCCAACCTCGCCCCTTTCACCCTCAGAGCTCCCAACATCGTTCAAACCCTTATTCCTTGTGAGATTGAAGTGCTTTGGTGTGTTTCTTGAAGATTTAGAGAAGAAAGAATAGTAGATCAAGAAGAGAAGAAGGAGGCCAGGCATCCTTTTGTTATCTCAGTGATTTCCTTGAGGTATAACTCAGTTTCCTCCCTGTTTTCATGCTTATAGTCCCTTATAGCTCCATTAAAGTCCTCTTTGAGCCATTTCCAAGCTTGATCACGAATTAGGGTTTGAAATAAGTTGATTAACCCTTAGATCTAGGATTGATTTAGCTCCAGGAGCTCAAATCTATTGCCTTTATGGAGCCATATTGCATGAAAGCCCTAGATCTACTCTTTCAGTGCATTTTGAGCCCTAAAACCGTCATTGGTGTTTATTTACACGTAAAGTTGGAAACTTTACGTGTTAATCAGGCCCTAGAAACCCAGATCTATGTATGGCATGAGCTAGATTCGAGCAAAATCGAGTATATAGTGTTTGCATGCGAAGGACTCGGCGAGTCGTTCATCGGACTCGGCGAGTCGAGTCGCGAGTCCCCGAGTTCTCCCCCTTTTCGTGTTTGCGGAGTGGAGTAGTGATTCATGGGGTGTGACTCAGTGATTCGGAAGCCATACTCACCCATGAAGAAACTCGGCGAGTCAAAGACCTGACTCGGCGAGTCCAAGGCAATCTTCTTTCCTCAAGAACAGACTCAGCTAGTTGTTCATACAACTCGGCGAGTCTCAGCATAGAGGGTTCTTCGGATGAAGACGAACTCGACGAGTTGTTCATACAACTCGGCGAGTAGGATGAAGGACGTTTGGACATCAGTTTAGAAGGAAAAATCGTCGAGTCGATGCCAAACTCGACGAGTAGAGATTAGACTATGGTCAGACAAAGGGATAGGGACTCGGCGAGTTGGCAGGACAACTCGGCGAGTCGGTTCAACTGGAAGTTGACTTTGACTTTGACTCTTGGTTTAGTTAGGGGTAAATGGTCATTTTACCCTGAGGTCGATTAGCAGCATTTGACTGAGTGTTTTGTGGGGATTATAGTCGGAGGATTTCCGGGGCAGCAGCAGCAGGAGACAGTCAGTTCCCACGCAGATCAACAGCTACTTTGAGGTGAGTTACCTTCCAGTAGCGGTGGGTCTACGGCCACAATGACGGCCTACCAGTAGGATTGTATGATAGATGTTTGTCTCTGTGATATTCATCTAGGTTTGCTACTACCTGTGATATGTTATTGTGCTAGTATGATATGATGCTATGTGCTAGTGATAGTAAGGGGGAGATAGTCCCCCAGAACACCGGTCGATAGGGCCGAAGGGGCGGTCATGCCCAGCCATTATAGATAGTTTATGAGATTTATGTGTTATGTGGTAGTAGTAGGGGTGAAATAGTCCCCAGTATCCGGTCGAGAGGATCGAAGGGGAGACCATCACCCATATATTCTAGTTAGTATCCGGTCGAGAGGACCGAATAGGAGGCAAGCTCCTAGATATATTGATCAGTATCCGGTCGAGAGGACCGAAGGGGAGGCCAGCTCCCATATATACTAGACAGTATCCGGTCGAGAGGACGAAGGGGTAGGTCGGGCACCCAGATATGCCTGACAATATTTGTATGTTATGTGATTGTATGGTATGTGGTATGTTGGGGGAACTCACTAAGCTTCGTGCCTACAGTTTTCAGTTTTGATTTCAGGTAACTCTTCTTCGAAGGGGAAGGAGCTGGCGCGGTAGCGGCCCATCACACACACGCTTTGTATTCCGCACTATGAGATCCTCCTGGGAATTTGTACTCTGACTTTATTATGTTTTTATGAAATGTTTTTCAAGACATGCAATAACTTTTATGAAATGATATGATCAGTGAACGTTTTATTTTCTAAGGTTCGCTAAGAATCTGTTTTAAAAATGAAATTTTTGGCTCGTATTTTTGGGATGTTACAAGTTGGTATCAGAGCCCTGGTTTGAGGGATTCAGACACACCTTCGGGGGTGTTTGAACTCAAATCGAGGGATTAAAAGATTTTGAAAAATAAAATGTTTTCTAAAAGGCTAGGTAAAGGGATTTAAGAAAGAACAAAGTGTGTGATGTGCACGACCGACCAAGCTCAAGTAAGTATTCGCCAAAGTACCCATACAAGCTTATGTTATGTTTATCAGTTTCAGTAGAACAGCATGCTAGAATAGGACAAAGGATCTAGGAGTGATGCCTTATATGCCTGCTTTATGTGCTTCAGTGTATGAAAAGCTGCATGCTAGAATTGAGTAGACAGCAGTAGGATAGTCTGTTTAAGTTATGCCTGATAGTACGAGTTTAGCATTGTATGCTAGTTCAGTTTCTCTCTACGAGGATAGAGTTGCTTGAGATTGTTTCCTTTTGTCCAAATGTTTTTTGCTTTGTGCTATGTGGGCTTTCAGCGGTGGGAGTTAGTTGTTAGGTGAATACGTTAAAGTCACATGTGATCAGGGTTGAATAATCTCAGAGTGTTGGATTTGACCCTATTGCGTAGCTCTTGTTTGAGTCCTAACCATTGTAGGGATGAGTCCCTTACTTGAAGGATTATCCGAGCCTCATCGCATGTGATTGTATTCAGGTAATAGCTAATTGGCATCACGAAGAGACCTTCAGCAGCTGAGGACTAGGTTGGGAGGAGTCAGAGGTTTCCTAGGGTAAGCCAAGGATAAGAGTCGCAGAGATTAGCGGTAGTGAAAGGGATCTGGTGGAGTCAAGGCAGTCCTTGGAGAAGGTATGGATAGATGTGGAAGGTAGTATGGGCCCGTACTACTGAAAGCAGAGGATCTGTACCCGAACCGAGGAAGGCCAAGATAAGACCAGGGAACTTGTAGTAGGTGTGATCCCTCCAGAGGTATCAGTATCACTAATGGTTATTATTTTTGTATTTGAGAATGGTGGTACTACGCTCGAGGCCAGCAGTTGGCAGGAGAGGGATCGGGTTCGGGATCAAGTTCTGAGCCAGTAGATGAGGGGCTGTGCGAGTTCATCGCGTCAGAGATCACTAGAGGCATCCTTGAGTCGACCCCCATTATCTTCGGGTCCATCAAGGAAGGGATATTGGAGATGATGGAGGATCGCCTCAGAGCATTCAGGAGCGACATGGCATCTGGCCAGTCGGGATCTCGCACACTGTCCTTCAAGGGCTTCCGGGGCAGTGGTGCGCCGGATTTTCACGGGGCAAAGGACCCCATAGCTGCCAGGCGATGGATTGTCGACATTGAGTCTGCACAGTTGACTAGCTTCTGCCCTGAGGGGTCGAAGGTGAGATATGTAGCAGGATATTTGAGAGATCGAGCTAGGGATTGGTAGGAGTCCGTTTGTGACTCGTTGGGAGCCTCGGTTGTCGAGGATATGACCTGGTCGGACTTCGTGACCAGGTTCAGGGCAGAGTTTGCGCCGACGGTTGAGCTTCAGCAGCTGGCTAGGGAGTTCCTAGATATGAGACAGACGACGGAGACTGTGGCGGAGATCACCGCCAAGTTCCGGGAGAGGCCGTTGCTAGTGCCCCAGTACGCGGGTGACGAGGATATGAGGAGGACCCGCTATCATGACATGCTACGAGCTGATATTCTGGAGCATGTCAGTTTTTCAGCTTGCCCTACCCTGGACTCTATGATTGCCAGGGAAAGGGAGAGGGAGATAGACCTGGAGCACATCTGGAAGAAGAAGTCGGAGGAGGGGCATGTTATGGGGGCTTTAGGGAAGAAGCCCAAGGGACCAGATGCGGGGCCGAAAGGCCAACAGGGGCGGGGTCGCTACAGGAAATGCGGCAAGGCGCACGAGGGAACGTGCAAGTTGGGATTGTCAGGCTGCTACAAGTGCAGCAAGCTAGGGCACTTCAGCAGGGATTGTACCGCCCCTGCACCTGTGATTCAGACATTGGAGTTGCTGTGTTTCCACTGCAACCAGAGGGGCCACAAGAAGGCCAATTGCCCCCAGTTGACAGCATCAGCGCTGGTTAAGGTGCCGGCTCTAGCTACCCTGCGGATTACAGATGGCCGGCAGGGCAAGGCAGAGGCTCTGGTGGTGAGGATCCGGGCGTTTCAGCTGACTATAGAGGAGGCTCGCGCCGCACCCGACGTGGTGACGGGTATGATTCTTTCCATCTATCTTATGTTTTTATGATGTTATGATATTGATATGTGCTCTGTGTATATGCGTTAGGATCGTTCCATGTGAACGGTATCCCTGTTCATGTGTTGTTTGACTTGGGTGCCACCCGATCATTTGTTTCCCTTGCGCTTAGCAAGAGGTTTACTGAGTCTTCGGGCATGTTGGATTGCCCTTTAGAGGTAGAGATTACCAATGACCGATCGGTGCGAGCATCGGCAGCATTCAGGGATTGTGTCCTAAGGGTATTTGAGGAGCGCTATTTGGTGGATTTGGTTCCCATCCCTTTGCGGGGGAACAAGGTGATTATAGGCATGGATTGGTTGAGCCCTTATGGGGAGATGATATATTGCGCACAACAGTTAGTGCGGATCAGGACCCCAAGTGGGGGAGAGTTAGTGATCCACGGCGAGAGGCCACAGCGTGGACCTACAGTATGTTCAACAGCGAGAGCTAGGCGCTACCTTCAATAGGGTTGCGCGGGATATGTCGCGTATATTATGGATACCCGGGAGACGGGTAAGGCGACGGTGAGCAAGGTTCCAGTGGTGCGAGACTACACTGATGTGTTCCCGGAGGAGCTTCCTGGAATACCTCCGGAGCGTCAGGTAGAGTTCAGGATCGACCTAGTTCCTGGTGCGGCTCCGATAGCCAAGGCATCGTATCGGTTGGCTCCTCCCGAGATGCAGGAGTTGTCTACGCAGCTACAGGAGCTGCTAGATAAGGGATTTATTCGACCGAGCAGTTAACCCTGGGGAGCCCCGATCCTGTTTGTGAAGAAGAAGGATGGGTCGCATCGGATGTGTATAGATTACCGGGAGCTGAATAAGGTGACGGTGAAGAACCGTTACCCACTCCCGAGGATTGATGACCTCTTTGACCAGTTACAGGGAGCATCTTGGTTCTCCAAGATCGATTTGCGTTCAGGCTATCATCAGATGAGGGTTAGAGAGGAGGATGTACAGAAGACCGCGTTTCGGACGTGTTATGGCCATTATGAGTTCGTGGTGATGCCGTTTGGGCTCACCAATGCTCCTGCAACATTCATGGACCTCATGAACCGCGTGTGTTGTGACAACTCGATATTTCAACTCTTTGTAATGACCTAAAAGGTCAAGTATTGTAACCACTTTTGAGTAATAAAATATACTTTCATAATAAAATGTACAAATAGTTCTATTTAAATTCCTTCCATGTTTAAATGTCTTTAAACCATGATCGTACGTAAAAAGAACGCCCAAATCCGACTTCATATATCGAAGTTATGATTTTTCCAAGTTCAGCTTAGCAACAGACAGCTAAAAACTCGAATCGGAGATCGAGCGACTTTTGGACGGAATGACCTAAACGAGAATCGAAGGTCTCGACAATGGTATTTCAGCGGTAAAAAGTCTGGCAAAAACCGACATCAGATAAAGAAGTTATGAATTTTCAAAGAAATTCCTTAAACACGACGAGTTTAATATAAATAATAAAAAAATAATTTCGGAATTTGCCAACGGAGTCTAAACGAAAGTTGTAGAGCGTAGTCTCACCTACGCGTGGATATAAAGACCATCGAAAACGGAGTTCGTATGAAGAAGATATGAATTTTTGAAGTTTATTAAATAAATTATATATTTATTTAATTCAAAATTCGGACCTTATCCGAAGAGGAGTCAGCGTCCTCATCCGAGGTACGCGCTGCGTACCCCTGTACGCCCTGCGTACCCGAGAGACTTGGCCTCTGATCGTCCACGTCGCCCTATCCGAGGCTTCCGACCCGTCCGACCCGCCCGTCCGACCGACCCGTCCGACCCGCTGTCCCATCTGACCCGCCGTCCCATCCGACCCGCCTCCCCACCGATCCGTCCCATCCGAAGCCGAGGCAGTCGAGGCTTCGGTCATGCATAACGTACGCGTACGCGCTGCGTACGAGCGTACGCCCCGCGTACCGAGGCGGTTCAGCCCTCCTATAAATAGAATGCGAGGGTTTCCAAGAAAAATGCTCATTTCTCTCCTTTCTCTCACAATCTTGCCTCGTTTTCCGTGCCCGTTCAAACCCGAAGCTCTGGTCTTTTTGCTCAAGTCCCGAGGGTCGATTTTACTCCCGAGATTCCCGAGAATCCCGAGAAAAATCCGTTTCTCGAGACGAAACTCTGCCCGGTTTTTTCCACCTCGCTATCTTCAAACTTTCAAGTGAGTTCATACCCCTTAATTTACCTTTTAAATACTTTATAAATTCTTTTATATGCTTTCAAGGGGGGGATTACAAGTAAAACACAGGAGTATTATCATGTGTTACATAAAGAACTCTTTTATATGCTTTCATATATTCAAATCACATGCGATTTACAAACTTTTAAGGAACTTTTATATATATAACATATGTTAAAATAGCATTCTATCTTTTGAAATATAAATTTGTTGTAATGCATGTATAAACTAAACTTTTCGTAGAATATACTTGTCTATCTTAGACTCTACACCAAAAATCTATGCTTTCATAAACAAATGATTCCTTTTCTAGGTATTTCTAAACAAACGAGACATACTTTTAGAAAACTATAATAGGTATAGTTTTACGAACAAATTTCTAACTCTTATGTACTAGAAACATGAATTTCAAGAAGTCACTTTTGTGTACAAGAACAAACGTAACATTTTAACAAGTAGATCTGTTTTTATACCACGTTTTTGTGAGACACTAACTTCATGTACGTTCGAGTACACATTTCAAGTCTTGTATTATATACCAGAATCCCTTGGAGGGGGAGCATGGTGTTTGTGTATAGATCTATACGGGCTTGACAACCCGCGTCCTGACTGTTAGCTGCAGTCCACCGTTTGGGGTGACAAACGTCATAACATTCCAACGCCTGAAGAACGTTGTGTATAGGCATTCCGAGTCAATAGTATGGTTATAAAACTCACATGGGGTATTAAAAATGCATTGATTTACGAGGTTTTCAAACACATTGGTTATTTTACACTTACATACATTTTTGAAACAATCAATGGTCTTGAGTGAAGGCTACTTTTATACTAGTAGAAAATATAGGATTTTCTAAACACAAACAAACAAAGACAAAACATTTCATTCCATACAAACATTGTCACTTAAATACTTATGAAACTCACCAGCTTAAATGCTGATCTACTCTTTCAAAATTACTTGTATGTCCCAGGGATTCAGTAATTTCAGGTATTCATTATGCTTTTGATGAAGGGATGCTGCGGCGCCAGTTTAATCTCGTATTTTGACATCATATTGTAATTGGTTTTGAACATGTAACTTTGACAAATGTAAACTTTCAATTATATATATGATGGTTGTATTGCTTTCTTTACTATGTATTCATTTGTTACGTTACCACATGAAGTCATCCGCACCCGAACGTTTCCGCCGTTCAGGTTTGGGGGTGTGACAGATTGGTATCAGAGCAATGTTTATAGTGAACTAAGTATATCGAACCACATAGGATATACAAACTATAAATGCTTAAGGGACTAATACTCTCTGACAAAACAAATTTTCTTTTTACGCTTAAGCAGCATTGCGTTCAACTTAAATTGATAGTTCATTTAAGTACAATTACATGCATACCACAAATTATGTTCATGTTATCCAACTATACAAGTATTTAGACAAGTTGACACTACGATTGAGACTCGATATATGTAATCAGATTTTGGACAAATATAGCGTGATCAACTATATTTGCCCGAGATTGGATCAACGTATATCGAGGAATGATCGTAGCAAGCAACAAGTCAAAACTTACCAAACCATTACTAGAATCAAACACAAGAATTTAAAAACTATAGGAGTATTTGCTATCTAAACTAGTTTAACTTACATGTTTTGCATGTTTCAACTTTATTCAATTCTTATAACCCTATTTCTCGTATAGTCAAATGGCTGGATTTCACCACCTGGCGACCCCTACTTTCCCAACCAAGGCAACGGAGGATGGATCAAAGATGATCCCGAAGAGGACGAGGAACCCATAGAAGTGGGTGATGACTCCGGTACCGACTCAGAGCCGGAAGTTATCGATCCACCACCCATTCAACCTCCCGTCTTCGTAAGGAACTTTCAAGGACCGACTCCCGTCTGGGGAAGTCACCTCCACCATTGGAGCCAACAGCAAAACCTACGCCCTCCCTACGGCATGTGCCGGGACTTCTATGATGTCCGTGGCGGAGGTTCGGCTGATAGAGCACTCCCGGTAATGGTGGGTAAGTTAGCCAATCAGTCCTATCAGTCTGGAGTTCAAGCTAGTCGACTCTGGGATGTCAACGTGGAAGTGCAGGTTCACACTTCTGACATCTGTAGGCTGGACAAGATGCAAGACAATGCTCAACTCCAAACCGAAGCATTTCAAGCGCAAATGATTGCAGCCCTCGCTGAACTGAGGGAACAACAAGCCGCTTTTGATAGGCGTCTAATGGAGTCGAAGCAATCAGATGCGGAGTCAAGCTCCAAGCGCAACCTACGTCGCAAGTAGTGCTTTTCAAAGACTCAAATTTTGTTATAGCTTAGGACATCAGCTAAAAGTCTTTAAATTTCTCGAACTTTGTAATCGGAGACCCTTATATGGGTCAAATTTTCATGATCGTTGTAACAACTTCTATATTAATATAAGTGACACTATTACTACTATGTTAAGTATTTTGTTCAAACCTTGAAAGGTCTTTGTGAAACCAAATACTTGTTTCATACCTTCAGTCTTACAAATAACTTTCATTCTTCTGTTTTAAGACTCATACTATCATCTGTTGTTGAACTATAGCGATTTAGTTCATGGGACACATACATTTTCTTTTCTATGGAATTCTTATCCTTGTCTTTTCAACCTATAGTTGAAGGATGCCTCCGCGTAGGAACCCAAGGCGAAACAACGGTGGAGAAGCACCAGTACCACCACCACCTCCACCACCTCAATTTGATGCTGTTATGTTTCAAGCAGGGGTCACCGCAGCGGTGGCAGCTGCCATGTCACAGATCAATAACTCGAGTACTAATGGCTCGGGATCTGGCACACACCTATCCAACCATGGCGAGAGTCATGGACCACCTCGAGAATGCACCTATAGGGACTTCACCAATGCCAAGCCCCGGATGTTTTATGGAACTGGTGGTGTGATGGCCCTGAGGCAGTGGATTGAAAGGACGGAGGCAGTCTTTGAAATCAGCTCCTGTCCCAAGCACAGCAAAGTGAAATTTGCAACTTTCACCCTTATTGATAAAGCTTTAACTTGTTGGAATGGCCACGTTAAAGTACTTACCCTAATCGTGGCAAACTCCATAAGCTGGGAGAGCCTGAAAGCCATGATGATGAGAGAATACTGCCCACGGGGAGAGATTCAAAAGCTTGAACACGAGCTATGGACTCTCGGAATGGTTGGTACCGACATCGCTACTTATACCAACATATTCTGCGAACTGGCAATTCTTTGTCCAGGTATGATTGCTCCCGAGAGCAAAAAAATAGAAAGGTACATCTGGGGACTCACGCCCCAAATTCGATCAAGCGTGTTAGCTTCCAAACCTGAAACCTTTGAAAGTGCTAAGGAACTGGCACAATCTCTGATTGACTACGGAGGTCATCAGAACTCAACCACTTCTGCACCAGAACCACAGAAAGGAAACAACAACAACAACAACAACAATAGCAGGAAGAGAGTGTGGAATAAGGGGAAGGGTGGGTCTTCCCAGGAATCCGCAAAGAAACAACTGGTTTCAGTGAATGCTGCCACTGTACCTACTACAGCTCCTACAAATACCAACCCAACAAAGCCTTATATAGGTAACCTCCCAAAGTGCACCAAATGCAATTACCACCACCATGGACCTTGTCGGGAAATGCAGTGCGCCAACTGCAACAAGAAGGGACACACAGCCCGTTTCTGCAAGGACCCCGCAAAGCCGATCACTCAAGTTCCCGGTGCGAGTGTAGGACAGACTTGCTACGGTTGTGGCGAGGTGGGCCACTACAAGAGGAACTATCCTAAGGCAGCAGGCACCGGAGGTGTGGGACGAGTTTTGGCAATAGGCCACGACGAAGCTGTAGCTGACCCAACTATAGTTGCTGGTATGTTCCTTCTCGATAATTCATATGCATGCATATTATTCGATAGTGGAGCGGAGAGAAGCTTCGTGAGTCAAAATTTTATTCATTTACTTAAACCTAAACCTATCAAGTTAGAAAAATCATTCACTGTAGAGATGGCCAATGGAAAAACCGAAAACACTAACTGCATATACATGGGCTGTACGTTAACTTTAGACGGCCATTCTTTCCCAATCAATCTCATGCCGGTCCAAATTAAAAGTTTCGACGTCATAGTCGGCATGGATTGGTTGAGTCTTCTTCGCGCCGACATCATGTGCTTTGAGAAAGCAGTCCGTCTTAATCTCCCTAACAACGAAACATTAGTTATCTACGGCGACAAATCTAGTACAAATCTTCGCATCATTTCGTGCATCCAAGCTCGCAAGTGCTTGCGGAAGGATTGTCGAGAATTCCTAGCGTACATCGTTGATACAAGTCAAGAACTGAAGGACATCAAGGGCATCTCGGTAGTACGCGACTTTCCCGATATCTTTCCAGAAGAACTACCAGGATTACCACCGCAACGCCAAGTCGAGTTCAGAATCGACTTAGTTCCAGGAGCTACCCCAGTAGCGAAGCCGCCTTATCGTCTCGCACCAACAGAGATGCAGGAACTTTCCAGTCAACTTAATGAACTCCTTCGAAAAGGATTCATAAGACCAAGTTTCTCACCTTGGGGAGCACCGGTCTTGTTTGTAAAGAAGAAAGACGGATCGTTCCGTATGTGCATCGACTACAGAGAGCTGAACAAACTTACTGTCAAGAACCGCTATCCTCTACCCCGTATTGACGACCTATTCGATCAGCTTCAAGGAGCGAACTACTTCTCCAAAATAGATCTACGATCCGGATATCACCAATTACGAGTTCTAGAGGGGGACATTCCAAAGATAACTTTCCGAACTCGTTATGGACACTACGAATTTGTAGTGATGCCGTTCGGATTAACCAATGCACCAGCAGTATTTATGGACCTTATGAATAGGGTATGCCGCCCTTACTTGGATCAGTTTGTCATCGTCTTTATCGATGATATACTTATCTACTCTCGAAGTGAGGAAGAGCATAGTCAGCACCTACGAAAAGTCCTAGAAACACTGCGAACGGAGAAACTCTATGCGAAGTTCTCTAAATGCGAATTTTGGATTCGAAGAGTCGAATTTTTAGGCCACGTTGTTAGCGAGAAAGGTATACACGTGGACCCCTCCAAAATTAAGGCCATTGAGAACTGGTCGGCACCAAAGACACCTACAGAAATTCATCAATTTCTAGGTCTAGCTGGCTACTATCGCAGACTCATAAAGAACTTTTTGAGCATTGCTAAACCTCTTACTTCATTAACCCAGAAAGGCGTGGCCTTTGACTGGGAAGCGAAACAAGAGAAGGCATTCCAGACACTAAAGCAGGCCTTGTGCACCACACCGATACTATCCCTCCCCGAAGGGATAGAAGACTTTGTAGTGTATTGCGATGCGTCAAATCAAGGACTTGGTTGTGTTCTTATGCAGAGAGGGAAGGTTATCGCTTATGCCTCCCGACAGCTTAAGACACACGAAATGAACTATACGACACACAATCTCGAGTTAGGAGCAGTGGTATTCGCTCTGAAGATCTGGAGGCACTACTTATACGGAACAAAGAGTACTATTTTCACCGATCACAAGAGCCTTCAACACATTTTCGATCAAAAGGAGCTCAACATGCGACAACGACGATGGGTTGAGTTACTAAATGACTACGAATGTGAAATTCGTTATCATCCTGGCAAGGCCAACGTAGTAGCTGACGCCCTCAGTCGAAAGGAATACACTGGTCGGAGGGTCAAATCTTTGACCATGACTATCCATTCCCACTTATCCACACAAATTAAGGAGGCACAAATGGAAGCTTTGCAACCTGAAAATGTGGCGGGTGAATCCCTGCGAGGAATGGGAAAGAATCTAGAAGTCAAGGGTGGCGGAGCCTACTATCTCATGGACCGAATCTGGACCCCGAAACATGGTGGTTTCAGAAACGTAGTCATGACCGAAGCTCACAACTCAAGATATTCCGTTCACCCGGGTTCAGATAAAATGTATCTGGATCTTAAGAAACTGTACTAGTGGCCTAACATGAAAGCAGAAATTGCTACCTTCGTGAGTAAATGTCTTACTTGCGCTAAGGTTAAGGTCGAGTATCAGAAACCGTCAGGATTACTACAACAACCAGAGATACTAGAATGGAAATGGGAGCGGATTACTATGGACTTCATAACCAAGTTACCCAAGACGACAAGTGGACTCGATACCATATGGGTCATTGTCGACAGATTGACCAAATCCGCGCATTTCCTACCCATCAAGGAGACTGACAAAATGGAGAAGCTTACAAGAACTTACTTAAGGGAAGTAGTGCGACTGCATGGTGTTCCGATATCCATTATCTCTGATCGAGATTGTAGGTTCACTTCAAGATTCTGGCAGTCACTACAAAGTTCCCTGGGAACTAGGCTAGACATGAGTACAGCCTACCACCCACAAACAGACGGACAAAGTGAGAGAACAATACAAACTTTAGAGGATATGCTGAGAGCCTGTGTGATTGACTTTGAAAAGGCATGGGATGTCCATTTACCCCTTGTCGAATTTTCATACAACAATAGTTATCATACAAGCATAAAGGCTGCTCCGTTTGAAGCCCTCTATGGTCAAAAGTGCAGATCCCCTCTGTGCTGGACTGAAGTTGGCGATACCCAGTTAGCTAGAGGAAGAGTTCCTGAAAGCACTCTCACCGGTCCGGAAATCATACGAGAAACGACAGAGAAGATCGTTCAGATTCGTGAACGATTGAAAGCCTCTAGAGACCGACAGAAAAGCTACGCTGACCAAAGGAGGAAACCTTTGGAATTCTAGGTAGGAGACCACGTCTTATTAAAGGTCTCACCGTGGAAGGGTTTAATACGCTTTGGAAAACGTGGGAAACTAAATCCAAGATACATAGGGCCTTTCGAGATTCTTGCCAGAATCGGCCCTGTGGCTTACAAGCTTAACCTACCGCGTGAACTTAGTAACATCCATCCAACCTTCCACGTCTCAAACTTGAAAAAGTGTCTGTCCGATGAGACTCTTGTTATTCCACTCGACGAGATCGAGATCAACAAGAGCCTCAACTTTGTGGAAGAACCAGTAGAAATCATGGACCGAGAGGTCAAACAAACAAAACAAAGTCGCATACCCATCGTGAAGGTTCGCTGGAACGCCAAGCGGGGACCTGAATTCACATGGGAACGCGAAGATCAGATGAAACAAAAGTACCCTCATCTCTTTCATGTTCACTAGTATCTTTACTACTTTAAATTTCAGGACGAAATTCTCTCTAATGGGGGGATGATGTGACAACCCGATATTTCAACTCTTCGTAATGACCTAAAAGGTCAAGTATTGTAACCACTTTTGAGTAATAAAATTTACTTTCATAATAAAATGTAAAAATAGTTCTATTTAAATTCCTTCCATGTTTAAATGTCTTTAAACCATGATCATACGTAAAAAGAACGCCCAAATCCGACTTCATATATCGAAGTTATGATTTTTCCAAGTTCAGCTTAGCAACAGACAGCTAAAAACTCGAATCGGAGATCGAGCGACTATTGGCCAGAATGACCTAAATGAGAATCGAAGGTCTCGACAATGGTATTTCAGCGGTAAAAAGTCTGGCAAAAACCGACATCAGATAAAGAAGTTATGAATTTTCAAAGAAATTCCTTAAACACGATGAGTTTAATATAAATAATAAAAAAATAATTTCGGAATTTGCCAACGAAGTCTAAACGAAAGTTGTAGAGCGTAGTCTCACCTACGCGTGGATATAAAGACCATCGAAAACGGAGTTCGTATGAAGAAGATATGAATTTTTGAAGTTTATTAAATAAATTATATATTTATTTAATTCAAAATTCGGACCTTATCCGAAGAGGAGTCAGCGTCCTCATCCGAGGTACGCGCTGCATACCCCTGTACGCCCTGCGTACCCGAGAGACTTGGCCTCTGATCGTCCACGTCGCCTTATCCGAGGCTTCCGACCCGTCCGACCCGCCCGTCCGACCGACCCGTCTGACCCGCTGTCCCATCCGACCCGCCGTCCCATCCGACCCGCCTCCCCATCGATCCGTCCCATCCGAAGCCGAGGCAGTCGAGGCTTCGGTCATGCATGACGTACGCGTACGTGCTGCGTACGAGCGTACGCCCCGCGTACCGAGGCGGTTCAGCCCTCCTATAAATAGAATGCGAGGGTTTCCAAGAAAAATGCTCATTTCTCTCCTTTCTCTCACAATCTTGCCTCGTTTTCCGTGCCCGTTCAAACCCGAAGCTCTGGTCTTTTTGCTCAAGTCCCGAGGGTCGATTTTACTCCCGAGATTCCCGAGAATCCCGAGAATAATCCGTTTCTCGAGACGAAACTCTGCCCGGTTTTTTCCACCTCGCTATCTTCAAACTTTCAAGTGAGTTCATACCCCTTAATTTACCTTTTAAATACTTTATAAATTCTTTTATATGCTTTCAAGGGGGGGATTACAAGTAAAACACAGGAGTATTATCATGTGTTACATAAAGAACTCTTTTATATGCTTTCATATATTCAAATCACATGCGATTTACAAACTTTTAAGGAACTTTTATATATATAACATATGTTAAAATAGCATTCTATCTTTTGAAATATAAATTTGTTGTAATGCATGTATAAACTAAACTTTTCATAGAATATACTTGTCTATCTTAGACTCTACACCAAAAATCTATGCTTTCATAAACAAATGATTCCTTTTCTAGGTATTTCTAAACAAACGAGACATACTTTTAGAAAACTATAATAGGTATAGTTTTACGAACAAATTTCTAACTCTTATGTACTAGAAACATGAATTTCAAGAAGTCACTTTTGTGTACAAGAACAAACGTAACATTTTAACAAGTAGATCTGTTTTTATACCACGTTTTTGTGAGACACTAACTTCATGTACGTTCGAGTACACATTTCAAGTCCTGTATTATATACCAGAATCCCTTGGAGGGGGAGCATGGTGTTTGTGTATAGATCTATACAGGCTTGACAACCCGCGCCCTGACTGTTAGCTGCAGTCCACCGTTTGGGGTGACAAACGTCATAACATTCCAACGCTTGAAGAACGTTGTGTATAGGCATTCCGAGTCAATAGTATGGTTATAAAACTCACATGGGGTATTAAAAATGCATTGATTTACGAGGTTTTCAAACACATTGGTTATTTTACACTTACATACATTTTTGAAACAATCAATGGTCTTGAGTGAAGGCTACTTTTATACTAGTAGAAAATATAGGATTTTCTAAACACAAACAAACAAAGACAAAACATTTCATTCCATACAAACATTGTCACTTAAATACTTATGAAACTCACCAGCTTAAATGCTGATCTACTCTTTCAAAATTACTTGTATGTCCCAGGGATTCAGTAATTTCAGGTATTTATTATGCTTTTGATGAAGGGATGCTGCGGCACCAGTTTAATCTCGTATTTTGACATCATATTGTAATTGGTTTTGAACATGTAACTTTGACAAATGTAAACTTTCAATTATATATATGATGGTTGTATTGCTTTCTTTACTATGTATTCATTTGTTACGTTACCACATGAAGTCATCCGCCCCCGAACGTTTCCGCCGTTCAGGTTTGGGGGTGTGACATGTGTAGACTGATGTCGGATCGGTCTGTGATAGTTTTCATTGATGACATCTTGGTTTATTCCAAGACGCAGGAGGAGCACGAGGAGCATCTGAGAGAGGTTTTGGAGACCTTGAGGAGGGAGAGCTTGTACGTTAAGTTCTCCAAATGTGAGTTTTGGTTGCGCAAGGTGCAGTTTCTTGGGCACCTCGTCAACCAGAATGAGATTTCAGCAGACCCGACCAAGGTGGAGGCCATGATGAGATGGGAGGTTCCGAAGTCTCCATCCGAGATTCAGAGTTTCCTAGGATTAGTAGGCTACTATCGGAGATTCATTCAGGATTTCTCCAAGATAGCCGTACCCCTGACACGGTTGACTAGGAAAGTCATGGTCTTTCGATGGGGGCTTGAGCAACAGGCCGCGTTCGAGATTCTGAGACAAGATTGTGCGAGGCGCCGATCTTAGCCCTGCCGGAGGTTGTAGAAGATTTCGTGGTATACTGTGATGCGTCTATCTCGGGCTTAGGTGCAGTATTGATGCAGAGGGGACATGTCATTGCTTTTGCCTCGAGACAGCTGAAGCCTCACGAGGTGAACTACCCGACGCATGATTTAGAGTTGGGGGCGGTGGTCTTCGCCCTCAAGATTTGGCGGCATTATCTCTACGGGGTTCGATGTACCATTTACACGGACCACAAGAGTTTGAGGTACCTCATGGATCAGCCGAATCTGAACATGAGGCAGCGTCGGTGGTTGGACGTGGTGAAGGATTACGATTGCGAGATCCTTTATCACCCGGGGAAGGCCAACGTGGTGGCAGATGCACTTAGCCGTAAGGCGGCACCGATCAGGGATAAGTGTATGAGGATGATAGTGGTGACCCCACTGCTAGAGCAGATTCGGGAAGCTCAGCAGGAAGCTATGAAGGAGGAACATCGGAAGAGTGAGCGAATAGTGGGTCAAGTCACCTCCTTCGATTATGATAGCTGAGGGTTATTGACACTACACCATAGGGTGTGGGTGCCGTATCACGGAGGCGTGCGCCAGATCTTGATGGAGGAGGCGCACAAATCCCGATTCTCTATTCATCCAGGGGCGACGAAGATGTATCGGGATCTTCGTCTAGACTATTGGTGGCGTGGTACGTCGAGCGGTGTTTGACCTGCAGGAAGGTCAAGGCCGAGCATCAGAGACCGCACGACAAGATGCAGCAGTTGGATATCCCGTTATGAAAATGGGAGGACATTACGATGGATTTTATCACGAAGCTTCCCCGAACGGTGCGAGGAGTAGATTCGATTTGGGTCATCGTGGATCGGTTGACCAAGAGCGCCCATTTTATTCCGATTCAGGAGAGTATATCGGCCGAAAAGTTGGCCGATATCTATATCAGGGAGATAGTGGCACGGCATGGGGTGCCAGTGTCAGTGATATCAGATCGAGATGTGCGGTTCACTTCCAGGTTTTGGAAGAAGTTTCATGATGAGTTGGGCACTCGTCTGCATTTTAGCACCGCCTTTCACCCGCAAACGGTTGGTCAGAGCGAGCGGACCATCCAAACGTTGGAGGACATGTTGCGGGCATGCGTGCTAGACTTCGGTGGTAGTTGGGATACATATCTTCCCTTGACTGAGTTCTCGTACAACAACAGCTACCACGCGAGTATTGACCGTCCCCCATTCGAGATGTTGTACAGACGGAGGTGCAGGACCCCGATATGTTGGGGTGAAGTTGGCCAGAGGGTCATGGGGAGCATCTATGTGGTGCTCAAGACGACCGAGAGGATCCAGCAGGTTCGAAGCAGGCTTCAGACTGCGTAGAGTCGGCAGAAAAGTTACGTCGACAAGCGTCGATCAGACCTGGAGTTCCAGGTCAGGGATATGGTTCTCCTGAAAGTGTCGCCTTGGAAAGGCGTCATTCGATTCAGGAAGCAGGGCAAGTTGGGCTCGAGATACATTGGTCCGTTCAGGGTTGTAGCCTGGGTGGGCAAGGTGGCATATAGGCTGGATCTGCCAGCCGAGCTTAGTCAGATCCACAACACCTTCCATGTCTCCCAGCTGCAGAAGTGCCTAGTGGATGATTCAGCGGTGGTGCCGCTAGAGGATATACAGGTTGATGAAATCCTGAATTACATTGAGCGCCCAGTCGCAATCCTCGACCGGAAGTCGAAGGATCTGAGCAACAAGCGGGTGGAATTAGTAAAGGTGCAATGGAAGCACCGAAAGGGTTCGGAATGGACTTGGGAGCCGGTGGAAGAAATGATGGAGCATTACCCCGAGCTGGTTTAGGATCGAGCAGTAGACTTCGATGACGAAGTCTAAAATAAGTGGGGGAGATTTGTAGCACCTGGTTCCTGGTACGTGATGGTATATCAGTAATTCCTTTGCGAGACAAATTTAGCCTTGTAGGAAATCTATCCAATGCTATTCTCTAAATTAGAATATTTACTTTTATAGGAACATCTGTTCCATTTCATAACCACTGGCATTACCGGCAGCGACCCAACATCCAACGCTTTTCTAAGCGAAGCCACTGTGTACTCACCCTCATCGCCAAGATGCGAAGTCCAGATAAAGAAATAGACCATTATTTCTACGTCTTCCATATAGTCCAAATATTGTGTTGTAGCTTATGTTACATGTGAAGTTTGTGAATCATAAAGCTTTTTGAGATACGAAAATTTAAATTATCAGTTACATGTTGTATTTTTATGTGATAACATCTTTGCGATTGTTGTCTCTAAACCCATTTTTAGACGAAAAGGCCAAGCATATTAAGATTGGATTAATATGAACTTACAAAAAAAAATATCATATTGTATTACCAAAGGTTGTAAAGACTAACTCTTAAGAACAAATTGTAGATACTTCTACTAAAACCTTGAAAAGAATCCAACACACCTATTTGTAGGGGGGGTTAAGGTTGTGTTGGAAATTTGGTTTAGCCAATTTTTAAAAATGGACTTTTTCCAATTTCATAAACGAATTTCAAATCCTTAACATTATCAAAATGAATAAAGATTGATATATTTGTATGTTTTATTTATGATACCTTCGTTTTGGTATATATCACACGTTCAAAATGAAATCAAGGTGAATGAGAAATTAATATCTAAAGTTAGGTAGTTGGATGAATTAGAAAAAGAGTTTTAATGGGTTTAATAAATCATGTGTGTGTGTATATATATATATATATATATATATATATATATATATATATATATATATATATATATAGGGGAGGAAGAAAAATATGGTAACATACATGACCAATGATGCGAAAGGTAATGATAGTTGATAGTGGCATTAGTCAAATAAAAGAAAAACATGGTAACGAAAATACTAAAGTATCCTCATATGCAATGCACATCCAATTTGATGGGTATATTTTAACCTCTTTTAAAAGAAGGTCCGATATCTAACATTCCAAATTTCAAACCAAAAATTTCATTCTAAAAAACAGATTATACATTAAAAACTCATTCCTGAAAACTTATTGTAATATTCATTTTCGTTGAAAGCACAAAGTTTAAACACAGTTAAATTACAAAACCAACGGAAGTTGGATATCAGAATAACTTTGAGGAGAATGTACAATCCTGTTGTGCCCTTTACTCAAACAACCTGAAAACCATTTTACTTAACAATATAAGCATAAAGATTAGTGAATTCCATAGTATACCATATATTCCACCATACATATAATGTATATAAACAAAGGATCTTGGCTTCAGTTAATACATCATCACTCTAATCAAGCATGAGATACCAACATACATACCAACCATAGGTACCCTGTCATCAGATCATTATATGCTCTCAACCATCTTACGATCATTGGCTCCGAACCATCATACAATCACTGACTCTCATCCGTCCCACAACCATACCAACGCTACCACTAATATTGATGATGGGCTTATGAATGCATAATCATACATAGTTATTAAATAAGATAAACAATCGAATAGATAATTCTACCTGAGTGAAACATCTATATGCTTAATAATCATTATAGAATGATGTTTCCTAGATAATATATGATCCTAAAGGATCATACTAACAAAATCTTGATTCACATATATTATTTTTAAGAATTTAATTTTTGATAAATATTTATAACTCTTGTAATTAATTGGAAATTATTTATTTCATGAAAATATTAATTTGCAATGTTAACTATCAAATGTATCAGAAGGTATGATTTATTATATCATGTACTTTCTAAAGGACCAAAAGAGGTTTTTGTCTTATATATATATATATATATATATATATATATATATGTGTGTGTGTGTGTGTGTGTGTTTAAGTTATAAAATATGGAAAAGTTTTATATATAATAATTTGTTTTCTTCTTTAAAATTGTAACACGGAGATGGGAGAAGGGATAGTTTTCTTTGAATTGTTTAATACTCATGTCATGCTTTAGAAGCATGGCTATTTTACATCAAAAGGCATGAGTCTTAAAGTGCTAAGACCCGTGGGTTTAAGACTAGTCAAAATGAGTTAAATACTTGGAAACTAGCTTCTTTTTTCTCTTGATCATTTTCTATGAAGTACTCTTCCTCTCCATACTATCTCTTGTTTTGTCTCTTAAAGTGTTAAAATCATAATGGAAGAATACTTACACCTCTTTTTGATTCATTACTTTAGTTTTAAGTTAAAGCTTAAGAGTGTTCTTATTATAACAAGGACTAACATCCATATCAAGTTGAGCTATTGTTGGTGTTTCTACTTATGTGGAGTTCTACATCTATATTCTTCATCAACATCCAACCTCCCAAGATGGATCCGAGACTTCAGAGGTTTTATTTTGTTCTTTATTTGGTCGTTTTAATCTTTCTATGTTTGCGAAATGATCCTTGGTGGGTTAAAATAGTTTTAAGTTTATTCATAACTAGTAAGGAGGCTACGACTATGCCGCTTTTGGGGTATTACGGGAAAAATCGGCAAACTTTAAAAGATATGTGCTGAAATTGTAAATCACCACAAATAGGGGAGAAAGTTGACAGCCCCTAAAATTAGATGTCAAAAGTGTACAATCAAAAGAATGGACACTGCTGGAGAAAATTCAAAAATATTGTGACAATAATATTAAAGTTGCCAAAGTTGGGAAAATATGGTGACAAAATTCAAAAGGAGGTTTTTTTTTCTTTTTTATGTCAAAATGTAAAAGTTTTTAGTACAATGACGAAAAGTGTCAAATTCATAAAAGATTTGTGGCAAAAACATCAAAAATGTAAAACTTTTGACTGTAAGGACTAAAAGTGTCAAACACACTAAAGATTTGTGGCAAAAACCAAAAGGCAGAAAAATTCAATCAAAACACAAAAATATAAAAGTTTTGAATTTAAGGGCGAAAAGTGTTAAATACACCAAAGATTTGTGGTAAAAACCTAAAGCCTAAAAATATACTATTCCTAACTTTCATTTCTTATATATATATATATATATATATATATATATATATATATATATATATATATATATAATTTTAAAGTTCTCGTTTCTATTTCTAGTGTTTATTAGAAACCGATTTTTGAATAAAACACAACACCGATATCAATATATTAAACAAGAACCATGCAATAAGGCCTAGACTAGATTTATCAACATATCCAATTTAAACTATGTATGATCCATACGATTTTTACTTAATGATCAACCAATACTACCAATACATGGCCAATCATGACATATAACAATATCATATAATCAATCACATACATAACAAAGGCTTCATTGTCTACTAGCATATATGTACCCCTAATAGTAACTATCTCTTAACATACAAATGATATATAATGTCACACAAAGTATAGTGAGAAAACTCACATGGAGCTAGTTGAACTATTACAAGCCTCATACGTGAGTCCACCGACAGATCTGATCAGAAGAATCACCTAATATCTATCATTGATTAATCTGTATTCCAAAATTATATCCTTCAAAGTTTAAGAAAAAGTCAACGTGTAACACCCATTTTCCTATATGAATCCAATTAGGGTTTCAAGGAGTCAAAAGGTGGAATTTTAGAAGAATTGGAGCCTCACAATGTGACCTTTTGAGTGGTCATGAAATTAGATGGGTTTACATGAGACTTCTGATCAGGAATGGTCTCACAACGTGAGACATAGAGGCTCACGACGTGACACCTGTTGTGGCGCAATCTAATGATGTTTTAGGGTTTCCTTCGTATTTAAGCACATATAAACTCATTTTAGGGTTTCTTTTCAGCCTCCAAATGCTCTTTCACCTCAGAAAAACCCTAGTCTTCATCCTTGCCTGATTCTTGGTCATTTTGGGTTCAAGGCTTAATGGACTAAGGACTTAAAAGTTTGACCTTTTGCTTCAGACTGTTCTGACGACGTGAGACATAGGGGTCTCTCGACGTGAGGAGTGAGTGATCTTGTTTCTGGTTAGCTTCTTGGAGATTACAACGTGAGAGGAGGTTTCTCACAACCCGAGGTCAGCTCCAGTGATTTTTCCATGTCGGAGTTAACTGAGTTGAGTCGGGATGAGTTGGAATCAGACCGAGTGAGATCTCACGATGTGACCAAGGACTAGTCACGACGTGAGGATGGATAAGTTGATATTAGGATGTTGACTTTGACTTTGACCGTTGACTTTTGGTCAAATTCTACTTTTAAAAGGTAGACTTAAGGTTTACCTTGTGTGGATTGTTAGGAGGTGTTAAGCACCCATCATTTGTCAGGAGAGCAGTTAGATGTGGTCGACACAATTTTGAGCTGGTTGTTAGTCACCCTTGTGATTCAGGTGAGTCTCCTCATTATACTATGGGGTCGAAGGCACCAGTGTCGGCCCATTAACTTATGTTATATAGGAAGACTAGGGGGTGGCCCTTGGCATTTGTATAAAAGAACCGGAGGTGGCTCCTGGAAAATTGTATGCAAGACTAGGGATCAGACCCTGGCAATTATATGCAGTATGTTGGTTGTCTATATGATACTTGCATTGAAGCCAGGAGGTGGCTCTTGGCACTTGTTTGTAAGACCCACGGTTTTGGCCCTGACCTAGCAATGAAAGACCATGATACGGCTCATGACGTAATAGCAAGACTACGGTTGGCACATAACATTCTCTATTATATGTATGATATGTGGTTTTTTGGGGAACTCAGTAACTTTTGTGCTTACGGTTTTATGTTTATGGTTTCAAGTACTTCTGGTATGAAAGGAAAGGGCCTGATGTGACTGCACAACATCCCCTAAAGTTTTCCGCATTGACAAATTATGATTTTAACTCTGATGTTTAAATAATATACTCACTTTAATTAGTTTTGGAACAACTCTTTTCTACGGTTTATTGTTTTCAAAACAAAAAATTTACTATGAATTTTGGGGACGTTACACAATGATCAACGGGTTAAGTCAAAGTCAATGGTCAAACAGGTTAACGTGCTGTGACTAGCCTATGGTCGTGTCAAAACCACTAGGCAACAAAATAGTCAAAGATCTGGATCAAAATCGCCCCTACTGGTAGCATCACACTTTTTAGAGAATCAACCAACTTTTCATAAGGTCTTAATCCTTACGGTCCAGAGCTTAAAAGCTCATATCTGATCGTCCTTAAAGTTTCCAACTTTACCCATTCCAAAAGGCTCAATCCATCAAGATACACAACCCTAACTCTTTAACTACTAAAATGACCACATCTCTTGCATGGAGTAAATTTTATGCACAAAATCCATACTTTGCAGCAATAGCAAGGTTCATAAGTCATAACAGCGACACAGTAGGTTTTGGAGTTTCCCCAAACTCCAAGAACACCATACAAGGGACCAAAAGATGCTAAATTTGCCCCCCCCCCCCCCCCCTAAATTAGGTCTAAAGAGAAAATCACCAAGGTAAAAGCTTTATACTCACAAAGGTCTAGAAATATGTTGAGAATTCTAGATCTATGCTGCAATAACACTTCCATGCAGCATGGTGGACTTGTTTCAGCTCCAATCTTCACATAACAAGTACAAATGTTCACACACTCATAAATGGATGTTAGGGTTTTCTAGGGGAATGTTTAATGGGAGTGAAGTCTGTGTGAATAAGGGAAAACCTAGAGTTGTATGACCGCATCGCGACTTCCTTACCTAGAGTGTGTTGTGATATTTCATCATATGCACAACTGTCACACCCTGAACCAGACGGTGGAAACACCTGGGGGCTTATGTGTGATTTCATCTTGAAATATCATCACAATGAATACAAATGAAACATAACATCATCATTACCATGCGTAATATAATACAACTTCCGTAGTTTACATCAAGTACAATATTTTAAATTACATGACCAAAACATTCAATGTATGATGATAACAAAAATACAAAAAATTCCACATTCTCTGCTGACCTTCCGCTTAACGATTCCCTGAGAATATAAGTTATTTTGAAAACGTCAACATAAATAATGTCGGTGAGTTCATAAGTATGTTTGAATAAAAGTTTTTGCATGGTACTAGAAAATCGGATATTTTCTGAAAAATGGTTTGAATGTGATGTGACAAAATCATGTATTAATGCATGTATGTATTCTGTTTTTGGAAATCTATATGAAATGCAGCCCAAAAAATTATGTATTTTTTTCATAAGTAAGAGTAATGTGTAAATGTATTCATCCCAGAAAATATGATATTTTCTGCTTTTAAGAGTATTGTAGTCGTAAATTCCCAAAACTGAGTGTCGATGTATGCTTTTAGTGTCGTCAAGATTTGTATAAGTATACCGAATCTTTGTTGGAGTTAATCTCTAATTGAGCCGTTACAACCATGTTTGATAATGACTAGTTCGTCTGTCTTGGCATTTTTAGGCGGCGGTTCGATTAATGTAAGGTTTGTCGCCCTAGACTGACCTAGTGTAGCTGAAGCGAGCAGCTAAGGCGTGGGGTGTCACCCCGTATAGATCTATACACAAACTCCCGTGCTCCCTCCAGGAGACTCTGGTTATAACTACAGACTATGATCATACACTCAAAGGTGTCAACCGACAAATCTCACTAGATCCTTAACTTGTTTACGAGTATTCTATCACACCATGTATAAGGTTTACGTATATGTTTTAAGTTTTCAAATCCAAAGTATGTAAGTGATTGTATGAAGTCCAACAGATATGTAAGGGACATTTAAGGCCCACTAAACATATGATTTTTAATCCAAGCCCAATTAGTATGTGGATGGACCACGAAGGCCCAATACACATGTAAAAGGGTAATTCAGGCTCAATAGGTATGTAAATGAACCACTAAGGCCCAATAACATGTGATCCATAACTTAGGCCCAAATTAACATGTAAATGGACCACAAAGGCCCATTTAACATGACATGGAAATGTAGGCCCAATATACACTTAAATGGATCCCTAAGGTCCATTAGCCATGTAATGAGAGTATTAGGCCCAATAACATGTTATCGATGTATTTCGTCCATTTGTTATTATTTCATTGTTTGCTTTTGCTCGAGGTTACCAATACAACAAAAATATCTAATTTTTGTAATAGAGACATTTTTGGCCCATTAAACTGAAACTATACAATTTTAGTCACCTTTTTAGAAAATTTGACACTTTAAATCCTTTAAGGCTAAAAGTATTCATTTTATGGGCTTACTTCTAATAAAAATGACATTTGTAGCCCATTTTGGCTAAAAATTTCATTTTTGGCCCAAAAATCATAAATATTAACATTTTTGGCCCAAATACATATAAATGAACATTTTTGGCCCAAATAATTAAATATTGTTGTTTTCGGCCCATTTCTATAAGAAATTACATTTTTAGTCCACTTTTGAAAAGAATAACATTTTCGGCCCACATTTTGTAATAATAGCATTTTAGGCTCAATTTCAAATAAAATGCCATTTTCAGGCCATAAAACCGCAAGTTTACACTTTTGTCTCGAATTTGTATTAAACAACTATTTAGTCCTTAAAAATCAAGATTTTTACAAAATAAGCCCAAGAAAAACCGAAAAGCCCATACTAAGGCCCATTTTGCAAGAATTTACACTTTTGGCCCTTTTGAAAAATTTGATTATCATAAATACCCATTTTTATGCAAATATGACTCTTTTTACTCCTTGTAATACCGTAAATGACATAAAAGTCTCAACTTTTTGTTTATTTTTTAAAAATGGTCCTTTTTCCAAATTTTATTTAGTTTCTCATGGATCTTCACATTTTTAACACATTTATCTTTATAGTAAGTTGTATGAAATGTTTTAGTTTACAAATATCACAACTTTTGGTTAGAATTTTTGAGATCTATAGTGTTTCATCACATAATCATAACTTAAATCAAGTAAAACACACATAACATGCATAACATGCATAACACTTAGATCTATCACATAGTAACTTGTATTCTCCCCCAAAAATCATATAAAACGGAAAATAAAAGGGGTATGAACTCACTTTGGAGTTTGGATTCGGTTTGATGAAGAGTTTGAAGAAGATTTTTAGCCTTAAGTGCTTCTTTGGAAGGAGTTTCGAACTTAGATGGTCCTAGGAAGCTAGAACACGAAATGAACCATCTAAAGAAGTGTTCTTTGCTTAAAAATGGAAAACCATGACTTATAGACGATGACTACTTACCAATATGGGTGAAACTTTGATGAAATCCTCTTGAAACACCCACAAACTTGCGAAAATATGGAGGAGAGGGAGGAGTTCTTAGAGAGAGTTTGAGGTAGTTTGAAATGAGAAAATGAAGGTGGGGTGGTGGGAGTCTCGACCGAGGGCAATATGTAGCACCTGGTTCCTGGTATGTAAGATTTATCTGAGTATTTTGTATTATTGGCCTTGGACTCGGCTAGTTGGAGGCCCGACTCGCCGAGTAGAGACGAGACTTGGGACGCGGTTAAGTTGGCGACTCGACGAGTTCACGCTGCCTGATGAAACCCTAATTTCCAAGGGTTTGCACCCTATTTAAACGACCATTTGCACCCCAACTCCGCCCCCTTCACCCTCAGAAGCTCTCCGTACATTCTAGCCCTTGTTCTTGTGAGTTTGAGGCTTTTTAGTGTGTTTCCTTGAAGATTTTGAGAAGGAAGAGGAGTAGATCAAGAGGAAGGGAAGGAAGCCAAGCATCTTCGTGTTCTTTCAGTAATTTCTTTGAGGTATAACTCGTTTTCCCTCTATTTTTATGCTTATTACTCCATTAAAGTCCTTCTTGAACCATGTCCCAAGCTTGGTTGTGCATTGTTGGTTGATTCAAGTTGTTAGCCTTTAGATCTAGACCCTATTCAGTCCCTGGAGCTTGGATCTACTGCCTTTATGGAGTCATATTGCACACAAGCCCTAGATCTACCCCCTTTTGGTGCACTTTGAGCCTTAGAACCTTTATTGGTGATGATCTACATGTAAAGTTGGAAACTTTACGTGTAAACCTTGCCCTAGGAGCCCAGATCTATGGATGGCATGGACTGGATTCGAGCAAAAACGCGTATATGGCTCTTGCATGAAGCAGACTCGGCGAGTCGCTCATCTGACTCGGCGAGTATGGTCGCGAGTCTCCGAGTTTGTCCCCTTTTCATTGTGTAGAGTTGAGTAGTGAGTCCTGGGTGGACTCGGTGAGTTGGTATCCGAACTCACCCATGAAGAAACTCGGCGAGTCAACGCCCTGACTCGGCGAGTTCAAGGCAATCTTCTTAGATCAAGAATAGACTCGACGAGTTATTCATACAACTCGGCGAGTCACAGCATAAATTGTTCATCGGATGAAGATGAACTCGGCGAGTTGTTCATACAACTTGGCGAGTAGGATGAAGGACTTGGATATCAGTTTAGAAGGAGAACTCGTCGAGTCAACGCCCAACTCGACGAGTAGAGACGGGTTGCAGGACAATTGATTGGATAAGGACTCGGCGAGTTGGGGAGCCAACTCGGCGAGTCGGGTCAATTGAAAGTTGACTCTGGCTTTGACTTTTAACTTGATCAAGGGTAAAATGGTCAATTTACCCGAGGGTCAGTTAGCGGTGTTTGATTGAGTGTTTTGTGGGAATTATAGTCGGAGGATTTCCGGAGCAGCGGCAGCAGCAGATAGTCAATTCCCACACAGACCAGCAGCTATTTCGAGGTGAGTTTCCTTCCAGTAGGAACGGGTCTAAGACACCAAGGCCGACCCGTGTAGACGAGATGTTAGCACTAGAGTGTGGGTCGAGCCCGTATCTCTTGGTTTAGTTAATTATGATATATGTGTCAGTATGATAGAGTTGTCTATACTTGTTGTCTGCGTGATACATGTATATTATGAGTTAGCGGTTGAGTGTGGGCAAGGCCCGTATCTCTCCGAGAGTGGAGTGTGGCCTAGGCCCGTATCTCCCAGATAGTAGAGTGTGGGCGAGGCCCGTATCTCCCAGCTAGCAAAGTGTGGGCAGGGCCCGTATCTTCATGAGTGTGGGCGAGGCCCGTAACTCCTAGCTGAATGTTGTATGTTATATGCTTGCATGGTATGAGGTATTATGGGGGAACTCACTAAGCTTTGTGCTTACAGTTTATAGTTTTGGTGTCAGGTACCTCTTCATCGAAGGGGAAGGAGCTGGCGCGGTAGCGGCACATCATACACACACATTGGTTTCCGCACTTACGAGATTCCTCTAGGATTTATACTCTGATATTTCGATTGGCTGTATGATTTGGCTTTTAGACATGGTTTACATTGTGATGTGGTTTGATCAAACAATGTTTTTAATTATTAATGTTTTCTAAAGTAATGTTTTAAAAACGAAATTTTTGGACGTGAAAATTGGGTCGTTACACAATAAGAGAAGAGAGAGGGAGATGTTGAGGTGATGTTTGCATGGAAAACCACCATGCAAACATGAGTTGTCACAAGCATAAAATTCCCCCTTTTCCCCTTTCTTTTACACATATATGCATATATATATATATATATATATATATATATATATATATATATATATATTGAGCTGAGATTTGGGCTAGAGGAATAAGAATGCAATGATCTGGGTCCCAACATTGGCCTTGTTCGAATTTTAAGAATTCCAACCATATTTTTTGGCCCATTGGGCCTTTATGAAGGTCCATGGCCCAATGAATCCCAATAAAAGGGTTTACGACTCATTAGGACAAATGAGACCATTTATGGTCCAACAAGGCTCATTGAAGATAAAATGAATTATTTAGGCCCACATGGCTCAAAATGTTAAAGTTTTATGAATGTGGTCCATTTAGAGCCCAATTAGGGTTCCTAGGCCCAAAGTAGTCAAGTTGAAGGTTTATTGGTCATTAGGCCCAATAAGAGGATCCTAGTCCATACAGAACTTGAACCAGGATTTCTAGGGTTTTCAACCCATAGTTGAACATATGAGGTGTTTTGTATAGAGTTTTAAACTTCATTGGTGAACCTTGATTCGGTTTGTTGTCATTGAATAACCATAGTGCATAGTATCAACTTAGAGTTACATGTATCACAATAAATGATGTTTACAAGAGTACATAATTGATGGGTTTTGAGCATTCTAACACTTCCTAAGTGTACATACAACCCTAATAACCTTGAATCTATGTTTTCTCTATATACATGCAAATTTCTTTTACAAGGTTATATCCTAACTAGCATGGCATGGGGATTACATAAAATATAAAACTAGTAGAAATACATACCTTGTTGTTGCTTGGATTCCTTCAAGACTTTGTGAGCCTAGCACCCCAAATGTTGTGCCTCAAACGCTTCACACAACACCACAAAACTTGGAATAACTTGATAGAATACTTCTAGCACTCAAAATCGGTTATGCCCTCTCTAGTAACCTTACTAGCCAAATTTCACTAGCCAAAGGGTCCCTTTTATAGTGGTGTCACAATTAGGGTTTTCACATGAATACTCTTAATTGTCATGACTCTTCATTTCTCATGACCCATGGGTTTGTAACTCCCATGGACTATCCATGGAGCTCCAAATGGTTACATCCATAACCCATAAACCATGGATCATTAATCCACCATAAAAGAATTGATGATTGTCATAATCAACCCTTATATATTTAATTAGTCTCACTTTGATCACCAAATTAATACTAGATTAATACTTGATCAAATACTAATTAAATAATACTATTATCAATATATTAGAACTTATAATATATTAATAATCATAAGTGCCATATTCTTTCATTTAGTCTATCCAAGTATTGCAATGCCATGCAACCCAAATGGACCATGCCGGGTCGGATCAAGTACATACCAAATAAAGTTATGGACTTATACACTATATCCAACAGTCTCCCACTTGGATAAGTCTAATAACTATATTTGCAAATATGACTTCAAAATCCGACTAGCAATCGTAGCTCTTTCAAAGTCTCTCGGAACTGAGATGATGATGATACGCCATTTAAGATAAGTGATCATATAATCCTCTGCTCTCATGATATCAGCCGGACAAACACGTGGAACATGGTCTTACTTATTGTCCAGCATTTGTTTCTCGATCTCCGATTTGTTTCGACATAGAACTAAATTGAACACATCAATTAGGTTCTGACCGGGCCCGGTACATGGGTCAAAACCAAATCATCGAGGGGCCCATATATCGCTTCTATATCTAGAAGGAACAAATAAACTTCGACTGATATGCTTGTACTAACTACTTGTTGAATTACTCACAAAGGCATGTTTTATAACATCGAGTTACCAATGCGTTTTCATACAATCAATGAATAACCAACTCATAGTCAACAACTCATATCTCTAGGTTTGAAGATTTATATGATATTACCGTCTCACGATCACTCGAGATAAATTCCATGAAGTGATGCAAGTGAGCGTGGGTTAAATCCAATACTCAGCCCTTATGAGTACTCATGAATGTTGTAGCAACCATTGCATTGTCTAAAGCACTTTAGACAAATCATACAAGCCAGATTCATGACAGTCTTGAATCAATACTTACTTCCAAAGTTTGACCGACTGTGGATGGTTTGAATAATATGATATATCCCATAATATGATTATTCTGGAAGTAAAAACATGCAAAATTGAAACATAGTAAACAATCAACACAAGATAGTAACACCTTACTCATAAATAAATAACAACTTTTATTTATCATCAAATGTCAATTACATTTTACAAGTTTCAGGAATCTAATTATTGAAACTAATATCATCCTTCAAGCCAATGCGCCTTGCATGCTGTAAATGCTTAACCCTGCTCAGTCCCTTCGTGAGGGGATTTGTCGGGTTCTCATCTGATGATACCCTCTTTGCCACGAGGAGTCCTTCTTCTATTCTATGTCTGATGAAATGGTATTTTCTGTCAATGTGCCTAGATCTCCCGTGATCTCTTGGTTCTTTAGCCAAAGCAACCGCACTTTCACTGTCATAGAAAATTTCCATTGGCTCCTTTATAGCTGGTACAACTCCAAGGTCTCCGATGAAGTTCTTCAGCCATATCGCCTCTTTTGCTACCTCGCTTACTGCTATGTACTCTGATTCACAAGTTGAATCAGCTACTGTCTCCTGCTTGGAACTTTTCCAAGTAATTGCTCCTCCATTTAGGATAAAGACCCAGCCCGATTGAGAGCGGAAATTATCCCTATCAGTTTGAAAGCTAGCATCATTATATCCTTCCACTCTCAAGTCATCACTGCCTCCGAGGGTAAGGACCCAGTCCTTAGTCCTCTGCAAATACTTGAGAATGTTCTTTACCGCTGTCCAGTGTGCCTTGCCAGGGTTCCCTTGATATCTACTGACCATGCTCAAAGCAAAGGCCACATCAGGGCGAGTACAAGTCATATCATACATGATCGAGCCCACAGCGGAAGCATATGGTATCTGACTCATCTCGGCTATCTCAGCCTCTGTACTCGGACTCCGAGTCTTACTTAGTTTGGCATTACTCTGTTTGGTAATTCTCCTTTCTTGGAATCTTGCATATTGAACCTCTTCAGTACCTTATCCACATAAGTACTTTGACTAAGTCCAATTAGTCTCTTACTCCTATCTCTCAATATCCTTATCCCTTGGATATAGGCAGCTTCCCCAAGGTCCTTCATAGCAAAACACTTCCCAAGCCAGGCCTTAACCTCCTGCAAAGTTGGGATGTCGTTTCCTATGAGAAGTATGTCATCCACATACAACACCAAGAAGCTAACTATGCTCCCACTAGCCCTGACATACACACAAGACTCATCTTCACTCCTAGTAAATCCAAACTCTCTGACTTTCTCATCAAAGCAAAGATTCCACCTGCGAGATGCTTGTTTCAATCCATAAATGGATTTTTCAAGCTTACACACTCTATTAGGGTATTTTGGATCGACAAAACCCTCTGGCTGAGCCATGTAAACATCCTCAGCCAACTTCCCATTAAGGAAAGCGGTTTTGACATCCATTTGCCATATTTCATAGTCATGAAATGCAGCTATGGCTAACAACACTCTAATAGAATTAATCTTAGCTACTGGTGAGAAGGTCTCATCATAGTCCATTCCCGGAGTTTGAGTAAAGCCCTTCGTAACCAGTCGCGCTTTATAAGTGTGTACTTTCCCATCCATGTCGGTCTTCTTCTTGAAGATCCATTTGCACCCAACTGTCTTACGACCTGGTACATTGTCAACCAAGTTCCATACTTGATTATCATACATGGACTGAATCTCGCTGTCCATAGCCTCCTTCCATTTCCCAGACTCAGGGCCTGCCATGGCTTCCTTATAATTATTAGGTTCATCCATCAGTGTACTATCACTGATAAATGTATCACCTTCGATGGTGATGTGATAACCATAATAAAATTCAGGTGTGTTCCTCACCCTAGTGGAACGTCTTGGAGGTACAGACTCATCTATTGGCTCAACAGGAGTTTCCTCCTCAGGTCGGCTGATAGCATTTGAGGTTCCTTCACCACTTGACTCTTGAAGCTCTTCAAGGTCAATTTGCCTCCCACTGTCCCCTTGGCTTATGAATTCTCTCTCACGAAAGACTCCTCTTCTTGCTATAAAGACCACATTATCACTAGGTCTGTAGAAGAGGTAACCAAAGGATCTCTATGGGTAGCCGATGAAAATACACCTCTCGCTTCGGGGTTCAAGCTTGTCATGAGTCTCACGCCTCACAAAAGCTTCACAACCCCAAATCTTGATGTGGTCCAAATTGGTAACTTTCCCAGTCCACATCTCGTGAGGTGTTTTGGCAACCTTTTTAGTAGGGACTAGATTAAGGATATGGGCGGAAGTCTCTAAGGCATACCCCCAGAAAGAGATTGGTAACGAAGCTCGACTCATCATGGAACAAACCATATCCAACAAGGTTCGATTGCGCCTCTCAGCTATACCATTCAACTGTAGTGTCCTGGGAGGTGTCAATTGTGAGACAATCCCACATTCCTTAAGATAGTCAAGGAAATCAATGCTAAGATACTCTCCTCCCCGATCGGATCGGAGCATCTTGATGTTCCTGCCCAATTGATTCTCAACTTCCTGCTTAAACTCTTTGAACTTTTCAAAGGTTTCTGACTTATGCTTGATTAAGTAAATATATCCATATTTACTGTAATTATCTGTAAAAGTCACATAATAACGATTAGCATCCCTTGTAGCAACTCTGAAGGGCCCACACACATCCGTGTGTACAAGGTCCAACAAACCTTCACCCCTATCACAAGTACCTGTGAAGGGCGACTTTGTCATTTTTCCAAGTAAACAAGACTCGCAACTATCATCTGACTTGAGGTCAAATGATTCCAAGACTCCAGCCTTTTGGAGTTGGCCTATGTGCTTCTTGCTAACATGTCCAAGACGACAATGCCACAAGGATGCTTTATCCAAGCTATCAGAAGAATCAATATACAACACATTATTTCCTAGATTGTCTACAACATTCACGACTTCATATACACCATCACAAGGTATACATCATTGTAATAAACATTAATAGCACCATTTTTATTATCAAATGAAAATGTAAAATCTTGTTTGTACAAGCCATGAAAGGAAATAATATTTCTCGCCATTTCGGGCGAGTAACAACACTTATTCAAATCTAACATTAACCCATTATTAAGCAACAAAGAATAAACTCCTATCTTGGTAACAGGTGATGCTTTCCTATTGCCCATGACTAAGTTTATCTTCCCGTGCTCCACTTGCTCACTTCTTCTTAGTGCCTGCAAATCAGTACAAATGTGAATACCACACCCTGTATCAAGCACCCAAGAATTAGCATTAGATGAGTTGTTAGACAATATTGTGTAAATACATGCATGGGTGGGTTTAACCTTCGCATCCTTTACATCTCACATATATTTGGCGCAGCTTCGCTTGAAGTGTCCCTTATCTTGGCAATAGAAGCACTGTGCTTCCTTTGGGTTCGAAGGAGTAATGGGACCTTTCTTTGTCCCACTTGAAGAGGAACCATCAAGAGTCTTACCCTTGGTACCCTTTGAAGGGCTTTTCCTCTTCTTACCCTTCCCTTGCCCAATTGCAAGAGCAGGGGCTGTTAAAGGAGTAGAAGTAGCAACCGCTTTACCCTTAAGGCCATTTTCAGCTTTCCTTAAGAGTCCTTGAAGTTTGCTAAGTGTGACTTCCTCCTTGTTCATATGATAAGTCATACGAAACTGATCATAACTTGGAGGGAAGGAATGGAGAATGATGTCAATCTCCAATTCCTCAGGGAAGTCAACATTGAGCTTTAGCAACCGGTCAACGAACCTCTGCATCTTCTGCAAGTGACCGGTGATGGGTTCACCATCCTTCATCCTTGCGGTTATCATGGAGGAAATGATTTCATACCTCTCTTGACGCGCGCTCTGATGGTACCTTTCCATCAGATCCAGGTGCATCTCATAGGGGTAGAAATCTTCATAAGATTGTGTCCATCATGATGCAGGACACCTTGGTGGCATCCTTCTCATGCGCAATGAACTCCGCAAGCTCTTCTGGAGTAGCAGTGGCTTCATTAACAACCTTAAGCTCCCTATCAAGGACATATTCTTTGTCCTCATAGCGGGTAATCATCCTGATGTTTCTGATCCACTCATTAAAGTTGGATCCATCAAAGATGACCTTACCACACAAGTTCATTAGGGAAAAGGAGCCGGTAGGGTTTGAGCCAGCAGCATTATTGGAAGACATCTGGAATAGAAGGAAGATAAGTTTCATTAGATTAAGAATCCTTAATAAGTCACCCAAATGAAATATTAAGGCTAGGATCCAACAAACTATTTATAGGTGGAAGAGGGATGCCGTAATCCACACTATAAAATATTTGAAGGTAGGTAAATGACAATTTACCAATTTCCACCATAAGACGAAATATTTTATTATTAGGTTTTATTGGTTTCGAAACTCCTAGATCTTTTGAGATACATTGAACTTTTCAATGGCATGTTTGAATCTCGAATGTGCCCTCTCAAGTTTGTGACTGGGATGCCGAGGATCACAAACAAGGTGTGAATAACCATACAAATTGACTTGGTACCCTTAACAATATTACCTAATTGATGTGCCGATTAACCACACACGCTCCACCGATCTATAATAAAGTCAAGTTACCCTTTGCCACTCTTACTAGTCCATGTTGGTGTGTCGGTTAACCACACACGCTCCACTAACGACTTGGTAAGGTACAAAGTGTAATTTTATAGGCTAGCACCAATTTCACATTTTCCTAAAGTAACTAAGATTGGGAATTTATAATGTATAGTTACTTTATAATTCATTATACTTTTAATGAGAATTTAAAGTCATATCCTACCCGTTTGGCTAACGACCCTCCACCGATCAAGGAAGCGGTGGGTGAGAGTGGACACCCATTAAGTCACCATTTTATAGGCAACAACCTTATACCCCCCTTATAGACCGGCTTCGTGAATGAGGCCTACTAACGGTAAGAACGACATATTCTTATACATATCTATATAATAAAATTATAATAATAGTATAAGTGTTGATTTTTAAACCTTTTAAAAATCTAAGGTTTAATTTGGAATTAAAGTATTAGAGTGTAAGACTTTTCAAATTCCAAAACTTGAGGGCAAGAATTGAAACTATTCCAAGTCTCTTCAATTTGTAACTTATGAGTTTTAATGGTTCATAAAAATGAAGACTCTTCATTTTATGAAACCTCTTTAGTTCTTTAATCACAATTAAAAGAAGTGACTTTTGGTTATCCATAACTTGAGGACATGTTATGGACACCATCAACACAATTAAGATCAAGAATTAAACACACATGGTGGTTACACATAATTCCTATGATCTTCTAAAAACTCATAAAAACACAAATTCATGTCAAGCAATTTCAAGAAATCATATGAACATATATAATACTTTGAAATTGTTAAAAGTCATGTAAAATGGATTAACATAATCATTATCATTTTGAAAAACAGATTTTACAAGTCCAAAACAGATTGCGATAATGATTCTAATCCATTTCCAGCAACAAAACACGAAAAGACTGCCCAGCACGCACCTACTCGTCGAGTGCATGATCCTACTCGACGAGTAGGATGAATTTGTACATGGACTCGGCGAGTCCTCCCCATGAACTCGGCGAGTCTAGTCGACAGTGAGCAGTTTTTTCGATTTTCAAGCAGTTTTGCATCAAGTATATAGAAAACAACCTGGCTCTGATACCACTGATGGGTTTTGAGCATTCTAACACTTTCTAAGTGTACATGCAACCCTAATAACCTTGAATCTATGTTTTCTCTATATACATGCAAATTTCTTTTACAAGGTTATATCCTAACTAGCATGGCATGGAGATTACATAAAATATAAAACTAGTAGAAATACATACCTTGTTGTTGCTTGGATTCCTTCAAGACTTTGTGAGCCTAGCACCCCAAATGTTGTGCCTCAAATGCTTCACACAACACCATAAAACTTGGAATAACTTGAGAGAATACTTCTAGCACTCAAAATCGGTTATGCCCTCTCTAGTAACCTTACTAGCCAAATTTCACTAGCCAAAGGGTCCCTTTTATAGTGGTGTCACAATTAGGGTTTTCACATGAATACTCTTAATTGTCATGACTCTTCATTTCTCATGACCCATGGGTTTGTAACTCCCATGGACTATCCATGGAGCTCCAAATGGTTACATCCATAACCCATAAACCATGGATCATTAATCCACCATAAAAGAATTGATGATTGTCATAGTCAACCCTTATATATTTAATTAGTCTCACTTTGATCACCAAATTAATACTTGATCAAATACTAATTAAATAATATTATTATAAATATATTAGAACTTATAATATATTAATAATCATAAGTGTCATATTCTCTCATTTAGTCTATCCAAGTATTGCAATGCCATGCAACCCAAATGGACCATGCCGGGTCGGATCAAGTATATACCAAATAAAATTATGGACTTAGACACTATATCCAACAATAATTTCCTAGCAAAAAGGCTAGCTGTGACAACAACGACTTAGGGTTTTACCTAAACCCTTGATTTAAAATCCTTAAGTTTTTATAGTTGAACCCTGGAAATGGGCATTACGCCATAATTCAAAGAAAATGACAAAATAACTGAAAAATTTGAAGATTAGGTCCCAAAAATCCAAAAATAAAGAAAATTTGAAGGACAATTCTTTTTAGTAACTCTTATATAAATTTATCATTTAATGGACACATTACAAATCAAAGGGTTTTGTAATTACTAAAGGGCTTCTAACCCAACGGTATCCAACATTGCTCTCCCTCATTGAGGTTAAGAGTTTAAGTCTTGTTGTGGACATATATGGATTTAAGTAGTAGTTTAGAAGTATGTTAGATTTTTCGTTTAAAAAAAATATTTTTTTTAACCATATGGTCCAATTAATGCTACTTCTAACATTCCTATTAGAAAACCAAACAAAAGAATGAGTAACAATCCTTTCAAAATATTATTTCTCTTCACTTTAGATGATTGGAATTTACTATAATTCCAAAGCATCCAAATGGTAGTCAAAACGATCACCTCCAAAGTCTTCCTTTTCATAGCGGCCATGCTAACTGTATCAACGAGCATGAAAACTCCGTCACAAAATGAATTTCCTTTAAGTTTGTCGGGTTGTAAAACACATGTTAGCAAAAAATAATGTTGTATTTAAACTTATATCCAATTGAAATAACTTTCCAATGGGCCATCTATTCAAATAAGATACAACTAGAAAAAAACTAATGGACCCTTAACATCTTCTCTATTCTAATAAATGAATAGTTTTAATCTTTTTTTGCTAAGTGTCACTCTAATACAACTCCTTATTAATACTATGTCGTGTGTAATGCAGATATATTTGGCAACTCATTTCAAAGTTCAAATTTACATTTTCTAATTATATGTTAAATTTGAAGTTATAATAACTTTAAAATTTTGATATATCTCTTAATTAATAATTTATTTAAAATGATTTATTTAAAATAATTGATTAATAATTATAAAATTTTATTATAGAAGTTTAATTAATAAACTAGTTTGTGTATAAAATTTGAATTTAGTACGGTACTATTATTAGTCGAATTGTTCCTTAACTTCATTAATCAATATTAATTCTTGATCACAAAAGATCTTTAAACCGCTGGGTTGTGTTTGGCGACGAGCCTACGAGGGATCAATAAATATGAAAAAGCGAATTGGGCTAATAGAACAATCCACGTTAAGGAGCTTCAGCCCAGATTACATGGATTTTAGCTTCAGCCCATGATGCCATTGTGTTACAACTCATACGAAAAAAACAAGAATAAAATCATCGTCCCCATTCCTGAACGCCGTTTGACGCCACTTACTCAGACGCCGGTGCGGCGGTGCCCCTCGACGTTAAGGGCAAAGGTTTCGAAGTTTTGAGGGGCAGCGTCGCCATCGATATCAAGGACGCCCCTTCACAACGTCATAACGTCTGAAAACCAAGGGGACACGTTTGAAGGATTAAAACCTAGAATCCAAAGCTATATGAGTCTATGTATAAAAGCAAGTTTTCTAATGGGTTTTTACCATAAAATTTCATGCAAGAATCACAGAAGTTCTGGTTTTTTATTTTATTTTATACTGGGGTGTTTATGATAATAGGAACGGGAGTTTTTTATTCAAATTGATTAAAAGCCAAAAGAAGACCCTGATACCACATGTTTAATTTCAGAAATCTATTCATCCCAATCACTTTTCTAATCAATTTAAACGCCACGAATCCATTTCAGTGACAAAGAGCGTACTTGGATTATCAATCTGCTTCACAAATGAAGCCACTGATTCCATCATGATGTCCAAATTGATAGAAGATTGCTAGAAAATTATTGGTATCCTCATGGATTTGTTTCTGTGAGTGATAAAAAAAGTTCTGTGATTATGTTTCATATAAAAGGAAACCGGTTTGCCCATATAAATACTTACACTTACAGTTACAGTTACAGTTACTTCCATCAAGTAACTTCCACCACGTAACAAGTTATATAAGGTGGGTCACGTTGCCATAATTTCCGTCATTTTCCTAAATATAGCAATATCAAAATAATTATTGCATAAATGGTCTTGAGGCTACATTTTAGTGAAATATTAATAATTTTTTTTTCTAAAAAGTCTATAAAGATGTCTTCCTTGTTTCACAGTTTTTGACATTTTTAGTTAAATAAAGCAACATTTGGTTTTCTAAGTGTTTGGTCCAATTAGGTTTTTTTGCAAATGATTTTTTAATACACGTACGTACGTAAAACCAATGTTAGAACTTAGAAATATGATAATTTTTCGTGTAAATGACTTTATGACGTAAAGAGTTATTAGCACATACGTTAATGCCCTAACAGAGCCGATTCAGACCTTGTTACAGGAGCAAAAGTATTTTGAGAGTAGTTTGTTGAGAGTTCCATGGAGTGAACGTGATCTCATTCACATAATCTGATAGAGACGAGGGTAGATGGGTCAATTTGTATGATATGAAAGAAGATGAATGAAATAAAAACAGGGGCAAGGCGTTTGAATGAAAAAGTTGGTTTCTGAGGGAATATTGTGAGGAGTATATATTAGTTAATGTTGAACATAACATCAGTTTATTAACACAAAAATGTGTCCGCTGATCAGTGTTCACTACAAGAAAATTTCGATTTAACTACGGAAAAATTTCGTAGCAAAATGATGTAATTCCGTAGCTAAACCTAAATAATTACGAAAGTTGCTACAGAATTTGCCAATGAGATTCCATATTAAGATTTCTTGTAGCAAAATGTTTAACTACGAAATTATAGTTCCGTAGCAATTTTGCTATGGTCGTTGCTACAACGTTTATCCGTAGCATTTCAACTACAACGCACTTCCATCACAATTCTGTAACAATGAATTGTTTAGCAAATTCCGTATCTATTTTGTTCCATAACAAATTCCTTAGCCATTTGGTCCATAGCAAATTTCGTAGCTAATTGTTATGTAGCAAATTTCGTAGCCATTTGGTCCGTAGCAAATTCCGTAGTCATTTGGTCCATAGCGAATTCCGTAGCTAATTGTTCTGTAGCAAATTCCGTAGCCATTTGGTCCATAGCAAATTCCGTAACTAATTGTTCCGTAGCAAATTTCGTAACTAATTGTTCCGTAGTAAATTCCGTAGCCATTCGTTCCGTAACAAATTCCGTAGCCATTCATTCCGTAACATATTTCGTAACAACTTTTTTGTAGTCAATTCCATAACAATCGTTCCATACCATTTTTTCTATAAAATTCGGTTATTTAATTTGACTTATTATATCAATTTACAAAAATACAATTAATATAAAACCAAAAATAACAAAGTATTTCTATAGAAACTAAAAGAAATATCCAATACATCAAAAGATTCATATTTCAAAATCAAAAGTCGCTACAAATTTAACGTAAAACATTATTCGATACATAATATTCTATCATCGATTAATAAAATTTTTGACATGTTCACTCAATGTGTTAATGACATTCATTGCTTGTGCGAGTTGTTGTTCAAACTTAGCTTGAACATCTACATTTTTCTGCTGAAACTCCACATTCTTTTTCTGAGCATCCTCATATTTTTGCTGAACATCCTCATATTTTTGTTGAATATCCTCATATTGTTCGCGTTGCGTCTCAACTAATTTCTTCAAATTCTCAATCTCGACTTTTGTCTCGGCATTATTATCCTCGTACTGTTCGCGATGCATTTCAGAAGATCCTTTACTCGAACGAATGCGCTTTCCATATGAGCCAAATCCATATAATCTCTTTTTTCGATCGTGTCCCCCAACAACATCATAAAATAGTTTGTCTTCATCAATTTCCTCTCTTATTGCTTCCAACCGATCACATCGTTCCATAAAATCATCCTATAATTTTATAATTGTGTTGAGATAAAACTTATACAAAAAAATCAAAATAAAACTTACATGAAATTATTAAAAATAAAACTTACATGAATTTTTTTAGCTTTGTCAACTAAAAAAGTCACTCCATCGTGATTCTTAGTGTGTGTATACAAGAATAGTTCATGGTGTGCCGGATCATGTCCCCAAAGCTTCTTCTACATATATACAAAAAAATCAATATTAAAGTAGATTGCTATTTTACATTTAGGCTTAGATATTTAAAAATGAAAAAATAGCAACTTACTTTTAGGCTAAACCCATTTAAAAATCGAAATGGAACTAGATTGCTATGATACAAAAGTAAATGAAAGTAGATTGCTATTTTTTGCATTTAGGCTCCACTCTTGAAAAATGAAAAATAAAATAACATACAACTAAATGAAAGTACATTGCTATTTTATGTATTTATGCTTAGTCCTTATAAAAATCTAAATGAAAGTAGATTGCTATAATATAAAATTAAATGAGTACTTACTAAATTAGAAGCAATCTTGGAATGAGAAGTCGATCCACCGGTATGCGTAGAAAGGGCTTGTCCATCAGCTACACCTCTACGCCTATTTTTTTTGTTTTGTTCTGATTTCTTTTTGAAGTCTTCAGTATTCCATCTTGCAGTCCAGGATGTCCACACTTCTGATGTTATATTAACAGGTTTTTTTTTATAGTCGACTTTTTCCATTTTGAGCTTATATTGTAGATATATTGTCTATATCTTTCCTTTGCCTTATTTTCCCAACAAGCTTGGACTAACTGAGTTTTTGCATCATCCTAATGACACTTTTTCTACAATACAAAATATAAAGATGAGATTTTTAGTTAATGAGTACCTAATAATTGCATAAATGAGATACATACATGAAACTTGTCCCAATAAAGGAGTTTTGTCTCGTCACTTAAAGCTGCCCAGCTATACCCGTTTAAATCAACTCTTTCACCAAAGGATTCATAGATAATGGAAGAACATAGGCCTGAAGAAAATAACCTACAAAAGAAAAAATCAACCCCATTGTAAAATTCATGAAGCTCAATGTTGATAAAAATGTAAGAATTTTAACTTACTCCTTATCTTGCACTCCAATATATAGACGCCCATCCAGTCCTGTAGATCCAAGTAAATACCCTTGATGTTGAACGCCAACATTTTCCTCAACCGATTCACTACAATTTGTTGTGGATCTAGGTACAGATGATGTAGTAGATGCAGGTGTAGATGATTAGATAGATGTAGATACAAATGATTGGGTAGATGATGTAGGTAAGGATGACTGGTTGGATGATGTAGGTATGGATGATGCATGTGTTGATGATGTGGCACCAACATGTGAAGCAAATGTTGGGGCAGATACAGTACCAATAGATGATAATGTGGTACGGGATGATGATGACAACAATACTGGTGTAGATAATGGGGCATATTTTGCATCATCTGTGCGTTTGTTTATGAAACGTACACTTGTATGTTGCTTTCGTTTCAAATGTGTCTCTTAATAAGAATTGTGACATATTCCCTGAAATTTTAAATAATTAGGAAGTTATAAATCTGTTAGATCACAAATATTATAGAAATACCTTACTAAAAATTTAAGCATACTACTTTTTACTTTAAAATACCAATGTACTTTTGTTTGCTTATTTATTTTAGCATTCTACTTTTTTACTTTGAAAAAAATACAAAAACTAAAAGTATAATGCAAATACTTTAATGAACGTAGATTGCTATTTTTGCATTTAAAAATGAAAAAAATAACAACTTACAATGTCATAGTAAGTATAAAAGATAAAGCACAAAACTTAAACATGATGGTTTTGTTATCACCTGGATTGGATTGGATTGGACTGGAGTGGATTGGAACCTGGAGCAAAGAAAAAGTTGAAACAGTTCATGCCTTTAATTAATATTTATACATAAAGTGATACCGAAAGAGCTCATTTTGAGAATTCACTTTGGAATGATTTCTATGGTTGCACAAAAACTACAATTAAAACAAACTAATGACTACAATGATATATTCAGATTTACAGTTACATCCGTGGGACATAGATTTACCAATCTAGGGTACTTTAGAGCTTCACTACCACCTTAGAGGTCACTAGGTCATGGTTGCTACTTTTATGTGTCTGTGTTTTAATTTAGGAGTTCTATAATAGCAACTTTAATTGTACTTTATACCTTAATTTCTTCTAGGAATAATACAATATGGTTTGTTTACTTGACTGCTTTTTATTTAACATTGTTGGACACTGATTTTTTTATCAACTTCACCTTAACAGGAAAGAGCTCAGATCCAACAGTGGACTCCAAAATGAGAGCTGAGTCTCCTTATCTTCATCTAAGTAAAAAGTGCAACATTACATTTTACAAACAAAGAATATGCCATCTAGTAAAGTAACATCAAATTAAACAGCACAATGAATGCACATCACATTATAGGACCTTATGAATGTCCCATCTTGTATTCTATTTATTCTCAAGTCTTGACTTGATCAATCAAATACATTCTTTTCAAGAGTCATCTTTTTCATCAACTAACAAGGTCATATTATACATGTATAGAATGCACAATGTATTATTATAGGATAGGAAAACATCTTCATGAGTTGTTAAACATTGGAATTTGGAGGGCTTGGTATAAGCATTGGAGTAAATTACAAGATTCTGATGCTTAAGGTAAAAAAGAAAATATGAGTGAGGTGTTTGTAATGTGATGTACCACACAAAAGCATAGTTACTGCATAATCTAGTTTTCATCACCAAGTTATCTTAATTCTATCATCAGTAGACCACAACAGAATGTAGTTTTTGTCTCTAGTTTTGATCAATAAACTCATCATAAAATGTATGCTTATTTTCTACATAAAGTCATATGACATTTAACCATTTGGTTGACAAAATCCTTTTAAAAGAGCAGTAGAGGTGTATATGTGTTAAGTGTGTATGAGAGTGTGATACAGTGTTCTGTAATGCGTAATGAACAATAATTTTAGTTCTGAAACAAAATTCATTGGAAGATTTAGAAGTTCTGAAACAAAATCATGACCGGCTAAGTTCACAGAAGAGTGGAGAAGGAGAAACCGAGGAAGGGATTTAGGGAGGATCAAGGATAGTACCTGCACAGGGTCAATGAGAAAGATGACCGGAAGAAGCAGCAATCGACGACGACGACCAGACAGCGACGATGTGCGAAGAAGAAAGATTCAATGGAGAGATCGAGAAAAATAGAGCAAAAAAGAAGAGAGAAAAATGTTACCTCTGATTTAGCATCAAATTTAGGGAGGTCGAGGTAGGCAAAAGAGAGCTAGGGATGGAGCAGGCGGCGAACAACAAAGCTCCGATCGATAATGGCGTAATAAGTGATTTGAGGAATGAGGAATACGATCGATATGATCCGATTACCTCTGATTTAGGGAAGAAGATATGATCCAATTATTTGACCCATTTTTCCCTTAATGATCGGTTGATGACTTGATGGGTCCTCTCCTAAGAAATCAAATTTACCAAATAAAATCTTTAAATTAACAGAAAAAATTATTATATTTTGGTGTATTTAATCTGAATATTTGATTATTTTTTTTAAATGTCAGGTGGAATTTCGCTCTTTGTTTTCATCTACCTGTGTATACGCACGAGTCGTGTTCTCCCTGCACGAGTCGTGTTCTCCCTGAACTATCAATTACGTGAGTATATTTATATAATTTTGATCGTGGTAAATAAATAAAATATATAAATAATATCATTCTGATCGTGGTAAATGAAAATTTATATTAAAATTCTAAGATTTGAAGATGTTTGACAAATGCAGAAAGTCAAAGTCAACGTGGTCTTGACTGATAGAGGATCAAATAAGCTAAGATGTTAAAATATTAATTGGATTATTTTATAATTTTTTTATACTTTTCTCGATAATTATAAAATTGGATGGACAATTAGAAGCAATTGGAATTTTAGGGTAAAATTACAATTTTACCCTTGTCTTGTGGCAGCCAGATCCATTGATTATATTAGATTGTGCATAGAAAACACAACTTCACGACGGGTAGGCATTTTTGCAGATTTTAAATTGCTTTTGTTTCAATAGCTTCCTACTAGTGACAATTTAATATATAATATTCAGTTGTTCAAACAATATAACATACTAATATATAATAACATCTAATTGATTTTTCCTTTACGAATATTTTAAGAATATGTTGATCTTCTTAGTCACATTATCGTAAATGCATGTGGCATTTTCAATAGATGAGTTCTTTTTATAGATCATATATATTATAGATCATATATGTCACAAAATTTGAATATATACCATCATATAGCAAACTAACAGTTAGAATATTAATAACATTGTCATTTTTCATCCATTCTTTAAAACCATCATATAGCAAACATTTATAGTTTAGTTAACTAAAAGTAGATATTTACATGTAAACGAACGGAGTTGAATTCAATTCCATTCTCCTTACAAACTCTTCTAACCAAACACGTGACACGTTTCAATTTCTTCAAATTTCAATTCCTTTGACCGATTTCATTCCTTTGACGGATTGCATTCCTTTGACACATTTCAAAACCTGTAAATATATACTTTTAGTTAATGATATCAAACATTTACAGTTTAGTTACTACAAACACTAATTTCATGTTGTGTTGAATCAAAAGGGCATTTACGTCTTTTGTTCCACCTTTTTATAGTTGGACAATATTAATCAACCAACAACACTGGTGAAAATGATCATTATTCATTCGGTCATTTTACCAATACAATATAACTTTGGTCCATGCCTTTTAGAGAATTTACAGAAATGACCCATGTGCTTATAAAAGTTACATAAATGGTCCCTGCATAATAGTGACTTTACAGATATTCTCCCTCCGATAATTATATGTAACCCATAATTTGGAACAAAACCAAACTTGTATAAGTGATATTTTGCCTCATCAACTGCTTTATATGCTTTGTTATTGCATTTTGTGCATGGGCATTTAATTTTATCTCCATCCATATAACTTTGCTTAGTAGAAGCAAACTCGATGAATGTTTTCACACCATTAATGAAAACATGAGAGACATGACCACGATCATCAAGTCGTTCATACATCCAATATCTATTTCTATTGCTCATTTTATTATATCTGCACACAAGTATCAAAAACTAGGTGTAATCAGGGAATAATAAAAGATTAGGAAACAAACATACTAACCTTACTTCTTGAAATGAAAATATTAATCTAAGAAAATAACATGCAAGTATTTAACTCCATATCCTCGTCAAGATAGAACAACCTACTCTCCAAAAAGTGTGTAATATAGCACCCTACTTTCAATTTTTTTCTATTAAACATCCTAATTTTAAGTTCTTTTCCTATAATACATCATACTTTGAAAAATTGTCAGTTATGCCCTTTGCTCTAAATATAGAATATCTATACAAGTTACTTGTTGCTGCCCTTAAGAGATTAGCTATTACAGACAACTTCATTTGATCATCATTTGTACTATAAACAAATATTTAAAAACATAAAGATTACAAATATATGCCATTAGTCATATCCAAGCAAAAACCATGTAAAAGCAAGAAAGATATCAATAATAACAACACCATTGAATCTTCTTAAAATAACTATATGTTTCACAAGGGTAAAGTAGTTGCAAGAATCTACAATACGAAAAAATAACAATAATAATAATTAATTGTCGTTTCAAAGACGATGAATTTAATTGTTCGCTCCTAAATTCATCCCATGATGTTGGCTTCAGTCATAAGGCCTTTTATTGCGGTAGAGACTTTTATGTTTTGAAAAGTAAGAATAATAAAGTTGGCTATAAATTTGTGTCTATTACCAAATTTGGCCCAGAGTATGCCATTCAGGATTTTACTTTTCATGGAGAATTTTAAAGTAAGCCCACAAATTTGGTGATTTTAACCTATATCTTTTACCAAATTTGTGTCTATTGAGGATTTTTGTTGTACATATCACTCTTTCAGTACTTTAATCCACATTTTTTTATTAAAGAAAATTAAAACTGAATGTTATGCTATATCTACTAACAGCATAATAAACACTTGTCAAATTTGTATTTTGATAAGTATGGACTTCAAAATGATTAATGTGGGAGCCGAACTAGCCTTGGGGGCATGGTTTTATCACATTGACAAAATGATCCTGCTTTCTATAAATTAACATAAAAATATTCCTTCTTTGTTTATTGCGTGTATAAATTAACAGAGAAGTCAATCATGGAGACTTCGTTTCTTAACAGAATAGTGCTTTAGCTGTGGAATTTTCTTCCTAATTAGCATGAAAGAACAGAATAGTGATACAAGTAATACCAATGAAATCGTTTAGGGCTTGGGGCAGTACTTGAAATCGGAATGTTGTGAGCAGCGACGACGTGGCTAAGCAACGGGCGACAGCGGCAGCAGGTTGAGAGAGAGAGGAAGAGATCCGATCTTGACCATTGTCCGGCGATGGATTTGAACTCAACAAAAATACCCCTAATTTGTGAGGAAGTAAATTGGGGTTATTGAATTTACTAATTTGCCCCTGATGAAACATTATGGAAACAAACTCAAACATTATTGAAAAAAACTTTATGCGGCAATTACTTGACCATTTTTTTAACTAAAAAGTCAAAATAAAACATTTTAATTCTTTTTTTTAGAACAGCTAGTACAATAGAGGGTAAATAAATTTTGATTTAGAGGTAATAATTTTCAAAGTCGGAATAATATTATTATAAGAAAATTAGCAAATGTATGTCATCAAAATCTAAAAATTGAAGCTAAAATATTTATAATGTAAAAATTATATTATAATTAAAATTTCAAAACAATTAAAAATAATACTTTATTTTTGTTGTTGAGTTTCAAAAATAATTGTGCATTTTTAATATATCTTTTCAAAAATCTTCTATATTTTGCTACGGAAACATATTCCGTAACTATTTCACTACGAATTTTCCGTAGCCAAATACCTATGGATTTTGATTTCGTAGATATTTTGCAAATTCACCTTTTTTGTAACAGATTCCATAATAGATTAGCTACAAAATTTTATTTTGTAGCAAATTTCCTAACAAAATAGCTACGGATCCTAATTCCATAGCTAACTTGCTACGGATTTTTATTTTGTAGCCATTTATGTAGCCAACTAGCTACATACATGGATTTTGTAACAAGTTTCATAGAGAACTAGCTACAACCAAAAAACTTGTAGCATTATTTCTAGTAAACTAGCTACTGATTTTAATTCCGTAGCAACTATTCAAGATTTAGCTACGGAATGCAATTACGTAGCCATTTCCGTAGCAAATTAGTTACAACCAACCATTTTGTAACATATTCCGTATTAAAGTAACTATGAATTTAGATTCTGTAACAACTTTACGTAGCTATTTAAGATTTAGCTACGTAATGCAATTCCGTAACCATTTATGTAGCAAAATAGCTACGACAAGTCGTTCCGTGGCATATTCGGTAGTAAAATAGCAACGGATTTTGATTCCATAGTAACTTTCCGTAGCTATTTAGCATTTTTCTTGTAGTGGTTGTGCAAAAGGCTTGTGTTTTGGCGAATAAGATGTATATGTATACATATAATACATCCAACCTAGTATTGAATAAATTTTGAACATGCATGTCTTCAAGATCCAACTCTCCAGGACAAGAAAACACCAAAATCAAAAGCACCTTCATTGGCATTACATTAGAAAACATAAAACAAACCTCAATGAAGACTACTTAGAATTGTTGAGCTGTAGAGATGAGGAAAGGTCAGATGAGCCAAATTGTATGTCTATTGAGCCAAATTGTGCTTGTTTATATATGTTATGAGAAAAGGGTTTTTTGGATAAAAGTATCTTACGGGTCATCCTCAAGTACGTCAGACTTCCTTTGGGCCAAAGCTTTGATGTACACTCACTCATCTAATGAAAAGAAATAGATTAAAGATTTGACAATGATTGCAGAAAACTAAAAACATGAATTAAAATACTATCGGATTTAGATAAAAAGTATTACATAAAAATGACATCTACCTTCAAAGCACAAAATTTTCCAATCTATGTAACAAGTTGATCCTCAATATCCTTGTCCTAATGCACAATTCACCATTTGCTTCCTGTTGTAGTCTGAAATCCAGTGAGATGTTGACCAATGATGTAATTCCATGACTTGTAACAATCGAACACATCTTTTTTTTTTCCTTCTTCTTCTCCATCATACACATAATCACCCCATGCCCCTTGCTTCCATCTGTAATCCAATTTAGCATGTAATACATCTGCCACATACAACCAACACATTAATTATATATACATACATATTCACAGAAACACATATAATAAAATACACCTAACCTCGATTTCAGATTCCTCTGATGCTATACCCAAAACATCAATCCTCATGCTAGAAGAATTAGAGAAGTCTAGGTTAGTCAAGCCCAAACAATGTAATACCTTTTCCTCGACAGCTGCCATTGGTTGCATTTTTACCGGACCTTCAATATCAAACCATGAACATGTCCTCCATCCTAGTGAGAGCTTGAGTGGGGACATTTGTGGACCAAATACAACTTTTCGTAGCAAAGGATTATCAGAAAGAGAATCATGGTTCAAATGTAAGTGTAAGTGGAGGATGCCCGACTGACGTCAAAAATTAACGATTTCTCATACTAAGGTGTTGTTTGTTTTTTCTGAGGCAAAATGTCTGCAGTCCACGGACCACATCTGTAGACATCTGCAGTAGAAGAGGTGGACCAAACGTCTGCAGTCTGAAAAATGAAGACTATTTGTTTTTTTAACATCTGTGGGCTACTAAAATAAACTGAAATTTAAATAAATTGATTTTTTTAAACTTCAAAAATGATTTTTTCATATTTTTATGACTTTGTTATAAATAATTAATGAATCTAGAATAACTTTTATGTATTATTGTATAAAAATAAAAATAAAAATGGTATGAATTAACATATATATTTTATAAAAACCAAAAACTTTGGTTGCAAAGTTATAACTAAACATTATAATTAGTGATCGAAGAATTTGATACATAAATGGATGGAAATAAACTTCAATTTTTTCAATTAAATCCATTAAAAAGGTACCATAAATATTTTCTCGAGAAATTGATGATACTGTATTAAATAATGTTTTATAAAATTTTGCAAAAAATATAAGAATATATTATAATTTTTTTTCATATTTATATAAACAACTTCAATGACTATTATTATAATAAATTTTTATTTATAAATTTGTTGAAAATATCATGTTTGTAATGTCGAACGTTTTTTTTTAAAGTTTTGTAATTTTTTTTTCAAATTGTTTATCATTAATAAAGTTAGAAAAATTATAAATTAAAAAAAAACTTTAGAAAAAATAAAGATATATATGTTTTTTTAGGCTAGAAGATGTCTGAAGATGTTAGAAGACTCTGGTCCACATCTGTGCCAAGAAGTGGGTGCGCAGAAATTTTTAGATCTGCAATCTTCAAAAAAAAAAAAACAAACAGTCTGCGAAGGCTAATGTCCACGCGTGGTCTGCGCGACGCAGACAGAAGAGGCCACGCAGATCTGCAGACAAAAAAGAAACATCACCTAAGTGTCTCAAGCCTAGGAAGGCATCTTAAAAAATTGGGCAGCGAAACAATAGGATTTTTATCTAGATATAATTCCTTTAACATGGTTAGGCAACTAAAGTCCAAGGGAAAAGATTTAGTGCACAAATTATTATTCTTAAATGACAAGCTTACTAAAGATATTGGTAAAGAAATGACAAAGAACTTTGAATAGCTTGGCATAGCCTGGTACACAGTTGAATCAAGGTAGCAACCGTTTCGAAATAATATTTTAACTTTCTTTATCATGCCTAAGCTTTTTGGAGGTTTTTCAAGCTTGTTGCAGTAGCTCAGATCAATGAGGAAAATGAGGACAAGTTCAGGACATTGCTCAATTGATTCACAAACCACAAGCGCAACCTCTACCTCTCAAGTTTAGGGAGGCGGTCAATGCCACCCATACAACAAAGTTGTTCACAGAAACTTAAATTAAGAATCTTCAACGATCCAAGCAACCTTTTGTCTTTTGAGCACGATCTAGTTAATTGCTGAAACTGAGATAAGTTAGAATAGTAGTGAACTTTATCAACTCGACCAAGAAGAGTAATAAATGGAGATAAGTTACCTTTAGCCTCTTAAGAAGTCGTGGATAGCTACAAGAAATCCCAAATGATTCAATCTTTCTATATGACATCTCAAGAGCAACCAGATTCCGTATCTGTAAGTTTAAAGTTACAAACTTCAAAGGGAACCCATGCATACACAACCATATTAGTTTCTTTTTCGGAAAATCCTTGCAAGAGCCGGTTATTTTCACATAATTGAGTTGAAGAAGCATCATCCTATCTATCTTACTCAATGCATATGTTTTCAACTCAACTGATCCATGTAAGTGCTCTTTTTTAAGCATTCTCATGTCAAGGGTGAGGCTAGAACATTTTCCGTACCCTAAGAAGAAATGGGATGCAAAAATATTTTTAAAATGTTAGATATGTATATAGAAATACAAAATTCTTTAAAGAAGTATAAATAACATCTTACTTTTCGTCTTTCAACACTTTGAATAACTCATGACCCTATAGGCTTCGTTCCCATGGCTTGTAAAGTGTTCTTCACATACCAAAAATGTTCCCATCTCTTGAACCAACTGATACATCGTTAATTCTTTATTCCATCTGATACTAAGAACACCTCTATTAATAAGATTCGTAATCCCAGATCCTGTCTCAATATCACATGCATCTAATATTGTTACACTAGAATCTATATCCATTCCAAGAAAAATACAAGCAATATGCTTAAATATCTCCTTGACATTTTCTAATGGCAAAGAGTCAAAACTCATTTTGTGCAACAAAGAAAATACACATCAAATGCACATGCCATCTTAAGTTGCATGCAGAGGGAGGATGAATCATTGCAGGCTTTTGTCTTTTGATTTAGTAAGGCAACATTGAACGCTAGAAAGAGAAGATGACATGGTCATAGTTACATTCACTTATGGATTACTCGATGGTGTACTATTCAAATAGTTAGTTGGAAAACCACCGAAGTCAAAAAGAGACACGATGGAACTAGCCCATAGGCTCATGAAATGAGAGGAAGTGGCATCAGAAAAAAGAAAGTAAACATGGGGATCGACAATACAACAGTCCTAAAGATAGCGGAGTGCTATACAATAAGAATACCAAGGGCCCCAAAGGTACATCAACAACAAAATACAAATATCAAACAAATTGCCACCACACAACAAAATCTATCCTGCATGCTTACCAGAATGGAGTCTGAAACAAAATAGCAAAATTTGTTAAGGGAAAGAAGAACAATGGATGAAAGAAAATAGAAAGATTCAGCAATAAGGACAACCATTGATATTGTGAATTCCATTATTTAATAGGTCATGAAACTATGGAATGCACAATACTAAGAAGAAAGATCCAAACAAAAATACAATCAGGATCTTGAGTGAACTGATAAGAGGTTTGTGTTCCAAGCAACTAGAAAGCATTGCACCGGTAGAAGTCAAAATAAAGGGACTAATGAAAGGAGAGATTTCCATGTTTAGATAGGCTAAGAAATTGGAAACGCGACACATTCACATTTGACGAGTGGGACTACCTTGATCACACTTACATACGTTGTGAACTTGTAGTTATCGAAAGTTTCCTTTGAAGGAAGTATGTGGCGACATCTACAATGATAATGGAAGCTCGTCGAATGTAATATATAAGCACTTCTACAAACAAATTCCACGACAAATACAAGAAGGAATAAAACCACGAGAGTCCTATCTCATCAGCTTTGTTGGGCACAATGTATGGCCAAAGGGTATGATAACCTTATCACTAACACTAATAGATTACCATAATGAAAAAAATGGTACTCAAAGCATTAAATTTTTTTATCACCAACACATTATCAATTAGAAATTAAGGGTATAGAAAGACTTGGAAATTCTGAGAATCGTGTTAAACACTTTTAGATTAAAGTATTAAAGGAATCTAGATTATTCCAATGAATAGATAATCATAGATGTTTCACATTTATCTGTTTTGTTTTTCATTATCTTTTACTGAATTTTAGGATCTCAGGATATATATATATATATATATATATATATATATATATATATATATATATATATATATATATATCCTGTTGGCTTTTGTTTGACAATAAGTTACGTAATGAATAAAAAGTGCAGTGCACAAATTCTCAATTAGATCTTTTATGGTATCAAAGCCTGTGATCTGTTAGGTCATAGGTTAACGAAGATCATGACAGGGGAGAAAGGAGACGGAAGCAAGAAGGACGGAGATGTCATTGATGCCAATTCACCCTTCTATATCCACCCGTCTGACTACCTGAAACAGATGCAGGTTAACGACATATTGAACGACAATAATTTCAGTGAATGGAAGCAGGAGATGACTAATTTTCTGTTTGCAAAGAATAAGATAGGACTGGTCGATGGATCAGTCAAGAAGCCGGAATCAACAGCACCTACATACATGGCTTGGATGCGAGCCGATGCCATGGTGAAGGGATGGATGACAACAGCCATGGAGAAAGACATTCGAACCAGTGTTAGATATGCAAATACTTCAGCCGAAATCTGGAAGGACCTTGAAGAAAGATTCGAGAATGAGGGAGCACCACGTGCCTATGAGCTGAAACAGTCGTTAAATGCCACCAGACAAGATGGATCTTCTGTCTCTTCTTATTACACGAAACTAAAGGCTGTGTGGGATGAACTGCAACTTGTTCATCCTATGCCCCGTTGTACGTGTGACAAATGTGACTGTGAATTGGGAAAAAGATTGAGTGAACTTAAAGAAAGGGAGAAGATTTATGAGTTTCTCATGGGACTCGATGATGATTTTTCTATCATCCGTACAGAAATACTTGCCATGAAGCCAACTCCATCCTTGGGGGCAATATACCATCTAGTGGCTGAAGATGAGCAATAACGAGCAATTTCTAGAGGATCAAGAAGAGTTGGTGGTGAAGCAGCGGCTTTTCAAGTGAATTTAATGGGGAAGAAAAACGCACGAGGGCAAGGAACTCAATCAGCTAGCAAGCCCATTCCAAAGACATTCAAGCAAAGTAATGACAAGGCAGAAAAATGCACCTTTTGTGGGAAAGAAGGTCATAATAAGGATGGGTGTTTCAAGAAGATAGGGTATCCGGACTGGTGGCCCGGGAAGAAGGATAAACCTAAGCCGAAGGCAGCTTGCGTGGAGATGGGTCCTAGTCCTATACCAGGGTTAACCGATGAGCAATATCACCTCTTTGTGGAACACTTCAAGGAGGAGTCATTTAATGAGACAATTCTGAAGGCTAACTTGGCAGGTAGAGAAAATCCTTATGATGGATGGGTCGTTGACTCGGGTGCTACCGATCACATAACCCATAGAAGTGATATTCTTGATAACAAAATCACATACACGAAGGAGGCACCCGTCATCATTCCTAATGGTGACAAAATACCTGTTATGGGGGAGGGTGAACATACCCTTCCAGGAGGCCTTAAGATTAATGGAGTCCTGCATGTTCCGAATTTCAATTATAATTTATTATCTGTGAATAAGCTTGCCAAGAACTTACATTGTGCTATAACCTTCTTTCCTGATTTCATTGTGATGCAGAAGTTAGTAACGGGGGACTTGATTGGTACGGGTAACTGTAGTGGAGGACTATATCGAATAGGGGCGATGGAGAAGAAAGCTTTCGTTACTACCTTTGAGGTTTGGCACAAGAGGCTAGGTCATCCATCTCCCAAGAAGATTTCTAGTTTAGGGTTTGTTAAAAATGTTTCTAAAAATGCTCAAGCTGAAGTGTGTGATGCTTGTTTTAAGGCTAAACACACAAGGCTTCCTTTTCCCATTAGTGAAATAAAGACTACAAATTGTTTTGATCTTATACATTGTGATGTGTGGGGAAAGTATAGAACCCCATCTTTTTCAAAGGCTTATTATTTTTTGACTATAGTAGATGATTTTAGTCGATCCGTATGGACATTTCTTCTCAAACATAAGCATGAGGCTAACACACACCTCATAAATTTTCACAAGATGGTCAAAACGCAGTTTGGGAAGGAGATCAAGCGTATAAGGTGTGACAACGGAGGAGAATTTGTCTCTCATAAAATGCATAGCTTTTATGCACAAGAGGGAATTGTCTTGGAGACTTCTTGTCCATATACACCCCAACAAAATGGGGTGGTTGAACGCAAGCATAGACATTTGCTTGAGACGGCACGAGCCCTTCGTTTCCAGGGCAATCTTCCCAAGGCCTTTTGGGGAGAATGTATTTTGACCGCTACTTATGTGATCAATAGGCTTCCCTCGAAGGTGCTCAATGGGGTCACTCCCTATGAAGTTCTTTTTAATAAATCACCCACTTATGATCACATGAGAGTATTTGGATGTTTGGCCTACTATCGAAGCACAGAAACCGGTGGAGACAAGTTTGAGCCGCGAGGTAGACCAGGCATCTTCGTTGGTTACCCACTGGGGACGAAGGGCTACAAAATTTATGACTTAGAGTACAGAAGGTTAGTAGTCTCAAGAGATGTCAGATTTCTAGAACATGAATTTCCAATGAAACAAATAAAAGAAAGTAAGGAGACAAATGAAGAAGATGAACACCTCTTTGTCTTCACTAATAAGGAGGTCACCACGACTCCAGTTCAACGTCCTTTCATCGTCGACAGCCACATCCGCGATGAAGCCCAAGATCATCACGATACTCTCGAACTAGATAATACTACCATCGATGAAAACAGCGAACTCGTGGAGAGTGACAATCACGAGAACCAAGAAATCAGCAACACTGACAACAACAGAGAGACCAGAACTCGATCTCAACCAGTTCGCTTCAAAGATTATGACGTACAACTGCCTCCTTCGATAAGTCATCCGCAACTCGCTGCCAATCGAGTCGCCTCCACGGTACATCCTCTCACTAATTATGTCTCATATGATAAATTTTCTAATGCTCACAAGTCCTTTTTAGCTGCCACCGCCACCCATGATGAGTCAAAGTTCTTTCATCAGGCTATTAAAAATGACCGATGGAAAGAAGCCATACAAAGGGAGATCCAAGCTCTTGAACAAAATAACACTTGGGAACTTACATTGGAAAAAGAGCTATAGATTCCAAGTGGGTCTATAAGATAAAGTACAAGCCAAATGGAGATATAGAACGCTAAAAGGCCCGTCTTATTGCTAAGGGTTACACCCAAATGGAAGGTGTGGATTTTCATGACACCTTTGCCCCGGTGGCTAAGCTTGTAACCATGCGTGTTCTACTCACTATAGCTGTCAAACGTGATTGGATCATACACCAGTTAGATGTTAACAGCGCCTTTTTACATGGAGACTTGGACGAAGACATTTACATGAAGATACCACAGGGTTTTAGAAAAGACAACGAAACACGAGTCTGTAAGCTCAAAAATTCTTTGTATGGGTTAAAACAAGCCTCGAGAAATTGGTATCAAAAATTTACTACAACCCTCCAAAGTCTAGAATTTCGACAATCTCAAGCTGATCATTCACTATTCGTTCATAAGCATGGCGACACCTTTGTGGCAGCCCTTATTTATGTGGATGATGTAATAATTGTTGGTAACAACAAGAAAAAGATAGAGCATACCAAATCTAGACTTGATGCGAGTTTTAGTATCAAGGATCTCGGAACCTTGAAATATTTTTTGGGCATAGAAGTGGCTCGTACAAGCGAAGGTTTGGTTCTTAGTCAACGAAAGTACACCATTGATGTCCTAGAAGATTCGGGTTTTCTTGGATGTCGACCCAGCAGGTTTCCAATGGAACAAAATTTAAAATTAAATAAAGGAGAAGATGAAGATCGGGTCGATGCTAGTGTGTATAGACGTCTCGTTGGGAGAGTCTTATATCTTCAAGCAACGAGACCTGACATTACTTATTCCGTGAATGTTCTTAGCCAATTTGTCTCGGACCCTAGACAGAGTCATTGGAATGCTGCTATGCGAGTACTTCGTTATCTCAAAACTACTTTGGGACAAGGTGTGTTGTTACCAAAGACCGAAGATGTTGAGTTGATAGCATATAGCGATTCGGATTGGTTGGGTTGTCCTTTTCACGAAGGTCACGGACGGGGTACATATTGCTCTTGGGAGGTGCACCGATTTCATGGAAATCCAAGAAACAATCAGTTGTTTCTCGATCCTCAGCTGAAGCCGAGTATCGTGCAATGGCTACTACTGTGAGTGAAATTCTTTGGACCCGTTGGTTGTTGGCAGAATTTGATGTTGATTTCCATGCACCAACACCTCTTTTGTGTGATAATGAATCCGCCCGCAACATTGCTCACAATCCGGTGTTTCATGAGTGCACCAAGCATGTTGAAATGGATTGCTATTTCGTACGAGAACGTGTTTTGTCAAAGGAGATTGTTCCTGTCAAGATAAGCACTCAAGATCAATTGGCTGACTTGCTCACTAAGCCACTTGGTTCAGATCGTTTGAAGTCGTTGTCGGACAAGCTGGGCATTCAGAATCTTCATGCTCCAGCTTGAGGGGGAGTAAAGGAATCTAGATTATTCCAATGAATAGATAATCATAGATGTTTCACATTTATCTGTTTTGTTTTTCATTATCTTTTACTGAATTTTAGGATCTCAGGATATATATATCCTGTTGGCTTTTGTTTGACAATAAGTTACGTAATGAATAAAAAGTGCCGGTGCACAAATTCTCAATTAGATCTTTTAAGTATCTGGGTGGTACTCCCAATATTCCTTAATTGGATAAGACTTAGAGAGGAGATACAAGAACAGAGAGTGTTTTGATGATGTTTTCTATGTACCAGAAAAGAGACCAAAAACGATATTAAGATCTTTGTCTGAAAACTATCATATGACATTGGTCATAAAAACGGGTATTTGGATAAAAGTCAAATATGGGTCGATTCTAAAAAAAACCGGATTTTTGATGCATTTTTTTTATAGAAACATAACCTATATAAAAAATTTTCGTGCTGATCCCAGCCAGGGCTCTGCCCCTTGGACACGAATGCACCACCGGTTGGCTTTTTAGCTAATATTTTTCTTCATAACTAAAAGTGTATTAGACTTTTCAGTTATAAAACTTGCATTAATCACAGATTGTCAGTTTTGATGTCTTGATTAATGATTATCTTTAACTCTCATCCGTTACAGGATCGATTGTCAATTACAAAATTTTCTCGGTATAAATATTGCATCCTATGTGACAATTGAGGGGACACCTGGATGGTAATATTTGTTTAAGCACCAGAAATAACCAAACAGCTAGTAGAAATTGGATGAACGCACAAAATCAATTAAAAGCCTATATTATGTTTCTTGAACGTAAGATTCCTGGGCCTCACTTGTTGGCTTGTCACGACTCCTGGACTAAATGTTTTTTTAATCATCAAGCTCTAAATTAAATGCATAAAAATAATCACAATTAATCCTATTGTAACTTGTTAAACACTAAAAGTACAAATCAACAGCTAGCCGAATAAACACATATTTGCATAGGGCCCAAAATTAACTCATAAAACTTCATAAATCCTGGAAAAATAAATAAACATCTAGAGTTCATATAATGAATTCTAAATAGTAGTTGGGTTTATACATATACTTTGTTGTTTAATAAAATCGGGATCTAATGTATTTCAAGTGCAACAACACTGGTTTCCATGTTGTCTGCCAAGTAAGCGGAGAAAAATTCTCAGGAGCATGGTAATGAGTGATTTCTTGATAAAAAAAAGTAACAACGATATATTGATGGTCATGAATACAATTAAGAAATACTTGGATTTGGCTAAAGACAAACACTAACTTGATTACTAAAATTATTTTTTAAAGTACAGAAGATAATAACAAATTTACATTAAGGAATGGAAATACAAACAATATATGCACACATAAAGGATATAACTGACAACCCAATGTATTGGACATTGGTAAACGTTTCTCATGGAAATAAAGGGTTTTGTAGAAGGTTGATTTCCAGATGGAGGTTGATTGAATCCCTTCTAAAAAATATGAATAGATGAAAATTCCGTATACAAGCTATCTAGCTTTGGGCAATGTACTTTCATTGATATGTTTATTACAACATTCTACTTCATTTCTTCCTTATACACATTGTACCTTGAAAAAAATGGTATAATAATAAATATCTATACATAAAATATATCCCACCTAGTATTGTACAAATTCTGAACATGCATGTTTTGAAGATCCAACTTTCCGAGACAAGAAAACACCAAAACCAAAAAGCACCTTCATTGCCATTTGAAAACATGAAAAAAGACTGCTTAGAATTGCTGAGTTGTTGGGATGAGGAAAGGTCAGGCAAGCCAAAGTGTAAGTATGTTGAGTGGACTGCCAGCTGGAAAGATTTATTTATGTGAAAACATATTAGAAATAAGCTCATGGCAGTTGGTTTATATATGTTATGAGAAAAGGGTTTTTGGAATAAAAGTACCTTAGGGACCATCCTTTAATATGCCAGGCTTCCTATTAGACAAAGCTTTGAAGTACAGCTTATCTAATGAAAAAAATAGATTAGTGATTTGGCAAGGATTGCAGAAGATTAACGCATGATTTAAAATACTATCATTTAGTTATTATTATCGGTTTTAATAAAAAAGTACTACATAAGAATGACACCTATGTACCTTTAAAGTGTGCGCCTTCTCCACACAGATGATAATAGTTTCGTAGAGCTATATCAAGCGTAGGCCAAATAATTCGACGTTTGCTTAGGATGTATTCTCCTGTTGTTGATTGAAACCCAATGAGATCTCGACCAATAATGTGATTCCATGACTTGTAATAACCCAACACATCTTCTTCTTCTTCTTCTTTTTCTTCCCTATCATCATACACAAAACTCAGCCCACACTCCTTAGTAACTGCATTACCAGTATCATATAGTCTCTTCGTCACAATAATAGTAATGTGATCACCACATTCCATTTCATTCATTCCAAACATCCAATGACTTAATAATATTAGACGATCGCCACCCACACTGAATCTCTCAATGTAATGTTCGTATATCCATGTGAGGTTCTTTGTTATATTACAAATTTTGATCACCGGCAAATTAATAAGGTCCAGATCATCTACAGATCCATGTGTCTCATCCAGACATCCAGATGTCAGCACATAGCAGAAATTCAATCCTGTGAGGTTGTTAGGAGATGATGGGACTGTAAATGATATTGATGGCCCCATCCTTCTATCTGTAATCCAATTTGGCATCTCTTTACCCCAATAAATTGTGCTGAATATTCCAAATTCATAATACATCTGCCAAATACAACCACCTTCATTAATTATATATACGTATATATTCACACAAAGACATGTAGTTAACTACAGCAAACCTGGATTTCAGATTCCTCCGTTTCTCTATAACCAATAGAAATTTTCACTTGCTTTCCTTTAAGGAAGTGTAAGTTAGTCCATCCCAAACAGTGTAATAAATTTTCCTCAACATCAGCCATTGGTTGGATTTTGACCATACCTTCAAATTCAAACGATGAATGTGCCAAGATGGTCCGTTCTAGTGAGAACTTGAGTGGGGACATTTGTGGATCAAATACAACTTTTCGTAACAATGGCTTATTTGTAAAATCAAACATTAGATTTAAAGATGTTAGTGTATGTGGAGGATGCTCGACTGATATAAGCATATGACAGTTTACCATGCTAAGTTTCTCTAGCCTAGGAAGGCTTCTGACACAACGGGGCAGGGAAAAAAGAGGATTTTTATCTAGATATAATTCTTTTAACATGGTTAGGCAACTGAAGTCCATTGGAAAAGATTCAGTAGATAAATTATTATTCTCCAGTGACAAGCTTACTAAAGATCTCGGTAAAGAAATGACAGAAAATTTTGAATAACTTGGCATAGCCTGGAGAAGAGTGGAGGAAGAGGTTATTGTGTTTATGCCAATGTTGTTAGCGTTGAGCATTTCTGATGATTTCTTATCCCTAATCTTGATTCGAGATTCACCGAGATGACAACCGTTTAACAATAATGTTTTAACTTTCTTTAACATGCCTAAGCTTCTTGGAAGTTTTTCAAGCTTGTTGCAGTAGCTCAGATCGATGTGGACAAGTTCAAAACATTGCTCAATTGATTCACAAACCTCAATCAAACCTATACAACCTTTAAGTATTAGTCTCTCAAGTTTAGGGAGGTGGTCAAAGCCACGAAGACTATGAAGTTGTTCACAACAACTTAAATTAAGAATCTTTAACGATCCAAGCAACCTTTTGTCTTTTGTGCACGATCCAATTAATTGCTGAAATTGATATAAGTTAGAATATTAGTGAATTCTATCAACTCGACCTAGAAGAGTAATAAATGGAGATAAGTTACCTTTAGCCTCTTATGAAGTCGTTGTGGATAGCTATAACAAATCCCAAATGATTCAATACTACTATGTGACATGTCAAGAGCAACCAAATTCTCCATCGGTAAATCTGGAGGTATAGACTTCAAAGGGAACCCATGCATACACAACCATCTTAATTCTTCTGGAAAGTTCTTGAAAGAGTCGGTTATTTGCACATAATTGAGTTGTAGCAACATTAGATTATCCATGCTACTCAATGCATCTGTTTTCAACTCAAGTGATCCGTGTAACTTCTCTTTCTCAAGCATTCTCATGTCAAGGGTTAGACCTAGAACATTTTCCATACACTAAAAAGAAAGGTATGAAAACATATTGTAAAATATAGAAATCCAAAATGCTTTAAACAAGTATACATGGAATCTTACCTTTTTTTGTTTTAACACTTTAAATGACTCAAGACCCCATATTCGACTTCGTTCCCATGGCTTGTAAAGTGATTCCTCACGTACCACAAATATTCCCATCTCTTTAACCAACTCATGCATCTTCAATTCATTATTCCATCCGATACTAAGAAGGCATTTGTCGACGAGATTTGTGATCCCAGTTTTTGTTTCTATATCACATGCCTCTAATATTCTTACGACATCATTGCTATCCATTCCAACAAAAATACAAGCTATATGCTTAAACAAGTCCTTGTCATTTTCTGATGACAATGAGTCAAAGCTCATTCTCAAGACATTATTTATAGGGGAATCATTTTCTTGCTTTAGCCTATCTATGTATCCCTCCCAATAAGTTACATCTCGATTATGTAGAGACCTACCCAAAACTTTAAGAGCCATAGGATGTCCTTTACAATACTTTACTAGCTTTTTTGACACCTCTTCATAACCTGGTTTGGGCTCATTGCACATAAATGCATGATAACAAAAAAGTTTTTGTGAATCGATCTCATATAAGACTTTAAGCTCGTACATTGCATGATTGGGTTTATCGTTCGTTTTGAATAGTGTACAACTCTTTGTTAACCATGCGTCCGTTGTTGTTACTAGGATTTTAGTTCCTGCATAAAAACCTTTAGTTCCAAGTAATGCATCTAACTGGTTTAGAGAACTAATATCATCAAGAACCAAAAACACCTTTTTACGGGCTACTGCATTCTCTATCATTGAGGTGTATATAGAATCATCAAGAACTTGAACTGAACTTGGTTTTGAAATGTCATCAAATAGTTGTTTTTGAACATCAAGAATCCCATTAGATTTTTCCTCACATTTCCTACCGATATCTTCAATGAAGCTGCTTTTGTCAAATTCATGAAAATGTAACGCATAGACATATTTGGCTAAAGATGTCTTCCCGATCCCACCCATACCCAAAATAGTTAGTATATTTGTCGTATGTGATGATGTATCTTTCAGCCATGAAGTGACGAAGTTAATGGAATGTTCCATCCCAATAAGTTGTGGTAGTGGAAACCTTGAGGATATGCGTAGTCTACGGAAGATGTCCTTGACAATTTCATCAATAAGCTCCACCTCAAGCCTGAAGTTTGACTTTAGTAAGAACAACAATAATCAAAACAACTAACATGTCACACTAGAGATTTAATTTTTCAAAAATGATCCAAATCAAAATTAGATCATATTAAGCTATTATATTATTAAGTTTTTCATATCATAACTATTATCGTAGTTGCACTCCTAACCATGTAAGTATCTAATGTGCAAGGTCATAATTATCATCTCTAAGTTAACCTTTAATACTTACAAGTAAAAGCATTAATGTATCATAATAAAAAATGATATAGTTTGAAGGTAGAATGATATAAAAATACACATGCATTGCAATTGTTTAATATTTGGTTTATTCATGAAAATCATATAAAATAATTAAAAAGATTTATCTACATTAACTAATTGTGGGAAAATAATAAAAGCATAGAAAATGTTTTAAAACTAGCAAGGGTCCTTTAACCGGCCAATATGAATTAATTTGTGAGATCACATAATTGCAAAAATTAGATTCAATACCAACCATATCTATATCCAAATTAAATGCATCAAAATATGGCTATTTGATTAATATGAAGGGACGTGTTTAAGTGCATAAGCATAAGGAGAAGATTATGTATAACTTTCATGTACTAATTAAACAATATTAAAGGAGTATGGAAATATGGATAAGAAAGCGGTTACCTGCCATTTGCATCCTTCCCTTTTAAATCAACAACTTCTGTAAGCGCTTTATTCCAAAGCTCTATCTTTTGAGCCCATTGGCTTCTTTTATTTGAATTTGTTTCTGCCTCCATCTTTTGTCTATGCTTAGCCATTGCATCTCCGAAGCTACTTTGTTGTTTCCTGACATGGCTGGGCTTAACATGATAAAAGATGGGGATTACAACATGATTGGATTTCATACGTTGCTCAAGGATCAACACTAGTTCGTCAAGACACCATGTGGAAGTAGCATAATTTTTGGACAACACGATAACAGAAGCCCTAGACCCTCGAATACCACTCTCCAATTCTGGTTTTAGATCTTCCCCTGTTTCAATATCTTCATCATCCAAGAAGGTGGTGATATTGGCATGCATGAGGGCGTTGTAAAGGTGATTAGTGAAACCATGACGAGTGTCAACACCTCTGAAACTTAAAAATACGTCATGTCTATGACAATTATGAGTTGATGAACATGAAGACCCTTCACAAAGTTCAGAAAGAACAACCATTATGAGTTCTGGATTGATGAGTACTCTTCAATCTTCCCACGACTTTGTATCTAGATAAGCTATGACTGTTGGTTTGATCGCTTATGTCTTGTGTCTCAGAAAGTATGAAAGTAAGTATTGTGTTCTGAAGCTTTTGAATCTCACACTTTCCTCAATTGTGCCTCAATCTCAAGATCCCATACATAATGTTTCTACATAAAATCCAGATTAGTAATACCTTATGCAACATAAGTCTCATCACAGAACATAACCTCAACAATACATATGCAACTCCAGACTTTTCCATGTGAAGTAATATGTTTGAAAACAACTAAGATATATACAGTTATGTATTGATATGGAATCACCATAGACATTCCTAATATTGTCTAAACAATTTCCATCTAAAGTTAAGTTCCACAATCCTCAAACAAATCAACACCAAATACCATTCTACAAACAACTACAAGACCCACTATTATATCCTATGAAAGGAATTGCAAAAACATATTTGCATCCAAATTTCACTAGATATGAACAAACAATTAAAAGATCCAAACACAAGCAAGAATATGTGCACTTGTGCACATATATATACTCCCCCTAGAACATGACTTCATGTTACCAAACCTTACTTTTAATTACAAAATCCACATGAAAAGACTATCAAAGAGATGAACCCAAGCACACAGATGAGAAAGTGGCCACGAGTTATCCTATCTGAAAGTAAATAGCGCATTACTTAATTGATTCAGGATCTAGACTCTGCACTAGCATATTCATAATTTTGATTCATTGAATATAATACCCGAAAAGTACTTCACAAGAACCAAGATTTCTTATAATCCAAAATTAAAGCTTCTTCAATATTATTGTTTAGCTTACTGTTAAGATTAAAAAAGAATCATACGTAGAGAATCGTATTTCTGAATTGAAACATACAGAAGAATTAATGACCTGCATGTTGGACTCTGTATTATCTAACTGAATTACAAAATGAAAAACTTAACTGAAATCGTTGAAATTTCAATCCCTTGTCAATGAACAAACAAATTATTATGATTTGATTTATGATTAATCAGAAAAAAATTTCAAATAACATGTGAAACAAATTGTAAGAATGTGCCTGCACAATTAGTGCATACATAAGTACCTGAAGCAGCCAGAATATCGGAGGTACGAATCAACGGCGAGTCGAGCGAACAGGATGACGAGTAAATGCTATAGAGCGAAGAGCGGAAAGTCAACAGGTAAACGGCAAGTCAACGACGAAGGAATGTAGACGGCGAGAGAGGTGAGAAGAATGTTGGTTTTTAGTTCCGGATGTCCTAATATAGACAAAATTGAAAAAATGGTCCTACACTTGGTCAAAAGTTGTAATTTTAGTTTAAAAAAAAAAAAAAAAAAAAAAAAAAAAAAAAAAAAGTCTTGTACTAACATAATAGTCCAAAATATGTTTTTTTATTATGGTTTTGGTCATAAAAAAAATATGAAATGACTATTTTGTCTTTTATTTTGTTTTTTTTTTAATTTCCTTTTACTGTAGAAATCAAAAGGAAAGGAAAAATAAAATACAACATATTTCTCTCTCTCTCTCTCCCACCTAATTTTCACAAAGAGAAAATATCACCGCCGCAGTCGGAGATATGAACGCAGCCACCACCACCGGTCAATACCAACACAAAAAGGGTTGAAAGATGTGACTGTCACCACCAATGTCGAACATCCCAGAAAGCCCTCCATTTTTCGGCGAAGAAGAAGAACCAAGATATATAGATTTGTGGTGCTGAAAACCATATTTGTAGCTCTGATAAAGGTGGCACTAAAGGCCCTCAAGGCTTTTTATGCCTCCCATGACAAATAGAAGGTCTAATCGATTAGGGTTTTCTGGCAGCGATTGGATTAGAGTTTTCAAAATATCCAACGGTGAGTAGATTAGAGTTTTTCTAGAAGTGGGGATATAAGTCAACGACAAAGGGTTAGTCGATTAGGTATTCTAGATCTAGACACGAAATTATCTCTTATCTCTGGTGGTATGATCGTTGGCGGCGACGGTGTTGTAAACCGATCATATTCGAGAAGACAAACTAAGAACGTGAGCAACTCTATAAACCGAGAATCAATAAAGGAGAGCATTGTGACGACTTTGGCCATCGTAGCAACAAAATAGAGAGAAATAGAGAGGTGGTGATCGTAGCAGTAGAAGAGAGATACAATGTCGGTGTCGGCACCAGTCAATTTTCCGATGGACGGTGAAGAGAGTGAGTGAGAGATCGAGTCGGTAAAAGAGGGATGTAAGTGGGTTATGAAGGGGTAGGTTTAGATTTTGTCTTATGTTTTATTTTAATAAGATAAAATAAATAAATAAATAAACAAAAAGAACGGATAAAACAATCATTTTAGTTAGTTTTAATTTTGAAAATGGTCCAAACATTTATAAACGGGAAAATGACTCTTGAGGGTAATTAACTTTTGCGTTTGTACTCATTTGGTCTTTTTTCTTTTTTTTGTATTCAATATACCATCGAACTTGTTGTTGGTGTTTACCATAGCCCTTTTGACCGGCTTTTGACCTGTGATAGCCGGTCAAAGGGTTATGGTGAACACAAACAACAAGTTCGATGGTATATTGAGTACAAAAAAAGGAAAGGGACCAAATGAGAACAAACGCAAAAGTTGGTTACCCTCCTGATTCATTTTCTCTTTACTCATTTACAACAAATCCCACATCATCTCCTACTAATATTAATGACTTTATGAGATTCATTCTTGCTTCACTTCAAAACATAACCTACGAAAGAACATTATTCATACATGTACAACTTTGTAATGCACTTGAATATTTATTAGGGAAATCTTGACTAAGCAGGCGCATTTCATGACTACATTTACATTTCCAATCAAATGATTTATCGTATCATGGATTCTAGACAAGTCTACAAACGAGTGGAATCACAAGTGCTATTATTTTTGAGTTTACTTAGTTTTAAGATCGAACTCATGGGATAAGATAAAACATCAATATGTACAATATTATGGTGATGTGTCTACAAAAGCAGCATGATATTGTACATATTGATGTTGTATCTTATCCCATGAGTTCGATCTTAAAGCTAAGTAAACTCCAAAATCACAGCACTTGTGATTCCACTCGTTTGTAGACTTGTCTAGAATCCATGATACGATAAATCATTTGATTGGAAATGTAAATGTAGTCATGAAATGCGCCTGCTTAGTCAAGATTCCCCTAATAAATATTCAAGTGCATTACAAAGTTATACATGTATGAATAATGTCCTTTCGTAGGTTATGTTTTGAAGAGAAGCAAGAATGAATCTCATAAAGTCATTAATATTAGTAGGAGATGATGTGGGATTTGTTGTAAATGAGTAAAGAGAAAATGAATCAATAGGGTAACCAACTGTTGCGTTTGTTCTCATTTGGTCCCTTTTCTTTTTTTTGTATTCAATATATCATCGAACTTGTTGTTTGTGTTCACAATAACCCTTTGACCGGCTATCACAGGTCAAAAGCCGGTCAAAAGGGCTATGGTAAACACTAACAACAAGTTCGATGGTATATTGAATACAAAAAAAAAAAAGGGGACCAAATGAGTACAAACGCAAAAATTAATTACCCTCAAGAGTCATTTTCCCTTTATAAACATATATTTTGGACTAGTAGTGAGAACTGATAGTCCTACTCTAAAACTTCTTGGACCAAAGTGAGAACTTTTGGCTAAACAGGCACCATTTTTGCAAAATTGTCCCTAATATATTTTTAAGGCCTTACTTGTAAAATAATATGTAATTAAAATATGGATAAATATATGAAAATTGAATAAACTAATCAAATGTTTATAGTATTTTGAAGGAAATAATCAATTCATATATTTTTTTTGCAAAATAACCTTGCAACTCCGGAATGGACATTTTAGAGTTGTCGAAAATGGGTCAAGCCCACTAGTGAATCTAGGTTATATATATATATATATATATATATATATATATATATATATATATATATATATATATATATAATTAGGTTATTTTGTTTCTTATATCTATTATGTGCCAGAATGTATATATCTGGACCATCAGATGAAATATAACTAATGGTCATGATCTGAGAGTCTATGATATTACAATGGGATAGCATATACTATATAATCACACAAATTTCAGCATAAAAGTATTTTGGACAATTAACTATTTTTAAAAATGGAAATTTTTAGGGATAATTAATTCTCCTAATTTTAAAAATCTGGATTTTTTATATTAATTCAATTTTAATTCTAATGTAATTTGTAAACATAACCGATTTTATTCCGTCATAATGTTTTTTGTTAGAATGATGTTCTTTCAGAATTTTATTCTATTAGAATATTATTGAAGAATAACATAATTCTTGAATCCCCGGTTGAAGAATAACTATGTTCTAATATATTCTTATACGTTCAAACATAAATTCAAATTCTTACATATTCTAACAGACTAATAGTCTTATACATTTTAATATAATTATACATATTCTAAAAAAATATCAACAAAAATGAATAAAATTCTTAAAAAATAACAACATTCTTAAATTGTGAGTGTGATCAATCTTTTATTCATTTTTCAAGTAATTCCTATCATGTCTTCAACCCGTTATTCCAGTCATTCATATTACAAATACAAAAAAAAAAAAAAAAAAAAAAAAAAAAAAAAAAAAAACCCCAACAACAACAACGAAGTACGGTTAAAAGCATGTTACTTGCAATTCTTCTCACTTTATATATTATGACAGAATACGTATAATATGATAGAATTCAAATAATACATTATGGAAGAATACATAAAATACATTCTGCTAGTTATAGCTTTAATCGCCACTATACTTGTTTTTTTTTTAACTTCATTCCAAGTCTTTCTTAGGTATGATCAATATTTGATTCGTTCTTGAAGGCATTCTGAAAGAATAACATGCATTATTCATTATTACCAGTTAAGCAAATATACTTGTCAACAAACATTCTTAAAACATTCTGACAGACTGCATTTATACAAATAAATTTTGACAAATTGTATATATTATATCAAGTTCTCTTTTAGACATTTTCACAAACACCTTACATGCAATAAAATTAAAATAAAACTAACATATGTTTGATTTTCCATTAATAATTCTACAATAAAATTAAAATAAAATTAACATATGTTTCTGCAAGTTTTTTTAATACACGTAATGAACATTAATAGATAAAAACAACTTACTGTAATTTGTTAATTAGATACAACATTTTTTTTGCCCAAATGGTGAAGTAAAATTAACACAATATGCCAACATGAAAAAAGTTACTTCATGCTCCATTATTGAAAATACGGCAATACAACATTGTATAATTGCTAATCATTCTAAACTAGCAATACAACCAAGCTTAAGAATAGGAGTACATGAATGTTTCGTGTATGTTCCAAGATATTCAAGTTCGAATCCACATATCAAGAAATATATTAAAAAATGGATTAAATGAAATCTCATGTAGGGTTTTAAGCCTCATTCATCCAATGTATAATTCCAATTGACCCCACCTAAATTAAAGGAGAAGTGTGAATGGGGTACAACCGAAGCGTATTTAAAAATTAAAAGAAGTGAGAAGATTACCTGATTGGGGGATACGACGACGCCTGCCACCAAGGTGAACAAGATCAGATCGGAAAGGGAAGCAGAACCAAAAAAATCAGAAGAGGAAAGTGAAAAACCATGAGCGCTATTGTATCGATCGAGAAACCTTCTTCTGAATCTGAATCGTACTAAAAAAATAAACAATAAGGCTTCATTTATCTGAAGCTAAGGATTTCAATGAACATACGATGATTGAACACAATTCAAATATCAAAAGCTTGAATAGTCAAAAGAACAATACAATTTTATTACCTCGTGCAATACCACTCAATCTAGGTAGTATTCGGTAAACAGGTAGTCCACCCTCAAAATCACTTCTTGAAAGCATATGTCAGCATCGTTTTCCATGGTGGGTATGTTTCTTGGATTGTGTTTCAAAAAATGGAAATGGAAGGGAAGCAAGAGATGAGATAGGGCTGAGGAGACAAAACATATTATAGAGTGCATACATGGAAGCCGGCTATCTCCAAATTGAAGCTTGGAAGTAGATGAGTACTCGTATGCCATCCTCTTTAAAAAAATGCTTCGATGGAGGATGGGATAACAGGGTATACAGATGAATGAAAAAAAAAAGCCCTGATTTTTAGCTTAAATTTGCAGGGAGTTCGACAGCCTCTTGTCCACTATGAAATGATGGAGCACCTTCTTCTCAATGAGGGTGAGTAGAAACATAAATGGGTGGTGAAGGACAGTTGGTGAAGACGGTAGTTGAGGAGGAAGATAGATGTGCAGTGCAGGGCGCCGATTGAAATCGATTTATGGCTAATGTTCTATATTTATCTTTTGCTTCTTACGTGATATAAGGAATTGTTGTTGATCTACCATAATTAACTATGCAAATATTACTATAATACCCTTAAATGATTTACGTAATGATTTATTTTTTCCTAATTTCATATTGGTGCATTCATACACACAATAGTTACTAGAAACATTTGAACATAGCTCTCTTTCTCTCTCTCTCTCTCTCTATATATATATATATATATATATATATATATATATATATATATATATATATAGCCGAATACATGTGTGCTGCATAAAATACTACTATATACTTGAATATTTACAAATATATGTTTTTTAAATATAATAGTGACGTTATTGTTGATGTTAATATAATAATTTTATATTAAGTTGCTATAAAACATTGATTAATTTGAATTATATATAAGGCAGTAATCTGTTAAAACTATATAATTTCAATCGTCTCAACGGCCTCTACCTACGGGTTAGAAATGAAAAAAAATAAATATAATATATGGTTTAATGTTATTTATAGTTATTTTCATGATTAATCAATTTAAAAAAAATATTTGTTTAACATTTAAATTTTTATCATTTTAATTATTTAAAACATCAAACATAGTTTTTTGTTTTTAAAGGTAATAACACAAATTTTTATATAATATTAATTTTGATAATTATTGTTTTAATTTATTTAAAATGGAAAATGACGCAACAACCCTATTATGTATTTCGATTTTACCATTTCAGTCCCTAAAGTTATATTCATATCCGATAAGGGAACAAAGTTGATGTCGACCTATTTTTTTGGTCACTACGACCTAATATACCAAGTTAAAGCTGATGTGGCTTATGATTTGGGTTATTTTATTAAAAAAATAATAATCAAAATTAGAGCCCACCATCTCTCTCTCTCTCTCTCTCCCTCTTAATCTCTCTTATTCTTGCTACAAAACCCACCATGAAACCTCAACAACCCACCATCTTTGCTTTCTTTTTTTATTGACCGGAGCAACCCCAACTGATGTTGTCATCAACCACCTGTTAGTGGCCCCAACTGTGTCACCACCACCCCCTTCGAATTTGTACAATGGCGAGAGGAAGAGATTGTAACGTCCATAAAATTCATAAAAATCTAAAACTTTTTCAAACATCCAAAAACCATCATTTATTACAAATTGTTTTCAAAATAGTTCAATATTAGAGAATCCCAGAAATCATAATATAACATGTGAGGAGGTGCACGATCAAGCATTCACCTTCCCATGATCATCCGAAGTACCTAAAACAAAATCCACAACTGTAACCCCAAAGCTTAGTGAGTTCCCCCAAAGTACCAACACTCACAAATAACACATATCACAAACAGCATATAATGGGTCCAATCAACTATCGGGTTGGAATACCCCAGGCCCCTCAACCATCGGGTTGGAATGCCAACATACTATGGGTCTGATCAACCATAGGGTTGGAATACCCCATGCCCCTCAACCATCGGGTTGGAATGCCAACATACTATGAGTCTAATCATCCTTGGGATGGAATACTATGAGCCCTCAACCATCGAGTTGGAATACCACTGCCTGTTGGCTTACAAACAAAGCAGTGAAGCCTCAGCCACCAATCAAACATGTGCACATATATAGATAATCATATAACCGTATACAGCTAGTCAAACAGGTCTTACCGATCACTAATCATAGCAACATCCTATCTACCAGTATACAGAACATAATAGCATAGCAACATCCTATCTACCAGGATACCGATCTAACAGATCATAACAACATAGCAACATCCTATATACCAGGATACCGATCTAACAGATCATAACAGTACTTAATCATATGAAAAAACAAGATAACAATCCAAAGGGCCGACCTTGGTGCCTTAGACCCTTAAGTACGGTAAGGAAAACTCACCTCACAAGCTGAACAGAACTGATAAGGACCGACTCCGAATCTTAGCTCTTTACTCAATGCCTACATTCACCAAGTGATCAATCCATCAAAATCCCAAAATACCCTCAAAGTCAAACTTGGCCAACCATGGTCAAAGTCAAAGTCAAAAATCAAGGTCAACAGTCCATGTTAACCCAACTCGTCGAGTACATTTATTTCTTGTTGAGTTTCTTCAGTACTCAGAGAAACGGGAAAAAACCAACTCACCGAGCTGTCAGAACAACTCGTCGAGTTCCTACAGTGTCCAGAACGAAGCAAGAGGCTAAAACACCAGAATGAAGCTTATTAAGGGACTTAGGGAATGAAGGAGGGCCAAGACTTGAAAAAGCTTAAAGCTTTAGTCCCAATTGGGCCACAAGGCTTCCAGATCTGAAGTTCTAACTTCATAAAATGCCCAAATCCAAGAATGGTCCCAAAATGAGCCAAAAATAGCCATAAACTCTCAAATGAAGAGATCTAGTAATTAGATGGTCAATGTATCGACTTTATACCTCAATGTGGATGCAACAATAGTGAATATTTTGGATCTAGAGCTTCTCCCTTCAGCCAAGCACCACCAACTTCAAACTTCTTCAAGAAAAGCACCAAAGAACACTCTTTAAACTCACACACACACACTCAAAATCGAGAGGGAACGCGCAATTAGGGTTTCTCTGGACTGAGGGGACGATAAGGGAGGCTAAAAGTGAGTCATAAAGTCTTTAAATAGGGTGAAAAACCCTGAAAATTAGGGTTTCATAAACAACTGTCAACTCGTTGAGTTTTTCTCAACAACTTGTCGAGTAGATAGCTTCCTACACGTCGATTCTGAGGCCATCAATTCGACAAGTTCAAAGGTAAAAATGTATTTTAAGCCGTAAATCTTATACCTGGGATTTAGGATGTTACAACTCTCCCCCTCTTAAACTAGGCTTCGTCCTCGAAGCCTTCTACCGTGAACAAATCCGAATAATGCTCCCGCATCTCGTCATCCCGCTCCTAACTCCACTCGGATCCCCTCCGATGCTGCCACTGTACCTTTACCAAATGTATCTCCTCGTTACATAGAATCTTTTCCTTCCACTCCAAAATAGCCATCATCCTCTCAACATAGTTCAGGCGCTCATCGATCTGAAAATCATCCAATGACACAACCGCATCCTCATCCAATACACACTTTTGCAACTGCGAAACGTGGAATGTGATATGGATCTGGTTGAGCTCCTTCGGAATATCCAATCTCTATGCCACCTTGCCAACCCTGGAAATAATCCGAAACGGCCCAAAGTATCGACGACCCAACTTTCCCCTCTTCCTGAAGCGGATCACACCCTTCCAGGGTGAGACCTTCAGTAACACCATGTCACCGACCTGAAACTCCAACTCAGCTCGGCACCGGTCGGCGTAACTCTTCTGCCAACTCTGAGCAGTCTGCAAGCGTTGCCTGATCTGTTGAATCATCTTGGTAGTCTACAAGACCACCTCAGTCCGACCTAACACCCTGTGACCAACCTCGTCCCAACAAACTAGGGTACGACATCTCCGCCCGTATAACAGCTCAAAAGGTAGGGCACCAATGCTGGAGTGAAAGTTTTTGATGTAGGAGAACTCTACAAGGGGTAGGTAAGTGTCCCAACTCCCACCAAAATCAATGAGACATGCTCGCAACATGTCCTCGAGAGTCTGAATGGTCCGCTCAATCTGGTCATCGGTCTACGGATGATAAGCTATGCTGAAATGTAGCCTCGTTCCCAGTTCCTCATGGAACATCTGCTAGAAACAGGAGGTAAACTGAACATCACAGTATAAAAAAATAGTGACTAATACCCCATGGCGAGCAACGATCTTGCGAATATATACATCGACCAACTTCTCGGCCGATGAGCTCTCCCGAATTGCCAGAAAATGGGCACTCTTGCTCAATCGGTCCACGATGACCCAAGTAGCATCGAAACTCTTTTCCGTTCTTGGCAACTTGGTAATGAAACCCATCATGATCTGCTCCCACTTCCACATGGGAACCTCTAGAGGCTGTAGTTTTCCATGCGGCCTCTGATGCTCGGCGTTGACCATCCAATGGGTCAAGCACCTCTCGGCGTACCAAGTGATTTCTCTTTTTCATGTACGACCACTAGTAACTCAGTCTCAGATCCCGGTACATCTTGGAGGCCTCCGGGTGAATATAGAAGCAAGACTCATGAGCCTCCTCCAATACAATCTATCTGACCCCAGCAGGAACATGAATCCATACTCGTCCATAATGGGTCAACAAACCACGACTGTCCTGAACAAATCTAGTGATCTCGCCCCTGATCCTCACATTCTTCCAATTTTCCTCCTACACTCCCTCGGCCTGAGCCTCACTAATCAAACTGACCAACATAGAATCCATAGATATCATCATACATGCCACTGGAACAGATGGTTCAGCCAACTTGCGGCTCAGGGAATCTCCCACCACTTTCGCTTTACCCGGATGGTAAAGGCTCTTGCAATCATAATCCTTGACTACATCCAGCCACCTACGTTGTATCATGTTTAGGTTCGACTGATCCATAGTGTGTCTCAGACTCTTGTGATCTGTGTACATGGTACAACGGACCCATTATAGGTAATGCCTCCAGATCTTGAGGGCGAACACCACCGCTCCCAACTCAAGATCATGCGTGGGATATCTCGCCTCATGTGACTTCAGCTGCCACGAAGCGTAAGCTATCACCCATCCTCTCTGTATGAGAACTACCCCAATCCCGTGATGGATTCATCACGGAAAACTACAAAATCCTCTACTCCCTCAGGGGGGGGTCAACACCGGTGCCTCGCAGAGTCTCTACCAAAGGGACTCAAATGTCGTATGATGCTAAGGGCCCCACCAGAACTCCACCCCTTCCTCGTCAGATGAGTGAGGGGTACCACAATCTTGGAGAAATCCTGAATAAATCTCCGATAGTACCCTGCCAACCCTAAGAAACTCCTGATGTCTGAAGGAGATTTCAGAACCTCCCACTGCATCACCGCATCAATTTTGGCCGGATCGACCAAAATCTCATCCTAGTTAACGAGGTGTCCAAGGAACTGAACCTCTCGCAACCAAAACTCACATTTCAAGAACTTCGCATAAAGCCACTCTCGTCTCAAAACTCCCAGAAGCTTTCGGAGATGCTCCTCATGCTGCTCTTGTTGGATTAGGTGTCTAATCCCATAACTATATTTAGTATGTACTTGACCCGATAGTAGCATGATCCATTTCGGGTTGGCTTCACCAGAACAATTTGATAGGATGGATATTTGAGAAATAGGTTATTTGTGATTTATTAATATATTATAAGAATAATATATTAATTGAGAAATCATATTATTTAATTACTATTGGTCAAGAATTAATTTGGAATTAATTTAGTGATCAAAAGAGACTAATTAAATTTACAAGGACTGATTAGGTAAATCAATAATATTTATAGTTTGGGCTAATGATCCAAGTTGATTATGTTTGGGCTACTTCTATGTGGAAGTCCATGAAGAGTTAATCTAAAGGGCCTATCATATGGATCATTGGATTACCAAAGGTTTTAGGGTTTTACATATGAAACCCTAAGGATTCCAAACTATAAATTGAACCCTAAGCTTGCTAAAATCGGCCCTATGTATTCTAAGAAGAAGCTAGCCTATTTTGATGTCTCCGAAATCTCTCTCATATTCCTCTAATTGTTCTTGGTGTTTGTGACTTGTTTGAGGCATCATACTTGAGGTGATAGGCTCTTATAAGGCCAAGTTCTACAAGCTACAACAAAGAGGTAATCATCTAACTAGTTTTTTATTTTATGTTTCAAATATCAATGTTGTATGCTAGTTAGGCTTCATGCTTTGGATAAAAAGAAATTGCCTGTAAATTAGAGAAAACTTAGATCCAAGGCATTAGGGTTGTATGTGTACCATAGGAGTGTTATACTACTTAAATCCAACAGTGGTATCAGAGCCATGTGTGTTTTCTGTGATAGATGCTTTTGTTAATTGTTCAAAGTTGAAAAAACTACAATTCTGCATTCTGTCTGTTGGACTCGATGAGTCCCATGAGTGGACTCGATGAGTTGAGTCGTATGATGATGAACTCGATGAGTCCATTGCCTGACTCGACGAGTTACATCATCTGTTTGCAGATGTTCGGGGTTTTTGGCCTGAAATGGATTAAGATCATTATCACAAACTGTTTTGGCTCATAAAATTCGATTTTATTGATAAGGTAATGATTATCTTCATTCAATTTAATGATGATTGTCAATTTTAGGATAATTACTTGATTTTGTGAAAAACTAATTATTTGTGAAATTTGAATCATCTTGCTATATGAATTTGAATTTGATCAAATTGGTAAATGATAAAAAAAATATATGATTATTTTATTAGTTTAAATTTGATCTAACTGTTTTAAAGGGAGTTACAAAACTTGTCATCAAGTTTTGGAAGCCAAAAGGTTTTGAAGAGTTTCAAAACTTGCCCTCAAGTTTTGAAATTTGAAAAGTCTCATTAAATTCTAGAACTCTAGTAATTGAAAGTTTTCAAAATGTGCAACTCTTGGTTTCGTAACTTAGAAAAATTAATTGAATAGTTTTAATTTTGAGTTTTATATTCAGAACCATGATGTTTTTTGAATAGTTCAAATTACACTATTATGGAGTGTAACGACCCAAAAATCATGACTAAAAATTTCTTTAAAAAACATTACTAAAATCATATTTATAAAAACTGTATCATAAGTCATAACATAAATTCTCGAGTATTAATTGAAAACATAATATCATTATCAAAGTCAAACATTCCCAGGCTAACTGACTATGATGTGTGCACTGCAATCTTTCCCGAGCTCCTCTTTTGAAAACTGAGTACCTGAAACCAAAACTGAAAACCGTAAGCACGAAGCTTAGTGAGCTCCCCCAATCTACCACATACCATGAAATAACCTATAAAGCACATACTGGGCCTTGCCCACTGCATCGGATCAAGGTCCGGACAGACTGGGGCCTTGCCCCCTGCATCAGACCGAAGTCTGGAAACTGACTGGGACCTTGTCCTCTGCATCGGACCGAAGTCCGGACTAACTGGGGCCTTGCCCCCTGCATCGGACCTAAGTCCGGAAGCTGACTGGGACCTTGTCCCCTGCATCAGACCGAAGTCCGGAAACTGACTGAACATAGCATAGCATAACATATCAACTAGCATGAACACATATACTGCATACTGCATCGGGCCGTAGCCCGGAACACATAACACATAACACATAACACATAACACATAACACATAACACATAAATCCTGTCTGAGCCACGAAGGCATCAAACATACTAACTACTGCATCGGACCGAAGTCTGGAAACTACTGCTAACTGAACGGGTCGGCATTGTGGCCTTAGACCCGTTCCTACTGGAAGGAAACTCACCTGATACTACTGAACTGCTGCTGCTAATCCCTTTAGCTGCTACCTGACCTCTGACTTCGAACTGCTGCTCCACTAGCTCCTCGAGCTACCAATATCAATATAACACTTAGTCCAACTGACCTCCAAAGGTCAACTAAGTCAACTCTGGTCAAAGTCAACCTTCCAGGTCAACCCTACTCGTCGAGTCCACCTAATGACTCGCCGAGTTCATATGCTCAGGGTCTTTCTATTCGCGACTCGACTCGTCGAGTCAGTCCATGACTCGCCGAGTCAACTATTCCCGAGTCCTGACCTGTCCAACTCGCTGAGTCTCTACATAACACACTAATCTGAGCCTTGACTCGAAGGGTTTAGGGTTTCGCGACTTGACTCGCCGAGTCCATGAATAGACTCGTCGAGTCCAAGGCAATCTTCAACAGACTCGCCGAGTTGTTCATCCAACTCGTCGAGTTCATCTCCATCTTCATACTACTCGCCGAGTCCACTCAAAGGACTCGTCGAGTCCATTCAGTCCTTAATCCATGCAGTGGCTTTTCGAGCCAAACAGGGCTTCCAACTCAAAGATCCATACTTCTAAGGCCTATCCCCCACGTAAAGTGGCAAACTTTACGTGTAGATCAAGAGATCTAGGCTTAAAACAATCCAAACTAGGGTTTAAGACAAAGAGGCTTCACTATCAACCCAATAACAGATGCTTTATGACTTTCTAGGCCAATATACACTCAGATCTGAAGTAGCAACTTTAGATCTAGGCTTCTAACTCGAAATAGTTCTTAAGCATGGCATAAAATCCCCAAATCTCATAACAAAATAGATCTATATGCAAAGAAGGGGAAAATGGCAGCTTAATACCTCCAAGAAGAACACAAACAGAAGCAGATCTCGGATCTACACCTCTCCTTTGAAGCAACCTTCTTGATCTTCAATTTCCTTCCAAGATTTCCTTCTTCCAAAGCTATTTCTCTCAATAGATGGAGGCTCCTACGAAATCTAGGGTTTACAGGTTCTCTAGGATGATATGGAGGCTGAGGGAGGGACATAACTCCCTTTAAATAGGATACAACTCCCAGAATTAGGGTTTTCCTCGCACAGACCAGACTCGCCGAGTCTCCTTGGCCGACTCGCCGAGTCGGTCACTTACTCCCCGACCCGGATCCCGCTCGGACTCGCCGAGTCCCTCCTTGGACTCGCCGAGTCGACCTCTAAACTTGGGGTTTTCTTTCGTTTCTTGGTCTTCAAAACTTTGGGTGTTACAATTCTCCCCCACTTAAACTAAACTTCATCCTCGAAGTTTGCTATGGCCAACTGCCCTGTGAACTGCCTCCAACTCTCTGACTGGGAATTCTGTTACCCTTCATCTGCCTACCGGATGCACAGAGACTACCCTGGTCCAACTATTCTGCCAATATCTGAGTTACCGGACTCCTACCGGCCACTACACTCCATCGCAATCTCCTAGGCGCTCCCAGCGACTCCGGAAGGTACTTCAACTATCTATAACTGTTCTATCCATTCTGCCATCCATACTGAAACGATGCTGCTGGAACCAGCCTACTTATCTCTCACCTAATTACTCAACTCCTACTAATTCGAGCCTTTCATCCTAAAGAAAAGCTACCTGCCTAACTATCCTTACATATCACTTATACTTGGCAGAAGGGCTCAACTGATCCTGCTGAGAGGGATTTGTCGTTCCAAATCAATCAACTTATACCGTCAGCACTTGCATTCCCACACAAATACTAATACTGTCCAAAACTCTGAAACTATCCAAACACTGAACTGCCTGCAATACTGAACATGCCTGAAACTCTAAACTGCCTGAAACACTGAGCTGCCCGAAACACTAAACTGACTAAAACACTGAACTGTCTGATACACTGAGTTCCAACTCAATTGTGGAGTCAAAGGACTCCTTACTTAGTCACTCCCATGACTTCTGAATGAAATCTTTCTCTAGAACTAGTGTCCACTAGTTATCCTGTCACTGTGGCTCTTACAACCTCCCGATCCACCGATCAGGTCCTTACGTCACATCCTGACATCATCAATTCCACGACTAACAATATGATGGCTCCCAAACTAACGGTAGCCCTTAACATACCCGAACCCCAACGGTCCACTGCTACTCTGATCTCATAACTGCGGTGACGATCTACTGACAAATCGCCGACTTAACCATAACTGAACCATTTGGGAAATCCAGGATCTAACCCGTGGATTCCCATATCCTCACTACTGCACCCGAACTGGTGGGTACTACTGCTTTCCCGCGTCCAACAACGCGCTCATGCTACCTACCAATCCGATAAAGGCTACGCCTACCCCCGCAGAATTACAACACTCTACTACTATCTGACTGCTAGTGAATGCTATGGCTACCCCCGCAGACTTACAACACCACTACTACTATCTGACTGCTAGTGGATGCTACGGCTACCCCCGCAGACTTACAACACTCTACTACTATCTGACTGCTAGTGAATGCTATGGCTACCCCCGCAGACTTACAACACCACTACTACTATCTGACTGCTAGTGGATGCTACGGCTACCCCCGCAGACTTACAACACCACTACTACTATCTGACTGCTAGTGAATGCTACAGCTACCCCAGCAGACTTACAACACTCTACTACTATCTGACTGCTAGTGAATGCTACGGCTACCCCCGCAGACTTACAACACCACTACTACTATCTGACTGCTAGTGAATGCTACGGCTACCCCCGCAGACTTACAACACCACTACTACTATCTGACTGCTAGTGAATGCTACGGCTACCCCCGCAGACTTACAACACTCTACTACTATCTGACTGCTAGTGAATGTTACGGCTACCCCCGCAGACTTATAATACCACTACTACTATCTGACTGCTAGTGAATGCTATGGCTACCCCCGCAGACTTACAACACCACTACTACTATCTGACTGCTAGTGAATGCTACGGCTACCCCCGCAGACTTACAACACCACTACTACTATTATCTGAGGACATCCTGACTATCCCTAGTCCTGCTAGTGATTCCTCATCCTGATTTCTCAAAACCAGCCCTCAGCCCTTGAATACTGCATCATTCTCGACATCTTATATCCTTGATATACTTAGCGCTTCGTCGAGGAACTCTTCGGCTTGGTTCCCAAACCAACCGTCTACTAATCCGGATACAAGAAACTATTGTTGGGAAGTTTCCAAACTCCCAACTCCTGAATCTACACAATCCTGCATGCCGACTCTGTCACTGGCTACTAATACGAAAACATCTCTTGCTAACCGTTCTCAGGATCCTCATTCCGACTCACTTGAGTCCTATAGGTGGTCCTCCAATCCTGGATTCCCAACCAGCTTCTAACCATCTCGAATACATGAACTAACTGTTGGGAAGGTCCTTGCATTCCCAATTCTGAACTTCTCAATCCATCAATCACTGTGCTACTATCATTTATTCTCAGAGGCCGTGCACTCATTCTGGGCCTACGTGGCTCTTATCCTTGCATACTCGGAGGGTTCTCCCCCACTTAGATTCGGCTAGATCCTTACTGCTCACTGGTCGAAAGGATTTCCAACCTTCCTTCCACTAAAAGGGCGATATGCTGACCGCCGACGTTTACCCTTGCCAACGCTCCTACTAACTCTTACCAGATCCGCACCCTTTTTGCTATCTGACTGAGCAACCTTCAATCCTTAACCATAATTGCTTAAGGGACTGCATTCTGAGAACCTGCGTTTGGGGTGCACATTCCCAACCCACTTCCTTACTGACCGCTAGCTACTCCACTAAAAACTCTGGATTATCACTACCGAGAATATAACTGATCATTACCCGATTAACGCCTCCCGCAAGTAGTAAGGCACTACTGAATCTTAAACATACCTGTTATAGTCACCGCATATGAAGTAACCTGATCTAGAGGGAACGACCTCTAATTCACCATTCTAATCCCATGGTATGCAGATGGCATAAAACTCCGTCACAAGCAGGTAATATAATACCCCCAACACATTGTAAGGTCAAACCTTGAAATATGATAATGTTTAAAATAGACTCAGCGTGAGCACATGTCTCAGCATCAGCGCCAGCGTGTAACTGCTCAGTTTGTATTTCAGTGCATTGTAACAAATCTTGTATATATTCTGTTTCCTTAGTTATCCTGATTAATTAGGTAGCGTATCCCTGAATTGTAGGGATTGTCTAGAATAGCAGTATATATTATCTTGTACAGGTTTGTGAATGGTTACGCCTTTCACAAACCCTAATCGTCGCTTTGTGCACACGATAATCTCTTTGTGAGATTATCTTTCTTAGTGAAAGTTTTTCTTCGTGAATTTCTCTTGTTCTTATTTGTAGTCATTGTTTGATATTTCGATTGATCTAAAGGCCTCTTCAATTGGTATCAGAGCAGGTTTCTTTTATCAAACAAATGGCTTCATCTTCTTCTTCATCAAACTCATCAAATCATCCTTCTGCTAAAATCCCTCCTTTCGATGAAACTAACTTTGCTATGTGGAAAATAAAGGCTCTATATTCCTTGGAGTCTGTTGATAAAGACATGCTGGACATCGTTGAAAAAGGTCCTTATGTTCCGATGTATCAGCCTCTTAAAAATAATGTTCCTGATGGCACTATGAAGAAAACTCCCAAAGAAAACTGGACGGCAGATGACAAGAGAAAACATGGTTTAGATGTTCGTGCTCGTGCCGCTATCAGCTACTCGTTGCCATACAACATCTTTGGGCTGGTTCAAAATTGCATCTCAGCAAAAGAGATGATGGATACTCTGACTGTATCCTTTGAAGGAACTAAAGAAGTCAAGGCTACTCAAATAAATGATCTTAACCGAAGGTATGAACATTTTTTTGCTAAGAAAGGTGAAACCTTGACTCAAACTTTTAACAGATTCAATACTCTTGTTAATGATCTTCGGAGACTAGATCAGTTGAAGCATAGAACTGTTCTAGTGCAAAAGTTTTTGGATTCTCTAGGTGCAGGTTGGGAGAATCATGTTGATGTGCTGAAAAACAGTGAGAAGATCAACTCTATGGACTTACAAAGTCTCTATGGAAATCTTCGATACTATGAAGAACCCAAGCTTCAAAGAAAGGAACTGATGAAAGATTCTCAGCGTGAATCTTCTGTAGCCTTGTTCTCCAACAAAAAGCTGGTGTCAGATTAAGACACTGATTCATCTAAAACTGACACTGATGATCTTGAAACGGTTGTAGCCAGTGCAGCTTTGATTGTGAAGACCTTTGAAAAATCAGGTCAAAACTTCTCAAAGTTTCAAAAGAAGATTGGTGGAAAATTCTCAAAAGGGTCAGGAGCTGATAAAAGGCATGGTGCTGATAAGAAAGAGAAGGCTCAGTGCTTTAACTGTGGGAGCACTGATCATTTTGCAAAGGATTGTAAACAAAAGAAACAAGGATCAGATGAATACTGGAAGCAGAAGTACAACAAGCTGATTGAAAAGCTGAAAGCTGAAAACTTGGAACATAAAGTGCTTGTAGCTGAAGAAGAAAAATGGAAAACTGATGAACAGTCATCAGATGATGAAGTCAAATGTCTCATGGTCAAAATAGAGGACCCGGATATTCCTGATAAAGACAAAAGTACTTTTGACACTGATATGTCTGATGCTGAAAATTCCAGGAAGCACAACATTGACTCTTCTTCAATGTACCAGGTTAAAAACTTTGTTTCCTATTCAATGAATGAAAAAATCAAAATGTTTGAGTATTTGGGTGTCATTAATTCTAAGAAGAATCAAACCATAAGAAATTTGCAAAATAAAATTGATCTTCTTGAAACTGATATATCCATGAAAAATAGCATTATTGAGTCCACTCAGGAAAAACTTAGAATTACTAGTTTGTCAAATTCATCCTTGTCTGCTGAAATTGACGATGTTAAAAATCTTTTGATCAAAGAACAAACTGTGCTTCACACTTGGGCAAAATCTCATAAGAATGCCAATTATATTATTTCAGCTCAAATTCCACATTCTTGTGAGAAAATTCTTGGGGGTAATTTTGCAGAAGCTGAAAAAGTTTTTAAATCACAAGAAAAGGAATCTGTGGTCTATTCCATGAATGAGATGAAAAACAATTTCAAAAATAAGTTTCTCAGTAACTCTTTTATTAATCAAAGTTTAATTGATGAATATTGTACTATTAATTATGATGGTATTACTGAGTGTAATGTTGAAATTACCGGAATTGATCCTACCTCTTATCCTGCACATCTTGTTAGACCAACCCCTCTAACTGAGAATATTATTGCTTTTCCTATCTCTAATGGAGTGTTTCATGCTGTTCATGAACAACTCAAGCACTTCCCTGATTGCAATCCATCTGTGAATGAGTCAAAATCAGATACTGATAGTTCATCTCCTAACACTGATCAAATTCCTTCTGACACTGATCTCAGTCATGACTCAGTGATAAACAAAAGGACTCAAAGCTCTATTGGTGAATCTTACATATCGAAATGTGTTAAATCAAAAAATTTGCTCACCAAGAACTTTGGAACTAGAGTTTGTTACAGATGTGGTGATTCCTCTCACAAGATCAGTGAATGTTCTTTTGATAAATCATCCTCAAGAGCTGAAAATATTAAAGTTAGGAATGAAAAATGGACTCTTAAGTCAAACTCTTTAAACTGTCTTCCTAAGGAGTGTTATAATTTATTATCAAATAACTTTGTGAATGACCCATCTTCGAATGGGTCAGTGTGTTCTAACTAGTTTCTCAGCACTGCAGGGTCAGGAGCATCTTTGGTACTTAGACAGTGGTTGCTCAAGGCATATGACAGGATCAAAGTCTCTCCTGGAAGATTATGTTAAGAAAACTGGTCCTGTAGTTACTTATGGAGACAATGGAAAGGGGTTCACTAAGGGATATGGAAACATCAAATGCAATAACGTGGTTTTTCAAAACGTTTCATATGTTAAGGGTCTCAAACACAACCTTATTTCTATCAGTCAATTGTGTGATGCTGACTATGAAGTTCACTTTACAAAGAAAGAAGGAAGAGTTGTAAACACTGACAAGAACATCGTACTCTCAGCAAGTAGAAAAGATGATATATATGTTCTTGACATGTTCTCAAGTGACAAGGCACTGATGCAATGTTTCTTTACAAAGTCTCAGACGAATCTTAGCTGGATTTGGCACAAAAGGTTTTCTCATCTGAACTTCAAGAATCTATCCAAGATATTCAATCAAGACCTAGTTAGAGGGCTCCCAAAATTCAGCGTTGTGAAAGACAAGATGTGTTCAGCTTGTGAACAAGGAAAACAAACCAAGTCCTCTTTCAAACCCAAGTCATGTTCCAGTATATCAGTCCCTCTTCATCTACTCCATATGGACTTGTTTGGACCTATTCCTGTTCGTTCACTAGGTGGAAATAAGTATACTCTAGTGGTCGTTGATGAGTTCACTCGATTTACATGGGTAGTTTTCTTGAAGAAGAAAAGTCATGCTGCACAAGAAATTATCTCACTGATTCGTAAAAATGAGACACTGACAGGTCTTAAAGTTAAGCAACTAAGAAGTGATCATGGTACTGAGTTCCGAAACTCAACTCTTGAAGAATTTTGTGATCATAAAGGAATTGGACAAAACTTCTCAGCTCCTCGTACTCCTCAGCAAAATGGTGTTGCTGAACGAAGGAATAGAACACTGATTGAGGCAGGAAGAACCTTGATGATTCATGCTGGTCTTCCTATGTCGTTTTGGGCTGAAGCTGTCAATACAGCATGTTTTACTCAGAATCGATCTCTAATTCACAGGATTCACAAGAAGACTCCATATGAAATGCTGAAAGATCGAAAACCAGATGTATCCTTTTTTCATGTGTTTGGATGCATTTGTTATATTCTAAATCAGCGTGACCTAAGATCCAAGTTTGAACCTAAAGCTGATAAAGGTATTTTTGTTGGGTACTCATCTATTTCAAAGGCTTTTCGTGTTTTTCATGTGAACAGGCAATGTGTTGAAGAATCCATTCATGTGAAGTTTGATGAGGAATCATACACTGATGAAAAAGTCACTCATTCTCCTTCTATCTTTCAAGAGCTTCTCTCTTGTCCATTCGATGAAGCTCCTTCTGCTGAAGATAAGACTGATTCCTCTGATCCTATCATTCCAGTTCCATGTTCCTTGAATCAAGATACTGCTGCCACATCAGCAGATAATTCATTAAGTGCTGATGAAACCCTTGAAGCTGAAGATTCTCCTGAAACTGACAATGTGTCAGTGTCTATCTCTCCGGAATCAGCATCAGTCATTGAACATCGAGATCATCCCGTTGATCGAATTATAGGGAATATTCATGATGGTGTCCGAACCAGATCTAGTGTACTTAATAACTTTTGCATGTATGTTAACTTTGTTTCAATGATCTTACCTGATAAAGTACACACAGCTCTTCAAGATGCTGATTGGATCAAAGCCATGCAAGAAGAACTGAATGAGTTTGAAAGGCACAAAGTTTGGACTCTTGTCCCAAGACCATTCGGGAAGACTATCACTGGAACTCGCTGGGTCTATCGTAACAAGGTTGATAAAGATGGAATCATCACTCGCAACAAGGCAAGGCTTGTAGCTCAAGGGTTTACTCAGATTGAATCTATCGACTACGGGGAAACTTTTGCCCCAGTTGCTCGCATTGAAGCTATCAGACTGTTTCTCGCATACGCATCCTACATGAACTTCATTGTCTATCAGATGGATGTGAAAACAGCATTCCTTCATGGTGTGTTAGAAGAAGAAGTGTTCCTAAATCAGCCCCCAGGCTTTGTGGACAAAGATCATCCTGATAACGTGTACCGGTTAGACAAAGCTGTTTATGGACTGAAGCAAGCTCCCAGGGCTTGGTATGAGACGCTGACATCGTATCTGCTTGAAAATGGATACAGACGAGGAGTAATCGACAATACTCTCTTCATCAAAAACAAAGGCTCAGACATGGTTCTTGTTCAAATTTATGACGATGACATCATTTTTGGCTCTCCAAATGAGACACTGAGCAAGGAATTTGCAGAGATCATGTCTCAAAGGTTCGAGATGAGCATGATGAGGAAGATGACCTTTTTCTTAGGTCTTGAAGTTCAGCAACAAAAGACAGGTATTTCCATTTGTCAAAGTAAATATATATCTGACCTGCTTGTTAAGTATTCTCTCAGTGACTGCAAACCAGCCTCTACTCCAGTGTCTAAGACTGATAAGATACACGCTGATCCAACTGGAACTGATGTCAATCACTCTCTGTATCGAGGAATGATTGGATCCTTCTTATATCTCACAGCTAGTCGTCCTGATATCATGTTTGGAACCATTCTCTGTGCCCGATTCCAAGCTAATCCAAAAGAATCTCACCTCATGGCTGTCAAATGTATTTTTCAATACTTGAAGGGAACTCAAAACCTTGCTCTGTGGTATCCTCGCGACTCAGCATTTGAACTTTATGGATACACTGACTCAGATTATGCTGGATGCAATTTAGACAAAAAGAGTACATCTGGTGGATGTCACTTCCTTGGCAATCGTCTCATCAGCTGGTCTAGCAAGAAACAAACATCAGTAGCCATCTCAACTGCAGAAGCTGAGTATGTTGCCGCTGGGAGATGTTGTGCTCAGCTCTTATGGATTCAAAATCAGCTTCTCGACTATGGGTTCAAGTTCTCAAAGACTCCCATATATTGTGACAACACCAGTGCCATTCAGATCACACAAAATCCTGTTCAGCACTCAAAGACAAAGCATATCGAGATCAGACATCACTTCATCAGAGATAATGTTGAAAAGGGAAAAGTTGTTCTTGAACATGTCAAGACTTCGGAGCAACTTGCTGATATCTTCACAAAGGCACTGGATTCTCAATCAATGCTTACATTATCGGAGAACTGGGAATGATTTCCTTGTAATTAATTTTGATGTTTAATTGTGCTAATGTTTGATTTTGTCTTGTAAGCTGATGTACATTGTGCTGATGATGACATACTGATGATATTTGCTACTGAGCACTTTGGTTTGATTTCTTATCTTTATCTCTTCTTCAAGTCTTCTAAATAAAAGTTGAATGATTCACTGTATTAAACCATACACTGATAACGACTTGAAACTCTTTGCCGATGGTTAGATCAAAACACCAAGATCTATCACACGCAACTACCCCTTCTTACCAATCTTACACTGATTCTGTGATTCAGTGTGCCAAAACACACGCTGATGAGAGTCTAAAAATCTTTGCCGATTGTTAGATCAAAACACCAAGATCTATCACACGCAACTACCCCTTCTTACCAATCTTACACTGATTCTGTGATTCAGTGTGCCAAAACACACGCTGATGAGAGTCTAAAAATCTTTGCCGATGGTTAGACCAAAACACCAAGGTTTATCACACGCAACAATCCATTCTTTACCCTCCTCTTATTCAGTGTCTAATGATTCAGTAAGATAAACCACTCACTGATGAAGTCACAACACTCTGTGCCGATGGTTAGATAATGTAACTAGTATCTATCACACGCACCAATCTCCTTGCTAGCCCTGAATAAGCAAGATGTACCTTGAATTGACGGAGAAATATTTTCATCATGTAACTTTTGTGACACTGAGCTCAGCGCTTCCGCAAACACTGATTGACGTTTCACCTTCAGTCAACGGCTCTTTTATCCAACGGCTATTTTCTACTCTGACAGGTTGTTACGATGCGCCGTTATCCTTAATGAAGATAATCATCACCTTTTTAATGAAGATAATCATTACCTTTTAAAACCCCCCTTTTCATTCCATATTTAAATCTCTTTCTCCATTGGTTTAATTTTTCCTTCCAAAACCTTGAACTTCTCTCAAAAACCCTAGAATTCTCAAATACTCTCCAATGGCGGCATCTCTGTTCACATACTCCTCAACCTCTCGAAGAGTCGTTCCTGCCCCAAACTCTCCCCCACTTCCAATTCACATTAAGGCAACCAATGTCGTCTTCAACCCTGACATTCCAGAGGTTCATCGAGGTTTTGGACTCGATGATTTCGTCAATTTCTTGGCTTCTTGCCGCCTTCGATATGCAATCAGTGATGTACCGTCCGAGTTCTTCCCTGAACAAGTATGTGAGTTCTACTATACTGCAACAGTTAATGAAGAAAACAATGCCATCACCGGAACCATTGGCCATGGCAGACACTCTGTCTTCATCACCGCAGAACTACTCAGTGCTACGTTAAGGTTACCAATTTTCGAACCCTTTTCTGAACCTCCTACTATTGAAAGATGTAAACGCATGTTTGATCAACTGGGCTATGATCATTCAAAGGCTGGCACTCGATCAGCTGTTATTTTGCGTCAGTGCATGACCCTAGGCTGGAAGTTTTTCACTGGTGCTTTATGCAAGTGTGTGGGTCACAAGTCTCGTAGTGGTGATCAATTGAGCAACTACGAGCAACAAGTCGTCTGCTCCCTTCTTCTCAACAAAAGATTAGATTATGGGGCACTATTCTTTGATCAGCTTGTTCAGCTTCTACGTGCAAATGTGCGTGCTGATCATGTTCCCTTTCCACGCTGGATTGCCCTAGTGTTCGATAAATTCTTCGCTGCTGACTACTTTTCTCATTCTGGGAATCCAATCCAATGCCCTCGAATGTCCGTTCGTATGTATCAGGATGATCCTTTGGATACTGAATTTGGAATCCCCGATAGGATGAGAGAATGGATTGCCAATCCATACACTGTGCCTTCTCTCACCGCTGACACTGATGAAGGAGGTGCTGATGGTAATCATATGGATCATGCTGATCAAGAGGTGAAACATCATGATGGCGGTCATTTCTCCCCTCACCTGTCTCATCACATCATCTCGGACTCTGGCAAAGCCTCCTCAGCACCACAGGATTCCATGCCTCTGGGGGAGCAACCATCTCAGGGGAGCATCCCTCACAGGGGGAACATCAGTCTCAGGGGGAGCATCCGTCACCAACAGCTCACCACTTCTCTCCAAGGATGCCTCCTAGCTCTCCAGTTGCCCCAGGTACCTCACTGGTTCAAATTCCCGCTTCAGCATTTTCTGAACTGATGTCACTGACTCGGGACATGAGTCAGCGTCTGCTTCGAATTGAGGCTGATGTTCAACAAATCAAAGAGGTTCTCTTACTTACTCCTCCCGCTAGTCCTAAATCTGATGATGCTCAAAAAGGGGGAGATACTGATGATGATGCTGATGCTGATGATCATGCTGGTGGTGAACCAAATGCTCATGCTGATGGTGAACCAAATGCTCATGCTGATGGTGAACCAAATGAGAAAGAGACAGAACCGGCTGACAACACTTTCATTCATCATGAATCTCCCAACCCCGTTCGTGAATCTGATTCTGCGGGGCATAATAGTCCAGCAGCTACTGAAAAATTGTTTGAAGACAGTGAACATGATGAAGAGCATGATGAACCTGATGATGAATGTCAAATTCTTGACATGAACTTCATTGATCCTCTCATTCCAGTTCAACAAGAAAGCTCAGATGACCTTGAAGAATCTCATCCGATATTAGTCGATCTTATTGCTGATCCCATCATTCCGGTCCAAGGAGAGGATTCGGACGTTGCCAGTGAAGAATCTCATCCGCTGTCTCGAAAGCGGAAGGTAGCAGATACTGACTTGGATCATTCTCAAACTGATACTTCTTCAACTATGAAGAAACCCAAGTCCATTGTCAGTATTTCAAACCTTGCCACTGAATGGAACATGTCCCCTGATCAAGTCAAGCAAATTCTTGATGAAGCCAATCGAGCTCAGCTTCTAAAGAACATTGCTCAAGTTGATGAATCTCTTATTCAGCACAAACTTCAGGCCAAGGGATCTTTTGAAGCTCAGATGCAGAAGTTCCTGTAATTTCAGTCCAAGGCTCAGTCTTCTCAACCTCCTCCTAGCTCTAACAAGCCTAAGACTGACAGCGTTCTTGACCGGATTGATCGAAAGAGATTTGAAGATGTTTTTAATCGGCGAATGTATGGAGACAAGATCATCAAAGTCAAAGCTTCTAAACCTCGAAACGAGAAAATCCTTACGTTGCTGATCACTCGTCAAGGTTCTCAGCATTCTTATACTGAAGTTGTCAAGAGGGATGAGCTGATCAGATATGGGTATTCGGAATGGATGGAACTTCTCGATCTAGCATCCAAGCAAACCTCAGCTCACTCTTCCGAACTGACTTGTGCTCTTCATCTGCTGATCAAAAAGGTTCAGCGTTTGGATCTTGTTCCTAAAGAACGACCTCAGCATCAAGGCCAAAGGTTGTCAGTTCCTAGATCTCGAAGAACCAAGTTTCATGTTGATGGTGAAGATGTATTGGTTCTAGACTTTGGTACTGGTGTTATTAACAATTCACTTCCTCTAGGTGTTGATCCGGTTCAGCATCAATTCATCTCAGCTCCTGAACACGGGATGTTTTATCTCGATAAAAACAGGAGGATGTGCTTTCAACGAACAACTGAGATCCCAAAAGCTCCAACCACTCACCTTGTTGGCTTAAGGCAAATGTGTATGAGTCATCAAGATTTGTCGGGAGAATTTCACATTCTTATTGCCATGGAGCTGCTGAACAGAAGACAGGAGTTGCTGGACAGTCCTTACTGGCCAGTCAAAATTGAAGTTGAAGCTGAGTATGAAGAATTTCTTTCCAGAGGTGTCTTAATTTAGTTTGTTTTGAACATCATCATATTGGGGGAGATTGTAAGGTCAAACCTTGAAATATGATAATGTTTAAAATAGACTCAGCGTGAGCACATGTCTCAGCATCAGCGCCAGCGTGTAACTGCTCAGTTTGTATTTCAGTGCATTATAACAAATCTTGTATTTATTCTGTTTCCTTAGTTATCCTGATTAATTAGGTAGCGTATCCCTGAATTATAGGGATTGTCTAGAATAGCAGTATATATTATCTTGTACAGGTTTGTGAATGGTTACGCCTTTCACAAACCCTAATCGTCGCTTTGTGCACACGATAATCTCTTTGTGAGATTATCTTTCTTAGTGAAAGTTTTTCTTCGTGAATTTCTCTTGTTCTTATTTGTAGTCATTGTTTGATATTTCGATTGATCTAAAGGCCTCTTCACACATATACTTACTAATATCAATGCAACAACATAACAATAATACTATGAATAATGATTGACAGGGAGGTAAAAGATACATACCTCCATCACTCAGGGCTGCTCGAATCCTTGCTGAAATCATCCGGAAAAACTCGGCTTCGAGCCGTGGGCGCCCTTGCCCGGCCTCGGCAACCACTGGCGGTACTTGAAGTCCCAAGGGCAGGAGCTGGCGCCTGCCCTGCTGAATACAAACTCGGACAGTGGGCCTTCTTGTGGCCCCTCTGACTGCAATGGAAACATATCGGATCAAGTCCCTGGGCGATGGTAATAATACAATCCCTGCTAAAATGGCCAATCTGGCTGCACTTGAAACATCCGGCATCGCCACCACTTCTATGCCTGCACGCACCCAGGTGCGTCCTACCGCACTTCCCGCATCGACTGCGACTCTGATGGTCCCTCGTTCTCAAATCCGACCCCTTGGGCCTCTTACCCGAACCTGTGGCTACCTGAGTCTCATCCGTTTTCCTCTTCCCTTTCGACTCCCTGCCCGTCTCTCGCTCCTGCGTTACCTCGTCGACACCGCCCGTTGACTGAACAACAGCTGTCTGATCCTGGAGCTTCGCAATCAACCTATCAGTGATCCTTACGACCATGTCGGGCAGATCCTCGCGAAGGGCTCGCGTAACCTCCTCTACTATCCAATCATGCAAAGGTCTCTCTTGGAGACAGGGTGCCCCACTCACTCCTATCCACTGATGACAAAAACTAGAGATGGGATCTCCTTTCCCGATGGATCCCTGAATTCCACAAGAATCGGGGCCTAGACGAGCCCCATTCTGTCTTGAAACTATCCCGGCCTTAAAGGCCTTAAGATGACTGTCCATGAGCTCCATAATGGCCTTTCTAACTGAACCGAAAATCACTGGAGTCTTATCAACAATGTTGCGCGTGATCTCTGCGGAAATGAAGTTCCTCATCTGATCATCAAGCTTCCCGACTCTAGAGCCTGAGCCTGATCCCTCCCCGGCACCTGAACTGCCAACCGATATTTCGCGCAACGTCACCATGCTGAAAATATAACAATTTCGGATCAATTTACACACTACTGCTGAGGGATCTCTCACACACTCTACTAGTTCCCTGGTTTTGCCTTGGCCCCTCTTGAATCGAGTACGGATCCTCTGCTTTCAGTAGTACGGGCCCATACTACCTTCCACATCTATCCGTACTTTCCTCAAGAGTTACCTCAACTCCACCAAGTCCCCTTTTCTCTAGTACTGATCTCTGCTACTCTTATCCTAGGCTTGCCCTAGGGAACCTCTGACTCTACCCAAACAGTCCTCAGCTGCTGAAGGCCTTCTTGTGATGCCAATTAGCCACCACCTGAATACCATCACATGCAATGAGGCTCGGATAATCCTTCGAGTAAAAGTCTCGTCCCTACAACGGTTGGACTCAGACAAGAGCTGCGCAATAGGGCCAAATCCAGCACTCTGAGATTATTCAACCCTGATCACATGTGATGTGACGTATTCACCTAATGGATAACTCCCATCACTCAGAGTCCCACAAAGCACAAAGCAAGCAGCATTCGGATAAAGGAAACATACTCAGACAAAACTATTCTCATAACAAGAAACTGTACTAGCATACAATGCTAAGCTCATACTATCAGGCATAACCTACACAGGCTATCCTACTACTCTCTACTCATTACTAGCATGAAATTCTTATCAAGCCGAAACACATAAAGCAGGAACATAAGGCATCATCCTAGATCCTTAGTCTTATTCTAGCATGCTGTTCTACTGAAACTGAAACTGAAACTGAAAATCATAACGTAACTTGTATGGGTAATTTGGGAGTACTTACTTGAGCTCGGCTGATTGCATGCACCACATCCTTTTCTCTTACCAAAACTTCTTTCTTTCTGAATTCTTTTGCTTTACTAAAACTGTTTTCTTTCTCAAAATTCTTTTTACAAAACTGTCTTTTCCTTTTGAAAACCTTTATACCAATCCCTTAGTTTGAGTTCAGACACGCCCGAGGGTATGTCCGAATCCCTCAAACCAAGGCTCTGATACCAACTTGTAACGACCCAAAAATCATGACTAAAAATTTCTTTAAAAAACATTACTAAAATCATATTTATAAAAACTATATCATAAGTCATAACATAAATTCTCGAGTATTAATTCAAAACATAATATCATTATCAGAGTCAAACATTCCCAGGCTAACTGATTATCATGTGTGCACTGCAATCTTTCCCGAGCTCCTCTTTTGAAAACTGAGTACTTGAAACCAAAACTGAAAACCGTAAGCACGAAGCTTAGTGAGCTCCCCCAATTTACCACATACCATGCAATAACCTATAAAGCACATACTGGGCCTTGCCCACTGCATCGGATCGTGGTCCGGACTGACTGGGGCCTTGCCCCCTGCATCGGACCGAAGTCCGGAAACTGACTGGGACCTTGTCCCCTGCATCGGACCGAAGTCCGGACTAACTGGGGCCTTGCCCCCTGCATCGGACCTAAGTCCGGAAGCTGATTGGGACCTTGTCCCCTGCATCGGACCGAAGTCCGAAAACTGACTGAATATAGCATAGCATAACATATCAACTAGCATGAACACATATATTGCATACTGCATCGGGTCGTAGCCCGGAACACATAACACATAACACATAACACATAACACATAACACATAAATCCTGTCTGAGCCATGAAGGCATCAAACATACTAACTACTGCAGCGGACCGAAGTCCGGAAACTACTCACCTGATACTACTGAACTGCTGCTACTAATCCCTTTGGCTGCTACCTGACCTCTGACTTCGAACTGCTGCTCCACTAGCTCCTCGAGCTACCAATATCAATATAACACTTAGTCCAACTGACCTCCAAAGGTCAACTAAGTCAACTCTGGTCAAAGTCAACCTTCCAGGTCAACCGTACTCACCGAGTCCACCTAATGACTCGCCGAGTTCATATGCTCAGGGTCTTTCTATTCGCGACTCGACTCGTCGAGTCAGTCCATGACTCACCGAGTCAACTATTCCCGAGTCCTGACCTGTCCCACTCGCTGAGTCTCCACACAACTCACTAATCTGAGCCTTGACTCGAAGGGTTTGGGGTTTCGCGACTTGACTCGCCGAGTCCATGAACAGACTCGTCGAGTCCAAGGCAATCTTCAACAGACTCGCCGAGTTGTTCATCCAACTCGTCGAGTTCATCTCCATCTTCATACTACTCGCCGAGTCCACTCGAAGGACTCGCCGAGTCCATTCAGTCCTTAATCCATGCAGTGGCTTTTCGAGCCAAACAGGGCTTCCAACTCAAAGATCCATACTTCTAAGGCCTATCCCCCACGTAAATTGGCAAACTTTACGTGTAGATCAAGAGATCTAGGCTTAAAACAATCCAAACTAGGGTTTAAGAGAAAGAGGCTTCACTATCAACCCAATAACAGATGCTTTATGACTTTCTAGGCCAATATACACTCAGATCTGAAGTAGCAACTTCAGATATAGGCTTCTAACTCGAAATAGTTCTTAAGCATGGCATAAATTCCCCAAATCTCATAACAAAATAGATCTAGATGCAAAGAAGGGAAAAATGGCAGCTTAATACCTCCAAGAAGAACACAAACAGAAGTAGATCTCGGATCTACACCTCTCCTTTGAAGCAACCTTCTTGATCTTCAATTTCCTTCCAAAATTTCCTTCTTCCAAAGCTATTTCTCTCAATAGATGGAGGCTCTTACAAAATCTAGGGTTTACAGGTTCTCTAGGATGATATGGAGGCTGAGAGAGGGACATAACTCCCTTTAAATAGGATACAACTCCCAGAATTAGGGTTTTCCTCGCACAGACCAGACTCGCCGAGTCTCCTTGGCCGACTCACCGTGTTGGTCACTTACTCCCCGACCCGGATCCCGCTCGGACTCGCCGAGTCCCTCCTTGGACTCGCCGAGTCGACCCCTAAACTTGGGGTTTTCTTTCCTTTCTTGGTCTTCAAAACTTTGGGTGTTTCATGGAGTTTATTAAATTAATTAAATGTTTAATTAAAAGAGAGAATTAATAAATCCATTATAATATGGTTTAAACTTAATTAAATTCAAAGTCTATTTTATTAATAAATTAAACCACCTAGTATTTTAAATGTATAAAATACACCCTTATACTTTATTAAATTAAAAGTCTAATATATTATATATGTATAAGTTAAAATTCAGTCTTACCGTTAGTAGGACTCATTCACGACGATGGTCTATAAGAGGTGTGAAAGGAAGGCGCCTGTAAAATGATTACCATTGGGTATTCATTTCTTACGCACCGCACACTTGACTAGTGGAGGGTCATTAGCCGAATGGGTAGGATAGGACATTCTCATTAAAGTATAATGAAAATACTAAGTAACTAAATGTCTTACAAATTCCCAATCTTAGTTACTTTAGGAAAAATGTGAATTTAGTGCTAATCCATGAAACTACACATTGCAACTTGTTCGTTAGTGGAGCGTGTGTGGTTAACCAGCACACTAATATGGGACTAATGAAGGATGACAATGGGTAGCTCGTAGATTATCATAGATCAATGGAGTGCGTGTGGTTAACCGGCACATTGATTAGGTGATAGATGTCTTCGAGAGTACCAAGCTAATTTGCATGGTTATTCACACCTTGTTTGTGACCCTTGGTATCCCAGTCACAAACTTGAAGGGCATAATCGAGATTAAACATGCCATTGAAAAGCTCAATGAATCTCAAAGAATCTAGGAATTTCAATTCATTTAAAACATAATGTTCATTTTCGTTTTTCATGGTGGAAATTGGTAAATCGTCATTTACCTACCAACAAATAGTTTGCAATTGGATTATGACATCCCTCTTCCAAAATGTAAATTATTATGTTGGGTCCTAGCCTTAATATTTCATTTGGGTGTTATTAAGGATTAAATCAAATCACTTCACTTTCGCCCCTTGTAGATGTCTAATTCTGACAACTATGGTCTTCCCAAATCTTTTGGAAAAAGTTTTTCCCATGAAGATGATGTTCCACGTTTGGATCGTGGAAATGGGAATCATATTTCACTCCTTCCACCTCCTCCAATAGTTCTCCCTGACCCACGTGTTCAAAGACTTGAAAATTTCAAGGTCACTCAAGCCTTATTGGCAAGCAAACACAAAGATGGAAAGTCTGTATGTGTTCACGTCTTGGAGATGAAGTTGCATGTTGACAGATTGAGAATGTTGGGTGTCGATATCTCCAGGAAGCTGGCAATGACTTCCTGAGTCATATAGCGGATTAATTAAGGGCTACTATATGACGGATCACGACATGACCCTTATTGATCTAACTTATTTGCTTGTTGCTGCTGAATCAACAATGATTTGGCGCACTGGTAAAGCAAATTTGATTGGAAGATCTACTTCCCAAACTGCCATGGATATTGACTGGTTGGTAAAGAGAAAGGATGAATATGAGATAGTCCCACGTACCATTCCAAAAGAGTATGTTTGTTTCTATTTCCAAGAGAAGGGGAATTGGTTGCGAAGCTGCCATATCTACCTGAAGGATCGCAAGGATGGTAAAGTCAAAGTGCATGACTCTAATTCGGGTAAATCTATTATCTAACTCTATTAAGTTCCTATTTATACTGTCACACCCCGACCGTTAGTGGAAACAACGGGCAGTGTAACGTCATTTCTTGTATCATAATTAGAAACTTCCTGAAAACACATGCATTTTAAAATACGTCAACATAAAGTTGGTGAGTTCACAGGTTTTGACTCCATATACAATAACATTTTTTCTCAAGTTCAAAAGTATAGTTTTGAAAGTATCATTTGGACTCTCCAACATTTAATATATATTAGGTATAATGGTTTACTTATTAAATAAGTGATATACCTATAAGTTTCACATATTATCAATAAATGATTGTAATCCCATACAAACTAAGGTTCCTACGTATAAATATTATTTCAATTCTATACGAGTTAAACCACTACGTATAAATCTATTTCAATTCTATACGAGTAAAACCGCTACATATAAATCTATTTCAATTCTATACGAGTAAGTGTGCTAGGTATAATTGTCTACTTAATGAGCAAGTAGTATACCTACAAGTTCATTGTACTTAGAGTATAAGTCTTTGGGAAACTTATACTTAACATGCATACTTGTATATCGACAAAGTATAATGCTTCTAAAGTTGTGCTACCATGAGTCCGTAACCACTGCTAGACATACAAACCTCTGACTAAAAGATATCCCATTAACGGTTCCTCCATTGGTGCGACAATAAAACCGCCATTGGTGCCATAAAGGATTCCACAAAGGTAAATACTTCCCCCGTACGCTTCATCGCCACCGGGTCCATAACAATCAATAGGACAGTTCGTCACCCGCAGACCGTTGGGTTGTAGCTAGCAACCACGGGTGGGGTCATCAACTTGCATAGATCTATACTCCACCGTAAAACCGATTGGGTTGTCGCCAACAACCACGGATGGGGCGTTAACCCACATAGATACACAACTTCCTTACTCACACAGGATTAACGGTTACAGGTCAGAGGATTTCCACTAAGATTCCCAATCTTAGTTGATGAATGAGGTAGCTCATGTAGACTTTGTCGGCTTCCTATAACTCTAACAACAAAGCATATTCGTGTCTAAAACCCTAAGTTACTAGACTATGCTTTTAAACATTACTCTTAAGTTTATAATACTTTAGGCAGTACAACAGCTATAACTTGAGGTAAAACCCGGTTTTATATTAACATAAAAACAACAATATATAACATACCAAGTTTTTTCTTGACATAAAACTAACAATAACAACATATAACATACCAGGTTTTATCTTAACATAAAACCAACAATAACAACATACTTATCATTTAACATATAGAACTTCCAAGTATAACTCTGGAACCATATCGCACATAACATATATATATATATATATATATATATATATATATATATATAGAACTCCCAAGTATAACTCAGGGTCTACATTAGTATAATATTATGCTAACAAGTTTACGATAGTTGTATGTTTTCAAAATATCAGATTCAAAACAACTATATCCCGGTTAATATAACTATCTATGTTGATACGAACATGCTATCATATAGACATAATATCAACTTAAATACAATATTTAGCATGTGTTTTCCCCCGAAAACATTTAAAAGTGGGGTTGTGAAACCCACCCTAGTAGCATGATCTATAGAATCTAAACGGTCAGAGGCTCGTCGTTGTTAGGCTTAGGAAGGGAAACAGCCTTCGGAAACGAGAGAGAAAGAAGAGAAATGGTGTAAGGAATGAAAGGGTCGAAGCCTCTATTTATAGGCTGATTTTTGGCCCTCATGACGTAAGAATGATAGGCTCATGTCGTGAGCTATGGCAAGAGTCATCCCATAGCCTTCCTAGGTGTTTTCTAGGCTCGATTAGTGTCCTGCAGCATCCTCACGTCGTGAGAAATCCTTGCTCACGTCGTGAGCTTTTGGGTTATCATTCCATAGACTTGTAACTTCAAAATGTGGCATTTTGACTCCTTACGTCGTGATTTTTTATGGTCACGTCGTGACTCTAGTCAAATTAGGGTTTCTGACACGTGTCATCCTCTCAGACAACTATAACTTCAGAAGGTCATAACTTTCGCATACGAACTTCATTTTTTACAATCTTTATATCCACACGTAGGTAATTCCGAGTTCTACAACTTTGTTTTGGATTCCTATAGCTAATTCTAAGCCTATTTTAAATTCCTCTTGTTATACAGATTTTATAGTGTTAGAGTTTATCATAACTTCTTCATGTGATGTCAGATTTAGCCATTTATTATATTTTTGGAATCGTATGGACATATACTTTGATTTATACTATAAATAATGTATGAAAGTTCATATTTGTATTAGAATTTATCATGAACTACATAGTAAGTTTATCACATTACTAGTTTAACAAAATCATATTACATGATTGGTATAATCACATGTGATTGTTATTGACCTATATTGACGAGTGTTACATATATATTCTTAATACATGATGTGATAAGATTTAATTTTGATGTTTTGTAGGATCGAAGAAAAGAAAGGAAGCTTGAAAAGAAGAGTGAACTGATTCTGATCGTGAACAGATGGATTTCGATCGCATGGTTCGATGATCAAATGGTTGAGCTGTTGCTTAGGAGTTATGATAAATTTCTTAGGAATATATTTAGCAACATAGTTTTCAATTATATTTGCATTGTAAGGACAAGTTTTCTGCACTTTTTATAAATAAAGAAACTTTCTTTTTTATCTTATTTTAAGTTTCCTTGCAATGGCATTTGTGAAAAATGTTGTTTATATGTTTCCATTAGTATCAATGTTGAAAGATGTTTGATTCGTAATTGCATCAATTGTGGTAGTGTCATAATTTTCTAAGTAAGGAAAGATTCTCATCGCCCAAGTTTTAATTGGATAGAAACTTAGAATCATATGATTTGAATCATGCGATGTATGAAAATCTTGGTACTTGGGAAAATTGGGACTAATTCCTTGGTCACATAAGTATGTAAGTCAAGTGAAAGACCAAAGGATCTAGTACACATTGATGTGCATTGGTCAGATCCATCACAAAGAATGATAAAGGCAATTCGCCATGATTTACTAATGGTTCAGTAAATATGATTGTGCTTACAAGATTAAGTATAATTCTGATACTTTGAAAAGGATTCAATGTATAGCAGAACGACTAAGAAGAATCAAATTAGGCAGAAAGATAAAAGGTTTCTTGAATCTGAAAGGAAAGGAGAGTACCTTAGTATCATGTTTTATGATCATCCTATTGATTATGAAACCATGTCACAATTGATCCTCTAAGGACAACTTAGTGCACTTGTATGACTAAAAAGAGGAATCGAGTATTGTTGAAATGGTTAAATCAAATAGGTGAATCATACTTCATTCCAAAATCAAGTCTTAGAGTCATACTCCAAGATTGTACATTGAGTGACATATCTTAATTAGGTTTGTAATTTCTCATGAAATGTGGAGTAGAAAATTTTCTTATTCTTTCACATTTGAAATTGGTAGTTGTGATGTTTTGGATAAAATAAAGATCAACTAAGACCAGTTACATTAAGTGTTGTCTTGATAAGGTCTCACACTAACTATTGAATATATATTTGTCAAGCAATGGTTCTTGACAGAGAATCTTATATGTCAAGAGGTCAGTAGGAATCTTAATGATCCTGAAAGGTTCAAGAACTAATCAAGAATAAACCTATTGTTTATCACTAGCACACGACTTGAGGTTTATAACCTATCGTGTTGACATATTCTTGTTTCGTTTCTATGCCTATTCTAGTTGGTTTGACTATGCGTGTGAGTTCTATGAGTTCTCAATTGTTTGCATAAGGCAAATCACCTTAATCAATGGAAATTATATTAATATGTGGGAGTGAGCTACTAAATAACTTGGAAGCAATGGTAGGACCTCTTGTGCTACCAGATGGCAAGAAATTAAGATTAAACAAGTTCAGTCCATATGAATTTGGATTTCTGATAAACCTTGTCTTATGATAGTGGTTGGAAATGACAAGTTTATATGGATAGGAACACATACAACATAAAATCTAAGTGGCAAAAGGTCTCTCTCCAATTCAAAAAAATGATTGTGAGGAAACGCTTTCACTAAGTAGATTTTAGAGGATTAGAGTTAGCATTTGCGACAATTGCATTCTCAAATTCGAGTATGATTACGACATCCATTTTCATAGTTCGAATGGTGAGAAATTGGCAATTAGTATAACCATTCGGGACTTATTGTTTTAAGTTCTGAAAGGTTTAAACACACATTTCTGCAATTTAATCTGAAAGGTGTATGAGCTTCAGAAATCTGTGAAGGGTTTTGAGCATTCTAACACTCTTAAGGTGTACATGCAACCCTAAATACCTTGGATCTATGTTTTCTCTATTATACATGCAAATATCAATTTTCCAAGGTATTGTTCTAACTAGCATAATAAGAAGTACATATAATATAAGTTCTAGTAGAACTACATACCTCTTTGTTGTAGCTTGATTCCATGGAGCTTAAGAGCCTAGTGCCTCAAGTGTGACACCTCAAATGGTTCACACAACATCACCAACATCTTGGCATAACTCTAGAGAAAAGGTTCCTATGCTCAAATCGGCTAGCCCTCATGAGTACAGACACTAGTCCCAATTTCTTAAGCCATAGGGTCCTTATATATGGTGGCTATTAAGGTTACACCATGTAACTCATGTCTTTCCATATTCTTCATGATCCATGGGTTAAAACCTCCATGGAGTATCCATGGGTTACTCCATGGGTTTAGCCCAACATGAAGAACTATGGATCATAAGCCCACATATATAAGAATAAATGATTTACACAATCAATCCTCATATATTTAATTAGTCTCCTTTTGATCACAAAATTAATTCCAAATTAATTCTTGATCAATACTAATTAAATAATATGATTTCATATTAATATATTAGAACTTATAATATATTAACAAATCATAATTATCCTTTTCTCACAAAAGTCTATCCAAATTGTTCGAATGCCATGCAACCCAAATGGACCATGCTAATCGGGTCAAGTACATACCAGTTATATTTATGTACTTAGACACTAATCCAACAGTCTCCCACTTGGATAAGTCTAAAACTATTATTGCGTATGACTTCAAAACTCGACTATCAATCGTAGCTCTTAAAAGCTGCTGTCGAACTCTGAACAAATCAATGACACATCCATTAGATGAGGGATCATATATTCCTCCATTCTAGATATCATATGGACTGAGACATGGATTATAATCATTCTCTCTATCTATTTGTTGTTTCCCGATTTCCAATTTATGATGACCAACTAATTGAACAAATCACATCAGTCCAGGCTTGGCCAAGCACTTCGGGGCGTCATCACTAAATCATCGAGGGGCCCATAGATATCACTTTTATCCCTCCAAGGGTAAAAGGGTTGGATAAACTTTGACTCATATGCTTGTTCTACTACTTTTTGAATCATACACAAAGGCATGTTTCATAACATCGAGTTACCAATGCGTTTGCGTACAATAAATGTATAACCAACTCGTAGGCAACAACTCATATCTCTAGGTTTGAAGAATATAAGATATTATCGTCTCATGATCACTCGTGATAAAATCCATGAAGTGAGTCAAATGAGCATGGGTTTAATCCAATACTCAGAACTTATGAGCACTCATGGATGTTGCAAGAACTCTTACTATGTCCACTACCTTGGACATCTACAAACCAGCTTCATGACAGTCTTAATTCATATCTACTTCCAACATATGACCAAATGTGGATGGTTTGAATAATTTAGTCATTCAGGAAGAACGGTCTAGTTATTCTGGAAGTCAAAACATGCAAAGTGAAACACAAAAATAATTGAATCCAATATGGTCTCAGAACTTATGAATATAAATAGAACACCTTTTATTTATGACCATATTGATTACACATTATTCATTACATACCGTTTCAAACTATCAACTTTATACTTGAATTAAAACAATAGTTGTCCCATGCTCCGAGCATGTACACTATGTTTTCTAAACACTAGTCATGCTATACACCAAGTATGCACACTATGTTTTTCCAAACATTAGTTATGCCATACACCAAGTATGCACTCTAATTTTGTCTATGATCGTTACTTTGTGAAATAAATCGATTAAACATAATTCCAATGATTCTCATTTCACAATCCCAAATCCTTACCGCAAATGCAAGAATTCCAAATTCCTGCCATCTACCAAAAATCTGTTAGATTTTAAACTTATATGCACTGATCCTCTATGATGATTATGCACAAAGTCACAAAGACTTGTCAACAGACATTACAGAGTATTCTAATGGAGATCACCTCCATGGAAATCAAGTCTCATATTCAAAGTACATTGCTTTGAACATTCTTCTTGCATTAAGTTTCCTAATCTTACATAGATTTAATGAATAACTTCCACCTATGGGAACATTTCCATATTTCCATTTTGACTATCACTTCTAAACAAGAGTTACCTTTTTTTTTCAGAATATGTTAAAATGGTCCACTCCAAAAATTTACACCATACTTCCAACTATCCCTAAGCAACCAATTTTTGGTAAACCTAAGATTGTCCTCGACAATTGCTTAATCATTTTAGTCATATCCAGTTCTGGTACTTTTACCCTCTTAATGCTCTAGGCATTTGGAAAAATTTAGAACAGAAGAATATTGTAAGACATGCAATCGATACTATATCCTAAGCATATGGGACACGATTCATGATGTCTCACATAAAGACATGATACTAGACTAGTCTTTTTGCTATAATATTTCTATTTCTATTTGCCAAGTTCTCATAATTCAGATTATGAAAAGGGATGTCGTAATCATAATTGAATTTTAGAAAGCAAATAATGTTCCTATATATAGAATTTCCTTATGTTAAACCATTCCAACATAACATTCATATATATACTTGACTAAATTTGATTAAAATCTCACGATCTAAGCTTTTAGATTTGAAATGAAGTACAAATTTCCTCTCCCTTAATTGTAGCAGAACAACTTTTCCCGATTGAAACTTTTGTTTTTTATAATTCATATTGCTAACTTGCAACACTTATCATAATTATCATGCTCTCAGTAACATGATGATTATTATCATAACACTTATTCTCCCACTAGCTTTGACATGTACTCAGAAATCAGCTGGACTTCTAGAAATAAATACTTTATTGACTTTCTTACCAAAGTTCAAATTTCTACTACGAGATGCTTTGATAAAACTTTATCAAGATCATACACATTTCCGTAGATAACACACATGTGTGTCTAAACAATTTTAGAACTATGAAAAGGGATGTCGTAATCATAGTCTCAATTGGTTAGACCTTTGCCATTCCTCACAAGTCCATGTTAATATGCCAGTTAACCACACACACTACACTAACAACTTTGAGAATGAAAATATCACAATTGCTATCTACTTAAAATCTACTTAGTGAAAGCCTTTCCTCACCATCATTTTCATGAATCGGAGAGAAACCTTATGACACTTAGATTTTATGGTGTATGTTTACCTATCCATTTGAATTTGTCAAAACCATAATCACAAGACAAGGTTAGTGACAAATTCAAACTCATATGGATTAAACTTGTGTTGTCTTAACTTCTTGCCACCTGGCAGCACAAGGGCCTGCCATTGCTTCCAAGTTGTTATGCAACCAATTGAGAACTCTTAGAATTCATATGCAAATCCAACTTTAACTGGAATGGGCACAGAAATAGGAATATGTCAACACGATAGGTTATAAACCTCAAGTCGTGAGCTAGTGATAAACTATAGGTTTCATTCTTGATTAGGTCTTGAAATTCTTTCAGGATCTTTAAGACTCCCACTGTCCTCTTGACATATAAGACTCTTTTTCCAAATATTCAAGAGATAGTGCGGATTCATATCAAGACAAACACTTCACACAATTAGCCTAAGTTAGTCTCTGTTTTATCCAAAACATCACAACTTACCAATTTCAAATGTATAAGAGTAGGACACATTTTACTCTTACATTTGACAAGTGTTAATAAACCTTCTTCAAGATGTGTCACTCAAACTAAAATCTTGGAGTATGACTCTTGGACTTGTTTTGGAACGCAGTATGACTCATCTTCTTGATTTAACCATTTCAACAATTCACGATTCCTCTTTTTAGTCATAAGAATGCACTAAGATGACCTTAGAGGAGAAATTGTGAAATGGTTTCTTAATCATCAAGATGACCACTAAACATGATACTAAAGTACTCTCCCATCTTTTCAGATTTGAGAAACTTTTATCTTTCTGCCTAATTTTATTCTTCTCTTTCGTTCTGCCATACATCAAAACTTTTCCAATGTTTCAGAATTATACTTAAACTTGTAAGTATAACCATATTTACTAAACTTTAGTAAATCATGACGAATAGTCTTATCAATCTTTTGTGGTGGACTTGACCAGTGCACAAGAATGGGTACTCGATCCATTAGTCCTTCACTTGACTCACATATACATGTGAACAAGGAATTAGTCTTAATTTTCCAAAGATGAAGATTTTCATTCATCCTACTATACAACTTGCATGATTCCAAGTTTCGGTCCAGTTGAAACTTAGGTGATGAGAATCTTTCCTTATTTGGTAAATTTAGACACTACCACAAATGAAAGAATCAAATTCATATTTCCATTATTGCTAGAAACAAACAAATATCAATTTTCAATAAAAGCCATTACAAGGAGATATAAAATAAAATAAAATCAAATTTTTATTTATTTATAAACTGCGGAAATTTTTTTCCTTACAATGCAACTTAAATGAAAAACTATGCCATTACATATTTTCTAGCAAACTATCATAACTCCTAAGTAGCAGCTCAAGAATTCGATCTTCGAACCATGCAATTAAAATCCATCTTCGTGATCAGATTCAACATACTCTTTCTTTAAGTTTCCTTCCCTTTGCATGATCGTGCCATACATCAAAATGTATTAAGAATATCCAAATGGGAACTTAATTGAGTTACATAGTGGACTTACCTGAAGCAGAGGTGAAGCTTTTTGACTAGACCTTCTTTCAGATCTTTCAGGTAGTTAGGGAAGCTTTGCAACCAATTCCCCTTCCTTTTAGCAATAGAAACATATGGACTCTTTGGGAATGGTACACTGGACTATCTCAGACTTGCCTTTCTCTTTACCAATTGGTCAACCGCGTTGACTATGGTCAATCCCTTTCCTTGGGAAGAGAAGGCTTTTCTAGATATCCAATGTTACCATCGTCAATTTCCATGGAAGTCTGGGAAGCTGATCTTCTTAATCAAATTTCCTCTACCAGTGCTCCAAATCATTGCTGATTCAGCAGCACCAAGCAAATAGATAATATCATTAAGGGTCATGTCATAGTCTTTTACATAGTAGTCCTAAAAGAACTCACTATGTGACTTAAGAAGTGATTGAAGAACTTAGTCAACATCCAACTTCCTCAAGACTTTGACACCCAGCTCTCCCGGCTTGTCAATATGTGACTTTATCTCCAAGATGTGAGCACACATAGACTTTGCTTGCCAATAGGGCTTGAGTGACCTTAAACTATTCAAGAAATTTTGGGTTAGGGAGAATAATTGGAGGAGGTGGAGGGAGTGAAGAATGATTTCTAGGACATCATTTTCATTAGGAAATCTTGTTCCAAAAGTTTTGGGAAGATCATATTTTCTGAACCAGACATCTTTTGGGAGATATTCAAGATAGTTGATTTAAAGTCCTTAATATAACACCCAATATGAAATATTAAGGCTAGGACCCAACACAATATTTTATAACTTGGAAGAGGGATGTCGTAATCCAAGCTATAGAATATTTGAAGGTAGGCGAATGACGATTCACCAATTTCCACCAAGAAAAACGAAATAATTTATTAGGTTTTAATTGAATTTGAAACTCCTAGATCTTTTGCGATTCATTGAACTTTTCAATGGCATGTTTCAATCTCGATTGTGCCCTCTCAAAATGTAACAACCCGTTATTTCAGGTCATTATAAATCGAGTCTTGTAACCTCTTTGGAATGTAATAGGATTATCATCGATAAATGAATTATTCAAAAGCTCTGTTTGGAGTACGCTATGTAGTAGATATCGTCTTAAGGTTTCCAAATATATAAAGAACACTAAAATCCGAGTTATAACGAAGAAGTTATGACCATTCTAAGTTTTCCGACAAAACCGGCAATACGGATTTACGTAAAAATGCGAAGTCTCGAAAAAATACTTTTTGACCTTAGGTGTCTAAATGAAAGTCATAGATATCACTAAGCTGCAAACATACACGAAAAGAACGCCCAAATCCGACATCAGATAAAGAAGTTATGAATTTTAGAAGAATTTCCTTAATCACGTCATTTTAATAAATAAATAATAAAAATAATTTCGGAATTTGCCGACGGAGTCTAAACGAAAGTTGTAGAGCGTAGTCTCACCTACGCGTGGATATAAAGACCATTGAAAACGGAGATCGTATGAAGAAGATATGATTTTTTGAAGTTTATTAAATAAATTATATATAAATTTTATTATAAATTCTTGGTATTATCCGAAGGAGTCAGCAGATAGGGCCGAAGTACGCCCTACGTACCCCCGTACGCCCCGCGTACTCAAGGCCAAGGCTGCGGTCCGTCCACGTCTCCCCTATGCGAGCCTACACCCCCGTCCCATCCGAAGTCCGAGGCAGTCGAGGACTCGGTCATGCATGACGTACGCGTACGCGCTGCGTACTAGCGTACGCCCCGCGTACCGAGGCGGTTCAGCATCCCTATAAATAGAGATGCGAGGGTTCCCGGGGTTTTTTCTCATTCTCTCTCAAGTTTTTTGCGTTTTGCCTCGTTTTCCGTGCCCGCACTACCCCGAAGCCCTGGTCATTTTGCTCAAAGTCCCGAAGGTCAATTCTACTCCCGAGATTCCCGAGGATCCCGAGAAAAATCCGTTTCCCGAGACGAAACTCTGCCTGGTTTTCCATCTCGCTATCTTCAAATTTTCAAGTGAGTTCGTACCCCCTTTTCATACACTTTCAAATACTTTAAATGTACTTTTAATACATTTCGGGGGAGAATACAAGTAAACACACTGTGATTATCGCGTGTTACATAAAGTTTCACTTTGCTCGTTTTATCAAATGAATCATATGTGAATCATAACTACTATATGAAAACTCTTGTTATACCTTTCATGCACCAAATTTATACAAAGTACATAGTATCTGAAGTAACCATCATTGTTAAACCATGTTGTGCATTCAAAGAACCTATGACTTATGCTTTGTCAAACATTGTGAAAAAGAATAAACTTTGCATGCAAGCCTACCACTTTAATACAAACTTAGTTGACAATCCGTGAGACATGTACATCTTCAAACACTGCCTTTTTGCTAAAAGGTATCGCTACAAGTCCTGTCTATAACCAGAGTCTCCCGTTCGGAGAACGTGTCAAATGTGTATAGATCTATACGGGAAGTCATGATCTCGCGCCCTGACTGTTAGCTACAGTCCATCTTTTGGGGTGACAGTTTGTCATAACGCTACGACGCCTGAAGAACGTCGATACAGGCATATTATGTATAGTATGGTTATAAAACTCATCGGATAGACAATTATTATAGTATGGCTAATTGATGAATGAGTGGTTATTAAAACTATTCTTTATCTAACACCTGAATTCTTCTTATAGGTTTTATTATATAAACCTATGCTTCAATCTTCTAAAAGCATATCGCTTGCTTTCAGTTTTAGTCTTGGACATTAGGCTAACGATTACTTTAGGAAAATATGGGATTTTCCTGTATACAAACCAACAACTAATAGGAAAATAAGGGTTTTTCTTGATTCAACTAGCTGCATTTCTACAACACAAATATTCTCATGCATTCCTTCATTTATAAGAAAATAAGGGATTTTCTTGGAAAACATACACTCATTTGGAATGGCATTCGACTTTTCTAAAACCACTTATGAACTCACCAACTTAAATGTTGACACTTTCTCTTTGAAATAACTTGTATTCTCAGGGAACCGCTAAGCAGGTTGGAAATCAACTTTTGGGGATTAACGTACTGGCGTTAATTACTTCTTTTGAATGATATTATGTATTTACCTTTTTGAACATGTAATGAATTCTATTACGTAAACATTTTTAAAACCTTTATATATATGTATGGTGGTGTGTACTTTCCTTTCTATGAACTGTTATGATACTGAGTATGACGTCCTCCGCCCCTGAACGTTTCCGCCGTTCTGGTTTGGGGGTGTGACAGATTGGTATCAGAGCAATGTTTATAGGGAATTAAGTATATCAAAACCATTTTTGGTATACAACTATAAACTCAACTGGGCGAAAACACTCTGAGAATAGCCATACTTTTGAAATTAAAGCTTATTTAGTTTTTGTAAAGTAGGCGCGCACTCATTTCATACTAATAACAGTTTCATATCAGATCATTTTAGAAGTATTATAAATAAGTTGTGCAGTGCAGGTACGCCTTGGGACATGTAATCGGAACTGGGAAGAATATAGCCTGATCAACTATATTTGTCCGAGAGCCGACTAACGTATGCCAAGGAGTGTCTGCAGTGGACAACAAATTTAAAACTTACCAAAAGCATATCGTTAAATAATACTAAGGGAGTATTTGAGTATCAACGACCATTAAAACTTAAAGGTAAAATTCATGTACTCTAGCTTATAGTAAATTCTTAACCTTATTCTCGTACAGACTCAATGGCTGGATTCCATCACCCCAATGACCCCTACTACCCCAACCAAGGTAATGGAGGATGGATCGAAGAAGATCCTGAAGAAGACGAAGAGCCTATAGAGTTGGATGAAGGAGATGACTCTGGTACAGATTCGGAGCCAGAGGTTATCAATCCACTGGCCCCACAATCCCCCGTCCATGTGACGAACTTCCAAGGACCCAATCCTGTGTGGGGGAGTCACCTCCATCATTGGAGCCAGCAACAGAGCTTACGCCCTCCCTACGGCATGTGCCGAGATTTCTACGATGTCCACGGCGGAGGTTCAGCCGATCGGGCACTCCCAGTCATGGTGGGCAAACTCGCCAACCAGTCCTACCAATCCGGAGTTCAAGCTAGCCGGATTCGGGAAGTCAACGTGGAAGTACAGGTTCACACTTCTGACATCCGTAGACTGGACAAAGCTCAAGACAATGCCCAACACCAAACTGAGGCATTTCAGGAGCAAATGATTGCGGCGCTCGCCGAATTAAGGGAGCAACAAGCCGCTTTTGATAAGCGTCTAATGGAGTCAAAGCAATCAGATGCGGAGTCAAGCTCCAAGCGCAACCTACGTCGCAAGTAGTGCTTATCGATGACTCAAATTTTGTTATAACTTAGGACCTCGGCTAAAAGTCTTTAAAATTCTTGAACTTTGTAACCGGAGACCCTTATAGGGGTCAAAATTTTGTAATCATTGTATCAACTATTATATTAATATAAGTGGCACTATTATCACTACGAGGAGTATTTCGTTCAATCCTTAAAAGGTCATCGAGACACCGAATGCTTGATTTATAATTGCAGTCTCACAAATAACTTTCATTCTTCTATTTTGAGACTCATACATTTTCTATGCCATGAAATTCTTATCCTTATCTTTTCAACCTATAGTTGAAGGATGCCTCCGCGTAGGAACCCAAGACGAAACAACGGTGGGGAAGCACCTACACCACCACCACCTCCACCACCAACGTATGATCCGGCCATGGTCCAGGCTGCTATCACAGCAACAGTAACAACAGCTCTCTTGCAAATAAACTCCAATGTAAACGGAGGTACAGGAAGCAGCACGAATCATTCCAATCCTGGCGCTGGTCATGGCCAAGTAAGGGAATGTACTTACAAGGAGTTCTCCAACTCTAAGCCGAAGACTTTTAATGGCCTTGGGGGAGTCATTGCACTAATGCAATGGTTCGAAAAGACCGAAACGGTCTTCGAGATCTGCTCATGCCAGGAAGCAAGCAAGGTTAAGTTTGCTGCTTGCACCTTCATAGATCGAGCCCTCACTTGGTGGAAAAGCCATGTGAGTTCAGTGACACTCACTGTCGCCAACGCCATGAGTTGGGAGGACCTGAAGGTTCTAATACTGGAAGAATACTGCTCAAGGGGCGAGGTGCAAAAGCTCGAGCATGAACTCTGGAATCTGAAGATGAATGGGACTGATCTAGTCGCCTACACAGCTAGGTTCAACGACCTCGCTGCATTGTGCCCTACCATGGTCAACCCAGAATCAAAGAAGGTTGAAAGGTGCATTTGGGGGTTGTCACCCCTGATTCAAGGGCATGTCCTAGCTTCCAACCCTACTACCTACAATAACGCTAAACGCCTGGCTCAGCAACTTATCCACCACAGGGTAAAACAGGGTACCATTGCAGCTACCGCCCCTCCATCTAAAGAGGCACAGGGCCAGAGTAGGCCTTGGAACAAGAGAAGGGGGCAAACCCTACAGGAGAAGCCCAAGAAACAACAAGTAGTAGCGACCCACGCTATTACTATACCTACCAACACTGCCCCCACAAGCTCTTACAATGGGAAACTTCCGAAATGCAACCAATGCAACTTCCACCACCACGGTCTCCGTCGTGACCTCCAGTGCACTAGGTGCAATAAGAAAGGGCATACAGCCCGCTACTGCAAAGAACCGACCCAACAATCCGCCCCCACTGCTAATACCGGAGTAAGCCGCGCCTGCTTTGAATGCGGAGACACGGGGCACTACCGCAGGGACTGCCCGAAGGCAAACAACAGGAATACCGGCGGAAGAGGCCGAGTATTCGCAATGGGACAAGATGAAGCCGTTGCGGACCCCACTGTTGTTACAAGTACGTTTCTTCTCGATAACTCGTATGCATGCATTTTGTTTGATAGTGGAGCGGAGAGAAGTTTTGTGAGTCACGATTTTAAAGGCCTGCTAAAACCATTACCACAATCATTAAGTGAACCATTTATAGTAGAAATGGCCAACGGTAAAACCGAAGACACTAAGGAGATATACTTAAACTGTACCCTAACTCAAAACGATAATCCGTTTCCAATCAACCTCATGCCAGTCTCGATCAAGAGTTTTGATGTCATCATTGGCATGGATTGGCTGAGTTCTCATCATGTTGACATTTTATGTTACGATAAGGCCGTTCGCCTTAATCTGCCAACCGGCGAAACTTTCTTTGTCTTGGGCGACAAACCCAGTACCACTCTTCGTATCATCTCAAGTATCTAAGCCCAGAAGTGTCTACGCAAGGAGTATCACACGTTTTTGGCACATGTCGTGGATGTGAAACGCGAAGTCCAGGACATCAAGAACGTGCCTGACGTATGCGATTTTCCCGACGTTTTTCCCGAAGACCTTCCAGGAATATCACCTGCAAGACAAGTCGAATTCAGAATCGACCTGGTTCCCGGAGCTACCCCAGTAGCCAAAGCGCCCTATCGGTTAGCCCCGGCGGAGATGCAAGAGCTATCATCCAACTGAATGAGCTACTCGGAAAAGGATTCATCAGGCCGAGCTTCTCGCCTTGGGGAGCACCTGTGTTATTCATGAAAAAGAAGGATGGATCATTCTGGATGTGCATAGACTACCTAGAACTCAACAAACTTACCATCAAGAACCGATATCCCCTACCCCGAATCGACGACTTATTCGACTAACTCCAAGGAGCCAACTACTTCTCCAAGATCGATTTGAGATCGCGATATCACCAGCTGCGGGTCCTGGAGAGTGACGTTCCCAAGACGGCCTTCCGAACGAGATACGGGCATTACGAGTTCGTAGTGATGCCGTTCGGACTAACTAATGCGCCGGCCATATTCATGGATCTAATGAATCGGGTATGTTGTCTATTCTTGGATAAATTTGTGATAGTATTCATAGACGACATACTCATTTATTCGAAGAATAAAGAAGAGCATAGTCAACATCTAAGACAAGTCTTAGAGATGTTGTGAACTGAAAGACTTTATGCTAAGTTCTCAAAATGCGAGTTTTGGATTAGAAAGGTGGACTTCCTCGGTCGCGTGGTCAGCAAGGAAGGAATCCACGTGGATCCATAAAAAATCAAGGCTATCAAAAATTGGTCTGCACCAACTACGCCAACGGAGATTCGCCAATTTCTAGGTCTTGTTGGTTATTACTGAAGGTTCATTCAGAACTTCTCCAGCATCGCCAAGCCTCTTACCGCCTTAACTCATAAGGGTGTGACCTACAACTGGGGAGAAAAACAAGATGATGCATTTCAAAATCTGAAACAGGCCCTTTGCAGTGCGCCCATTCTTTCTCTTCCAGAGGGTATCGAAGATTTTGTGGTGTATTGCGACGCTTCGAAGCAAGGGTTGGGCTGTGTTCTAATGCAGAGAGGAAAGGTTATTGCATATGCCTCACGACAACTGAAAACGCATGAAGTCAACTACACCACTCATGACCTAGAACTTGGAGCAGTGGTCTTCGCTCTGAAAATTTGGAGGCACTACCTATACGGGACCAAGTGCACCATCTTTACTGACCACAAGAGCCTTCAACACATCTTCGACCAGAAGGAGTTGAACATGAGACAACGATGTTGGGTCGAATTGCTCAACGACTACGAATGTGAGATTCGCTATCATCCGGGAAAGGCAAACGTCGTTGCCGATGCCCTTAGTCGTAAGGAGTATTCTGGTCGAAGAGTGAAGTCATTAACAATGTCGATCCATTCGCGTCTGTCATCACAAGTCAAAGAAGCTCAAATAGAGGCCTTGAAACCCGAAAACGTGACAGGTGAGACCCTTAGGGGGATGGACAAGAACCTAGAAATCAAGAGTGACGGAGTACGCTACCTCATGAACCGAATCTGGACACCCAAGTTTGGTGGGTTCAGAGAGGTAGGTTATGGATGAAGCACACAAGACTCCATACTCCGTGCACCCAGGGTCATATAAGATGTATCTAGATCTCAAGCAACTTTACTGGTGGCCAAACATGAAAGCAGAGATTGCTACCTATGTGAGCAAGTGCTTGACTTGCGCCAAGATAAAAATAGAACACCAAAAACCCTCAGGTCTACTCCATCAACCCGAAATACCTGAGTGGAAATGGGAACAGATTTCCATGGACTTCATAACGAAACTGCCCAAAACTCAGGGTGGCCAAGATACTATTTGGGTGATCGTCGACAGGCTAACCAAGTCCGCTCATTTCTTACCAATCAAAGAAACTGATAAGATGGAAAAACTATCGAGAATATACATCCGAGAGATCGTACGACTTCATGGAGTGCCAATGTCTATCATCTCGGACAGAGACAGCAGATTCACTTCCAGATTATGGCAATCATTGCAAAAATCCATGGGAACAAGGTTGGATATGAGTACAGCCTATCACCCACAAACTGACGGACAGAATGAGAGAACGATCCAAACCTTGGAAGACATGTTGCGAGCATGTGTAATCGACTTTGGTAAAGCGTGGGATGTTCACTTACCTTTAGTCGAGTTCTCTTATAACAACAGTTATCATACTACTATCAAGACTGCTCCATTTGAAGCCCTTTACAGCCGTAAGTGCAGATTACCTCTGTGCTGGACGGAAGTAGGCGACACGCAGTTGGCAAAAGGTCTAGTCGCTGATAGCACCCTCATTGGTCTAGAGATCATCAGAGAAACGACTGAAAAGATCGTGCAAATACGAGAACGACTGACAGCCTCGAGGGATAGGCAAAAGAGCTATGCCGACAAGAGACGAAAACCCTTGGAATTTCAGATTGGTGACCGTGTACTGCTTAAGGTCTCACCCTGGAAAGGCATGATACGCTTTGGAAAGCGTGGGAAACTAAATCCTCGGTACATTGGACCCTTCAAAATCATTTCATGAATTGGTCCAGTGGCTTACAAACTCCAACTTCCGATCGAGCTTAACAAAGTACATCTAGTATTCCACGTATCGAACCTGAAAAAGTGTTTGTCCGACGAAACACTTGTGATTCCACTCGACAAAATCGAGCTTAACGAAAATCTTAACTTTGTGGAAGAACCTGTCGAGATCATGGATAGGGAAGTTAAACGAATTAAACAGAGTCGCATACCAATAGTAAAGGTCCGTTGGAATGCTAAGAGGGGACCTGAGTTCACGTAGGAACGAGAAGATCAGATGCAACAGAAATATCTGCATCTTTTCCTCAGCCCCTAAAACTTTTCTCTTGTATTTAATTTCGGGACGAAATTCCCTCTAACGGGGGGATGATGTAACAACCCGTTATTTCAGGTCATTATAAATCGAGTCTTGTAACCTCTTTGGAATGTAATAGGATTATCATCGATAAATGAATTATTCAAAAGCTCTATTTGGAGTACGCTATGTAGTAGATGTAACAACCCGTTATCCCGGGCATTATAAACCGAGTCTTGTAACCCCTTTTGAATGTAATGGGAATATCATCGATAAATGAATTGTTCAAAAGCTCTGATTTGGAGTACGCTATGTAGTAGATACCGTCTTAAAGGTTCCAAATAAATAAAGAACACTAAAATCTGAGTTATGGCGAAGAAGCTATGACCATTCTAAGATTTCTGTCAAAACCGACAACACCGATCAAACGAAAAACGCAAAGTTTCAATACGATAACATTTAGCCTTAGGTATCTAAATGAAAGTCATAGATAACATTAAACCGTGAGCGTACACAAAAAGAACGTCCAAATCTGACTTCGCATGAGGAAGTTATGATTTTTCAAAGAAATTCCTTAAAAACGATTAGTTATAAAATAAATAATAAAAATAATTTTGGAATTTGCCAACGGAGTCTAAACGAAAGTTGTAGATCGTAGTCTCACCTACGCGTGGATATAAAGACCATCGAAAACGGAGTTCGTATGAAGAAGATATGGATTTTTGAAGTTTATTAAATAAATTAATTAATTATTTAATTCAAAATTCGGATATTATCCGAAGAGGAGTCAGCGTCCTTCTCCGAAGTACGCGCTGCGTACTCCTGTACGCCCCGCGTAACCGAGAGGATTGGCCTCAGATCGTCCACGTCGCCATATCCGAGGAAGCCGACCCGTCCGACCCGTCCGACCCGTCCGATCCGACGTCCCATCCGACCCGGCGTCCCATCCGACCCACCTCCCCAGCAACCCGTCCCATCCGACCCGATAACCCAAGAACCCGTCCCATCCGAACCGAAGCAGTCGAGGCTTCGGTCATGCATGACGTACGCGTACGCAGCGCGTACGAGCGTACGCCCCGCGTACCGAGGCAGACTTGCCTTCCTATAAATAGAATGCGAGGGTTTCCAAAGAAGGGGTTCATTTCTCTTCTCTCTCTCTCTCAGCATTTCCTCGTTTTCCGTGTCCGTTCAAACCCAAAACTCTGGTCTTTTTGGCTCAAGTCCCGAAGGCCGATTCTACTCCCGAGATTTCCGAGAATCCCAAGAAAAATCAGTTTCCCGAGACGAAACTCTGCTCGGTTTTCCACCTCACAATCTTCAAACTATCAAGTGAGTTCATATCCCCTTCGAACACTCTTTAAATACATTTTAAATGTTTTATACTCTTTTTGGGGAGGAATACAAGTAAACACACGACTAAATTCGTGTGAAACATTAACCTTTTGATATACTTTTCATACTGTTGTTTTAACTATCCTGTGAAGTTATTATGATACAAAACCCCTCACAACACAGCTTTACCCTCTTTGGGATATAATATGTTTATAAATAGAAATATGTTTTATTTATACGTTTACATACAAACACATCATATCAAGGGTAACATTCTTTACTAAGTCATTTCATGCATTCAAAGAACTTATGATTATGCTTTGTCAAACATTGTGAAAGAGGTTAAACTTTGCATACAAACTACTACCTTATTACGGACTTAGTTGAGAATCCATGAGTCGTGTATATCTTCAAACGTTACTTTCTTTATTAGAAAATAATGCAACAAGTCCTGTCTATAACCAGAGTCTCCCGTTCGGAGAACGTGTCAAATGTGTATAGATCTATACGGGAAGTCATGATCCCGCGCCCTGACTGTTAGCTACAGTCCGTCTTTTGGGGTGACAGTTGTCATAACGCTACGACGCCTGAAGAACGTCGCTACAGGCATATTATGTTTAGTATGGTTATAAAACTCATCGGATATACAATTATTATGGTATTATGCTTTTATGAACGAGTAGTCATTAAAACTATTCTTCATCTAATAAGTGCGATCTTCGTATAGCTTTACTATGTAAAACTATGACACAACTTACAAGCACGTCGCTTGCTTGCGATTTTCGGTCTTAGAGACTGCCAGTTATGTCAGGGAAATAAGGGTTTTTCCTGTATACAAACCAAACAACTAATAGGAAAATAAGGGATTTTCTCGGTACAATTAGTTGCAATTTACATCACGAACATTCATATGCATTGCATACTTTTATAAGAAAATAAGGGTTTTTTCTGGAAAACATGCAAACACTTTCGAATGGCATACATCTTCTCAAAACACTACTTATGAACTCACCAACTAAAATGTTGACACTTTTTCTTTGAAATAACTTGTATTCACAGGAAACCGCTAGCCAGGTAGCAACTACTTCTGAAGACTAACGCATTGGCGTTAGTAACATATTTTCGGATCACCATTTTATATTTGATTTCTTTTGCAAACATGTAACACCTACAATCATGTAAACTTTTCAAACATATTTATATTATGGTGGTGTGTACTTTCCTTTGTATGAACTGTTATGATACTGAATATGATGTCCTCCGCCCCCGAACGATTCCGCCGTTCAGGTTTGGGGGTGTGACAGATTGGTATCAGAGCTTCGTTTATAGTGAATTAAGTATATCAAAACCATTTTTTTTATACAACTATAAACTCAATTGGGCAAAAACACTCTGAGAAGAGTCATGCTTTTGAAATTAAATCTATTTAGTTTTTGTAAGTAAGCATGCATTCATTTAGTAACAGTTCCACATCGTACCATATTAGAAGTATTATTAATGAGTTGTGCAGTACGGGTACGCCATGGGACATGTAATCGGAACTGGGAAGGATATAGCCTGATCAACTATATTTGTCCGAGAGCCGACTAACGTGTGCCGAGGGGTGTCTGCAGTGGACAACAAATTTAAAAAAAAAAAAAAAAAAAAAAAAAAAAAAAAAAAAAAAAAAAACTTACCAAACCGTTATTAGAATCAAACACAATAATTTAAATGCTATAGGAGTAATTGCTATTTAAACTAACCTACATGTTTTGCATGTTCCGACTTTATTCAAATCTTATGACCCTATTTCTCGTACAGCCAAATGGCAGGATTTCACCACCCCAATGACCCCTACTTTCCCAACCAAGGCAACGGAGGATGGATCGAAGATGATCCAGAAGAGGATGAGGAACCCATAGAATTGGGTGATGACTCCGGTACTGACTCAGAACCTGAAGTGATCGATCCACCACCCATTCAACCTCCTGTCCATGTGAGGAACTTCCAAGGACCCACTCCCGTCTGGGGAAGTCACCTACATCATTGGAGCCAACAACAAGGCATACGCCCTCCCTACGGCATGTGTCGGGACTTCTACGATGTCCGCGGTGGCAGTTCGGCTGATCGAGCACTCCCGGTAATGGTTGGTAAGTTAGCCAATCAGTCCTATCAGTCCGGAGTACAAGCAAGCCGACTCCGGGATATCAACGTGGAAGTGCAGGTGCACACTTCCGATATCCGTAGACTGGACAAGATACAAGATAATGTCCAACTCCAGTCTGAGGCATTTCAGGCACAAATAATTGCAGCCCTAGCCGAGTTAAGGGAGCAACAAGCCGCTTTGGATCGACGCCTAATGGAATCGAAGCAATCAGATGCGGAGTCAAGCTCCAAGCGCAACCTACGTCGCAAGTAGTGCCTGCCAGGATTTCAAATTTTGTTATAAATTAGGACTTCGGATGCATATTGATGATGCGTAAACATACCAGTAACTTGGTGTTATAAAACGTATTGTTGTGTGTGATTTGATGAGTAAATTAAGCAAGCATATGAGTCGAAGTTTATCCATTCCTTTTACCCAATATGGGCTAAAAGCGATATCTGTGGGCCTTCAATGATTTAGTGATGAAACCCTAAGCGCTTGGCCAAGCTTGGATTGATTTGATTTGTTCAATTAGTTAGTCATCATAAATAGGAAATCGGGAAACAAAACATGAACAAAGAGAATGATTATAATCCATGTCTCAGTTTATACGATATCTTGTAGAACCGAGGAATATTTGATCCCTTATATAATGGACGGGTCAGAGTTCAACAACAGCTTTTGAGAGCTATGATTGTTGGTCGATTTTGAAGTCTTGTTTGCAATTATAGTTATTAGACTTATCGAAGTGGGAGACTGTTGGATTAGGTGTCTAATCCCATAAATATAATTGGTATGTACTTGACCCGATATTATCATGGTCCATTTCGGGTTGCCTTCACAGGAACAATTTGATAGGATGGATATATGAGAAAGAGGTTATTTGTGATTTATTAATATATTATAAGATTAATATATTAATTTAGAAATCATATTATTTAATTAGTATCGGTCAATAATTAATTTAATGATCAAACGAGATTGATTAAGTTTACAGGGACCGATTAGGTAAATCAGTATTATTTATAGTTTGGGCTAATGATCCAAGTTGATTAAGTTTAGGCTAATTCTATGTGGAAGTCCATGAAGAGTTAACCCAAAGGGCCTATCATATGGATCATTGGATTACCAAAGGTTTTAGGGTTTTATGTATGAAACCCTATGGATTCCAAACAATAAATTGAACCCCTAGCTTGGTAAAATCAACACCATGTATTCTAAGAAGAAGCTAGCCGATTTTGGTGTTTCTAAAATCTCTCTCATATTCCTCTAATTGTTCTTGGTGTTTTTAACTTGTTTAAGGCATCACACTTGAAGTGCTAAGCTCTTATAAAGCCAAGTTCTACAAGCTACAACAAAGAGGTAATCATCTAACTTGTTTTTTATTTTATGTTTCAAATAGCAATGTTGTATGCTAGTTAGGCTTCATGCTTTGGATAAAATGAAATTGCATGTATAATTATAGAAAACTTAGATCCAAGGCATTAGGGCACCATAGGAGTGTTATACTCCCTCCGTCCCGAAATAATATTCCACTGATAAAAAACACATATATTAAGAAAAAAGTAATTATGTAACTTTACTGAATAAAATGACAAATTTACCCTTTCATCTAAAACTTGGAGCCAACTTTTTCCCACCAATTTTTCCTATCACTTTTTAGTTCCCTGCATTTTCTTATCATAAAACGTAGATTTACAGTAAACTAAATTATTCCCACTAATTTTGGAGACAATTATTTTTATTGAAATTAAATAAGGAGCCAATTTATGGGTTAGAATCTTTTCAAGATCTGTCTCTTTTTAAACACAGGTATGTTACCTTCCACCCTTACAACCTTATCTCTTTCTATGTACCTCTCTCTCTCTCTCTCTCAACAATTACTCCACCATATCTTTCTTTCTTTCTCTCTCTCTCTCTCTCTGTCTCTCTCAAAGTGAACAACCAATTTTTTTGGTTTAGATATTCCTTTATTGATGCTCTCGATCATTCCCTCTTCAACTGCCCCTCCCCGATTAGTCGTTATCCATATCCTCCCATGTGAAGCCACCAGTCGGATATCGCCACAACCCATAGCAACATTGGAGACCTTCGGCCTAATTAACAACCAAGGTTTGTGTTTGTTCCTGTTGTCTATACTTGATTTTTTCCTGCTATCTGTTTTCATTCTTTTTCTTTTTGGTTTAGATATGCCTTTATTACTGCTCATGTCGATCGTTCCCTCTTCAAGCCGCCCCTCCCCTATTAGTCGTTATCCATATCCTCTCGTGTGAAGCCACCGGCCGGATATCGCCGCAACCGACAACAATATCGGAGACCTCCGACACCACAACCAAGGTTTGTTTTTGTTCCTATTGTCTACACTCAATTTTTTTCCTGCTATCTGCTTTAATTCATTTTCTCTTTTCATCCAAAAATTTGTAATCGAAATCTGCTGACCATAGAAAATTGGAAAATCAATAACAATACACCATTTGTATATTTCTGTTTTTAGTTTGTTTAAGTGAGCATTGTCAACAATTGTTATGTTTAGGAAGATTGTTTCTTAGACCAAACAAGATTCTTAATTCTTGCTTATGCAACTGCATCAAATGATATAGACACAAATTCCACTACACAAAGGATTATAAGGAAGAGTGTTGCTTAGACCAAACAAGATTTTTATTATTATGCAACTACATCAATTCATACAGACACAAAACTGATTTGTTTAAAAATTTGAATTACTACTGTTTTTTCAGTTGCGCCTGTTTGTTTTATGTATGTTTATAACTAGTACTTCTGACCAAGATTGATACTATTGTTGTTTTTTATTGCAAAACTTAAAATTTTGATGTTGCTATTGTTTTCTTAGATGCTACTGTATAGATCATTTCGATATTACACTCACTAAAAAGAATACTACTGTTGAACGATGTCACGCTATATATGAAGCCTTATTTCAAGCAAGTGTTTATGGAGAGTTACGAAGGGGTGCCATAAGTGATATTGCTTCATAATTCTCGGTATCAAACCGGACCGTTAGTCGCATTTGGCATAAGGATGAATTTCAAATTAATCATGGACTACCGGTTGTTTTATCTTCAAATATGGCAAAGGTTGTTGGACAAAAAAGGGTACAAGTTAATTTTAATCAAGTTTTAGATATTCCATTACGTCGTCGATCTAATATACAGTCTCTTTCAAAGTCTTTAAATGTTTATAAATCTACTGTGCATAGATGAATCAAGGAAGGTGCACTTCGACCACACACAAATTCCATTAAGCTGACTCTTACTCATGAGAAAAAGAGAGCAAGATTAGAATTATTTTTATCTAAAGTTAGGCGGTCATTATCAAGTCATATTCCCACATTTCATGAGATGTTTAATGTTATCCACATTGATGAAAAATGGTTTTACATGTCAAAACCATCAAGACGTTACTACCTTGTTCCCGGTGAAGATAAACCATTAAGAATATGTCAAAGGAAAAAAATTCACAAAGGTTATGTTTCTAGCGGTTGTGGTGAGACCAAGATTTGATGCATCTGGTGATGAAGTTTTTTTTGGGAAAAATTGGTATCTACATGTTGTAACAGCCCAAAATCTCAAGTATTGTTAAATTGCATTTTGGGGTGTTTTAAAGGGGAGACTCGGCGAGTTGGAGCCAGACTCGCCGAGTAGGGTCGCAGATTTGGTCGCGGGTTCGCGACTGGACTCGACGAGTCCAGGTGTGGACTCGGCGAGTCGACGCTGTTCAGCAGAAACCCTAGCCGTTTTGTATTGGGTCGTATTTAAGGGTTGTATGTCGTCATTTCACGTCTTTTGTCCGATTGTGGAGAACCCTAGACGACTGTGGCATTTGGAGCAAAACTTGAAGGCCATTATTGACTTTGAAGGAATTGTGGTGCAAGAAGAGGAAGGATTTTGGCCAAAGGAAGAGCAAGGGGGTCGAGTTCTGAGGTTTGGGGACACAGAGAGTATGTTTTCAAGTAAGGTTTCGGATCATCCCTGTTATTTTGATGTGTACACGAATTTAGGGTTTATGAAACCCATTTGGAGATTTGATGGATTATTATGTTGTTATACAAAGGTTTCTACCCTAGTAATAGGATGATTAGAGGTCCAGAAGTCCCATGAGTGTGTATCTCGGGAAAAACGTATCTCAGGAAGCAGTTGGATCGACTGCATGGCGTGGACTCGCCGAGTCGGATGATCAGACTCGACGAGTAGCTTGAAGATTCACTGGGACTCGCCGAGTTGTTCTTCAGACTCGGCGAGTGGAGTCGGGGTGGCCCCGCGATTCTTCCAGGAGTGACTCGTCGAGTCAAAGAGGATACTCGACGAGTAGAAGGGGAATCTCAGAGGATTGAAGGACGACCAGACTCGTCGAGTCGCCAGGGAACTCGCCGAGTCCAGTCGAGCTGACATTGGACTGTTGACCAGAGTTGACTGGTGTGATTCTTAGGGTCAGTTAACGTGGAAGATAGAAGTATTAAATAAGGGATATATGATGTTACAGGGAGCTTGTAGCTCGGAGGATCAAGTGCAAGGGATTTTAGGAGTTGCTATCTTCTAGTGTCCGCGAGGTGAGTCTTCTCACTATACCTCACCCGGAAGGGTTTGACTATGTGACCGGAAGGTCAAGTATGTTATGTATTATGTTTATATGCTATAAATGTAAGTTAGCTGCTACGCGTGATATACATGTTTATATATGGGCCGGAAGGCAAGGTGTTATGTGACAGGAAGGTCAGGTATGATATATGATATATGTGCTTTGTGTGTTAGAGTATATGTGTTATGTGTTATATGTGTATGGGCCGGAAGGCAATTATCTTGTGGATCGAAGGATCCGGGCCGGAAGGCAATGTTATGTGGATCGAAAGATCCGGGCCGGAAGGCAATGTTATGTGGATCGAAAGATCCGGGCCGGAAGGCAATGTTATGTGGACCGAACGGTCCGGGCCGGATGGCGTATGTGCGTAAGGTATATTGGGGAACTCACTAAGCTTCGTGCTTACGTTGTTTATGTTACGTTGTTTCAGGTTCTCACAGTAACGCGGGATGGCAACGGTTCGATTGTACACACCGAAGAAAGAGTTGTGTTTTGGAGGATCCTGGTCTTCTATTATAATGAAAATGAAACCATGTTTTGTAATTCGAATGTGAATACGATTTTAAACAAGTGTTTTTAATATTAAATTGATTATTTAAATAAAAAATTTTGTTTTTGGAAATTTTGGTGTTACAAATTGGTATCAGAGCCTTGGTTTGAGGGATTCGGACGCGCCTACGGGTAAATCTGGACTCAAACTGAGGAAGTAAGAAAAAAGTTTTCCAAATAAATGGTTTTCTAAAAGTGAATAAGAGTTCAAAGAGAAAGCAAGAAAGAGCAGTGTGTACAATCAGCCAGAGCCAAACGGTGATTTCCCAAAATACCCTTACTTTTGTATTATGAAATATCTATTATGCACTTTATGAGACATTATTGCATGCTAGAGACAGGCTAGGTACTTCACATCTTAGGACTAGAGTGGCCTGATTTGTGATGCCTTAGTCTAGGGTTTGCTGTTATATGTGCGTTATGCTTTTATGTGTATGTGATGAGTGAGAGTATCTAGTTAGAACGCACAAGGGGTAAAGCTACGGAGTACAGAGGTACTTCCGAGGGTGAGTCGAGAAGGTGGAGCTACCACAGATGGGGAGTCCTATGTATGCTTCAATGCTCGAATGCTGCTTGCTTTGTGCTTTGTGGAGTTATCGATGATGGGAGTCAGCTACCAAGTGAGTATGACGATACTCAGGAGGTAGAGGGCTGGCATCATTGGGAACTCTTCAGCAGCTGATAGCAAAGAAGTGGGAGGACAGCGGAAGGGACTAGGGAGTAAACCTAGCCAGATGAGTGCGCTGGTAGAGTAGAGGATTTCGCTGGAAAGCGAGCACGCGCGATGAGATTGGTGAAAGAGCAGGTTTATCAGCTACTTAGGAACTCTGGAATGGTCCGTGTGGAAAGTATGGGTAGATGTGGCAGGTAGTATGGGCCCGTACTACTGAAAGCAGAGGACCCATACTTGATACAGGGGGCATTCTGAAGGTCCTAAGGAACAGATTGAGGGGTGATGTTATGGTTCGGATACCATACATCGGAGCGGATACAGAGTGATGTTATGGTCAGGGCACCATACATCGGAACAGATTGAGATAGATGTTGTGGTTCGAGTGCTATACATTGGAGCAGGTTGAGGAATGGTGCAATGGTTCAGGTACCATACACCGAAGCATGTTGAGGAAGGATGTCATGGGATGAGTACCATGGTTCGTAGTGGATGATGCTTGTGGCTATCTTGTTATCCGGTTATCGATCGGACGAGCACGAGTGAGCGGGATGCGAGGATTCGCGAGATCCGGCGTGATGAGGTTGCTGCATTGTTGCGGGTTGAGTCGCCAGAATTGTTTGGGTCGATCAGGACCACTATGATTGAAGTAGTTTGATGAGCGATATGCGGCTTTCGCAGAGACGGCTGCCGCGACAGTTACAGCGGCTGTAGCAACGGCAAAGAAAGGGACTAGTCGGGGTTTTCAGTATCGGGACTTCTATTATGCGAAGCCTCCCACATCCGATGGAGTTCAGGACTCGATTGTTGCTATGAGATGGTTATCAGACATGGAGGGGTGTTTCTCCACGAGTTTATGCTTTGCTGATCAGAGGGTGGGGTGTGCTCTGAACCTATTGAGGCTCGGGGCGAAGGATTGGTGGAGGTTGACCACGAGGTCATTTTCCGATGCGCAGAGGGCTGCGGTTTCATGGGATCAATTCAGAGGGATGTTCAGTACTCGCTATGTTCCGCGAGATGAAAAGGAGAGATTGGCTCGGGAATTCCTTGAGCTGAAGCAGGATTTGGAGTCGGTGACTGAGATCACCAGGATGTTTATTGGGAGGGCGATGTTTCGCCCTGAGTTCGCTCCGGAGCAGGCTCAGATGCCCGATATTCGAGTAAGCTCAAGGGGGTATCAGACAGTTCGTGTCTGCGCGGAGGTGCGAGACCCTGTTGGAGTTGCAGAAGGCCGCCATGTGGCGTGAGTTAGAGGTTAAGTTGCAGTTGCGTGAGCTGGGACAGGCCCCGATGCAGTCGCAGTCGGCGCCGAGACGGTTCAGGACCGTAGACGTTGAAATGGGGGATCGGAGCGGTCACACTTGTGGGAAGTGTGAGAGAGATGGCACCGGAGCTTGTTGGCCCAATGGTGCATGCCGCGAGTGCGGAAAGGAGGGGCATGGTGCACGGGGTTATCGGCAGTCAGTGCCAATTCGGGATTCCAGGATTTGTTATCAGTGTCGGCAGGTTGGACATTTGAGGGTCAAATGTCCACAGCTTTTGCAGGATCGGTGCAGGCTCTAGCACCGGCCACCTTGAGGAGTTCAGGAGGAGGACAGGATGGGGTAGAGCCCAAGGGCTCAGGGTTGTGCTTATCGGCTTGCGGCAGAGGGAGACGGAGCAGTGCCGGAGGCAGCTGCGGGTATGATGCTGTCTTGATGTCTTGATTAGCTTGCGTTGTTTGTGGCGTATTGTTTGTGCGGGTAGTGTGGATTTCGATGCGGTAGTCGTTGTTTCGCGGGATTGGCATGGTTATGGATTGGTGCTTCGGGTTTCGTTTTGGCATTCGTTGTTCCCTAATGGTTTGGCATGATTATAGTTGGTGTTTTGGTACCGGTAGCCTTGTGCGGTTTTCGATGCGATATTCGACCTTTGGCAGGTTGTGGGTTTGGTTATGGGTTATTGCTTGGGAATTCCGTTGATCATCGTTCGTGAGGGTTGATAGTGGAGATACGGCACTGGGTTGAATGACGGGTAACATCTGCAGTTGAGGAGTGGAAAATTGAAAGATCGGACTCTTTTGAGCGGATTGATCAGGGAGGATATGTGTTTTGCTGAGGGTTGCTTACGCTTGTGGGAAACAGTCAGTGGGTAAATGTTCTCTTTGTGCAGGATGGTTCTGGAAGGTCGTTAATGACGATCGGTGGCAGTTAGTCAGTGCTTTAGTGGGGGAGAATTGTAAAATTCTCCGGGAGATCGATGAGTATGTAAGAGTGCTTAGCTGTTGGGATTCAGCAGTGTTTGTCAGCGCAAGGTATAGGCCGACGAGAGCGAGTGTTGAGTATGCGGGGCGAGATACAGACCTAGGGCATTTGATTGTGGAGGCCTGAGAGGAGGTCGGGATCGAGCTTGAGTAAGTAAACGGAAGTTTGCGATCAGAGTATTGGTACGTTTGGGGTACGTGATGGTTGTACTGCATTAATCCCACGGGATTATGTTGTGCATGTTTCTAGAGCTGGAACCGGAAGGTTCCCAGAGTTAGAACCTGAGGGTTCGCAGAGTTGGGTGTACGGACCCACCGAGATATAGCCTCGAGTGGCTCGTATGTGTTATGAGGGTCGGTCCAGTCATACTGGAGACTCTGTTGGTATTGCTGGATTAGTTTGAGATTTGCGGATCACGTATGTTGCAGTGTGATTGCATTGGAAGGTCTGGCCCTGGGTTGTTGATCTTGTTTAGCGTAGGCAGTGATTTTGATGAGTGGAGAGAGTGCATGGGATTGAGAGCCCCTGCAATGAGAACCAGAGTATGTGAATAGCAGTTACGCAAAAAGGGTGGTGTCGCTTGGGGCGAGCACCGTGGCACCGGTTGGAGTGGCATTATGTTCAAGAGAGTTCCGTGGAAAAGGAAAAGAGGAGGGTATGTAACTCCGAAGGGGGTGCAAGTTCACGAAAGTGAAAGCTGCAGAGCAGAGTTATGGTTAGAGTACTTCGAGTATGGTTCTGAGCATCATGTTCGCGGCAGTGGAGTAGGAATCCATCCGGTTGGGATGTCTGTTGAGGCTCAGAAGGGATGCATGGAGAGAGAAAATTTTAAATTTTCAGTGTGAATCTGATCAGAGTGTAGGGTGCATGTAGTGGTTCATCTTGGGAGATGTTCGAGGATATCATCAGTGTATCGGGTCTTCCAACCTACGAGTGTTGGGGCTAGTTCAGCATGTGTATATGATGGCAAGAGGAGAATTTGTGAGAGTTACTCTGGGAGTGAGAATGGATCTCTCAGTTGGTCTGGGACGGACAAAGTGGGCTTTGGATCGGGGATCCGGTGGTTCAGGGCTTCCTAACCCTCATTGGTCGAGTGATTGTTGGGGTTTAAGAGCAGAGTTGCATCTTGGGTGGTTCTGGGTTACAGAGAGAGATGGACAGTACAGAGTTTGGGCTTTAGTCGACAGAGCAGACTCAGCAGGTTAAGGAGAGTTAGTGATCGTTTAGAGTTAACAGGAAAGTTATGCAGGCAGACGCCGTTACGAGTATGTGATTCAGGTCAGCGACTTCGTATTTCTGACGGGTGCTTCGATTTAGGAAGAAGGGTAAATGGGGGGCCCCGGTATGTTGGGTCTTTTCGTGAAGGTGCGAAGGTAGGAAGGGTGGCCTATCGTTTGGAGCTGTCAACGGAACTGGGACGGATCCATGACACTGGTATGTGTCGCAGTTGAATAGGTGTATAGCGGATGAGTCAGCAGTGGTTCTACTAGAGAACGATTAGGTGGATGCGAGCCTGTGTTACGTCAGGAGGCCAGTGGCCGTTGGAGATCGGAAGATCAAGGTTCTGAGGAACAAGGAGGTACCTCTAGTAGTGGTTCAGTAGCGACCTCGGAAGTATTTAGGGAAGCCGAAACGTGTGATGCGGGAGCAGCATCCAGAACTATTTTCAGAGTGAGACTTCGAGGGCGAAGTCTAATTCTAGTGGGGGAGAATTGTAACAGCCCAAAATCTCAAGTATTGTTAAATTGCATTTTGGGGTGTTTTAAAGGGGAGACTCGGCGAGTTGGAGCCAGACTCGCCGAGTAGGGTCGCAGATTTGGTCGCGGGTTCGCGACTGGACTCGACGAGTCCAGGTGTGGACTCGGCGAGTCGACGCTGTTCAGCAGAAACCCTAGCCGTTTTGTATTGGGTCGTATTTAAGGGTTGTATGTCGTCATTTCACGTCTTTTGGCCGATTGTGGAGAACCCTAGACGACTGTGGCATTTGGAGCAAAACTTGAAGGCCATTATTGACTTTGAAGGAATTATGGTGCAAGAAGAGGAAGGATTTTGGCCAAAGGAAGAGCAAGGGGGTCGAGTTCTGAGGTTTGGGGACACAGAGAGTATGTTTTCAAGTAAGGTTTCAGATCATCCCTGTTATTTTGATGTGTACACGAATTTAGGGTTTATGAAACCCATTTGGAGATTTGATGGATTATTATGTTGTTATACAAAGGTTTCTACCCTAGTAATAGGATGATTAGAGGTCCAGAAGTCCCATGAGTGTGTATCTCGGGAAAAACGTATCTCAGGAAGCAGTTGGATCGACTGCATGGCGTGGACTCGCCGAGTCGGATGATCAGACTCGGCGAGTAGCTTGAAGATTCACTGGGACTCGCCGAGTTGTTCTTCAGACTCGGCGAGTGGAGTCGGGGTGGCCCCGCGATTCTTCCAGGAGTGACTCGTCGAGTCAAAGAGGATACTCGACGAGTAGAAGGGGAATCTCAGAGGATTGAAGGACGACCAGACTCGTCGAGTCGCCAGGGAACTCGCCGAGTCCAGTCGAGCTGACATTGGACTGTTGACCAGAGTTGACTGGTGTGATTCTTAGGGTCAGTTAACGTGGAAGATAGAAGTATTAAATAAGGGATATATGATGTTACAGGGAGCTTGTAGCTCGGAGGATCAAGTGCAAGGGATTTTAGGAGTTGCTATCTTCTAGTGTCCGCGAGGTGAGTCTTCTCACTATACCTCACCCGGAAGGGTTTGACTATGTGACCGGAAGGTCAAGTATGTTATGTATTATGTTTATATGCTATAAATGTAAGTTAGCTGCTACGCGTGATATACATGTTTATATATGGGCCGGAAGGCAAGGTGTTATGTGACAGGAAGGTCAGGTATGATATATGATATATGTGCTTTGTGTGTTAGAGTATATGTGTTATGTGTTATATGTGTATGGGCCGGAAGGCAATTATCTTGTGGATCGAAGGATCCGGGCCGGAAGGCAATGTTATGTGGATCGAAAGATCCGGGCCGGAAGGCAATGTTATGTGGATCGAAAGATCCGGGCCGGAAGGCAATGTTATGTGGACCGAACGGTCCGGGCCGGATGGCGTATGTGCGTAAGGTATATTGGGGAACTCACTAAGCTTCGTGCTTACGTTGTTTATGTTATGTTGTTTCAGGTTCTCACAGTAACGCGGGATGGCAACGGTTCGATTGTACACACCGAAGAAAGAGTTGTGTTTTGGAGGATCCTGGTCTTCTATTATAATGAAAATGAAACCATGTTTTGTAATTCGAATGTGAATACGATTTTAAACAAGTGTTTTTAATATTAAATTGATTATTTAAATAAAAATATTTGTTTTTGGAAATTTTGGTGTTACACATGTTTACAAGATTAGAACCCGCTAAGCGTTAAAGCAAAAACCGTGTTGTAGGAACGTTGGAGACAAAGCCTATTTTATCTGTGACTAAAGAAATAACAAGGTCATGGTTGATAGAAAAAGTTTTTTCGGATATTAGAGCTAAATGACCCAGAAGTCATGTCGGTCCCATATTTATCCAACAAGACAACGCCAAGCCCCATATTGATGTCAATGATAACGAGTTTCTTGAAGTGACATCTCAAGATGGGTTTGATATCCGAGTTAATTTTCAGCCCCCCAATAGTCTGGATTTGAATGTGTTAGACCTTGGATTCTTTCAAGCAATCCAATCACTTCAAGAACAAGGTGATTTAGCTATAATTGATGAATTGGTCATGCGGTTCGAACGTCTTTCGAAAAAATGCAATCTCTACAACTTAACAATGTGTTTTTAACTCTACAAACGTGTATGAGGGAAATCATAAAGGTTCAAGGCGGCAACAACTATCAAATACCGCATATTGGTAAGAATAGGTTAGAACGAGAAGGTAACTTACCACTTCAAATTGGATGTGATGAAAATTTGATAAATGGGGTTTTATTGCATTTGGCTGCCTAGTTATTTGAGAAAAAGTATTGTGATCAAAATAGTGGTAAAAAACACTTTAGTATTGGTACCTTTAATTGTAACATCCATTAAAATCAAGCTAGTTTAAAACTTTTTTTAATCATTCAAAAACTGATAGTTATTACAATATATTTTCAAAATGGTTTAATATCAGAGTATCCCAGAATCAATTCATAAAACATAAGGATGTGCACGATCACATATTTGCCTTCTCGCGATCATCAGAAGTACCGGAAAAATGATTGATAAATGTAAGCTCGAAGACTTAGTGAGTTAGCCCCAAAATATCAAAGACATACAGGTATAACCATATCATATAAACAAATAAGCAAACAACATGCATAACGAGCCTCCAGCCTGACCGGACCGCCTTGCAAGGCCTACAACCTATCTGGACCGCTCCCAAGCCTTCGGCATGATTGGACCGTCTCGTAGGGCCTACAGCCTATCCGGACCGCTCGTTGGGCCTTCAGCCTGACTGGACCGTCTCGCAGGCCTACAGTCTATCTGGACCACCCCAGGTATGTTGGCCTCCAGCACAAAGCAGGACCGCCTCAACCCAACCACAACCACATATGTCGACATATATCCTAACACATGATCAATTAATAACATCATCCTATCTACCAGGATACTGATTTAACATATCATACTAACATACTAACATCCTATAACCAGGATAATAATCTAAAGGGCCGGCCTTGGTGCCTTAGAACCTATTGATATAGTGAGGAGAACTCACATGGCACTGCTGAATCCCCGCAAATAAAACCCCACCTGTTAATTGACAGATTCCCAAACTGTCAATATCAAAACGACACCAAATTAATAATTGGGTTCCAGTACATAATCACAAGTTTGTGCTTGGCGTAATAGGGTACTTTACCCCCAACCTAGCTTGATACAAGCCCAAGGCCCAACTCACACTCCAAAGGCCCAATTGTCAAGTAGTGGGCTAGCCCAACATATGGCCCAACTTTCCAAATTGCGCCCAACCTTTCACATGGGCCTTACCTTAAAGCCCAACCACCTATTCTGGTACAAACACTTGGCGTTCTAGTGGTCCAAGATCTCATAATCATAAAGGCGAAATTATGGCCCAATTTTCCAAATTGGGCCCAAACCCCTTACATGGGCCTTACCCTAAAGCCCATTAAATTATTCTAGTCCATATGCTTGATTTTGGATGGTCCGTTAATAGCCCAATCACCAAAGCCCAATAGAGAGGCCCAACTCAAAGCGCAAGTGAAATTAGGGTTTTCACATCAAATGACGATTAGGGTTAAGTTTTCCTACTTAACCCATTAAGGAATTAATACATTAAGTCTAATATTTTAATTTTATTAAATAATTCCAGTGTGGGTCTCGATCAATCCCTAAAATTAGGGTTTCCTAACATTAGGGTTTTACAAACCCTAATAGTGTTTTGCAACCGACATATTAGCCCATTAGTCAAATGGTTGGGATTTTAGGTCAACTAGGGCTTCATTAGACCCATTAGGGTTTCATTAGGCCCACTAGGGTTTCATTAGTCGGGCACCACCCACTACCACCTCGAGTAGTGGTGTTCAATGACAGCTCACGGCGGCGGCCACCACCTGGTGGTGGTGGTTATGACTTTTAGCTAAAAAATATACAAGCATCCCAAAATGACAATCACACACACAAAAGCACACAGCCACCCAAGGTGGCGACTAGCGGCGATAGAATGGCGGCGTGGCGTGGCAACCACCACCTCACGACAGTGACGTGTTGTGTCTTTGATTATTCCGGCCATATATTACATTTTACATCAAAAATATCCTCAAACACACAAACCTAAAATAACACGCACATACACACATAGCCACCTTGTGGTGGCCGACAGTGGTATATGGCAGCAGCTACCATGGCTGACAGTCATGGTGGTTATCTTCTTCATTTTCCAGCCATCAACACCACCTACAACACACACAAACATGAGCGGGACACGTAAAACACACCCCATCGAACATCTCGAGGCGGCAACATTGACAGTTTGCAATGACAACCACCACCTCACGGTGGTGGCGAGTTTTCTTGAATCCCTATCAACAACACATGAACGAAGGTGTCTCTGATTGAGTTACCATCGAGATGACGATGGAAACAATTGTGGTTAACGAAAGGAATAGAAGAAGATGGTGAAAGTGGGTGTTCCCGATGGTCCTCGTCAGTAGCTTCGTCCTCAACAGTAATAGCACAGCGGTGACATAACCAACCCGGTAGTGGCAATGTCGAACAACAATAAGAAGGGGCGAAGAAGGAGAAGGCGGCGACAGCATCACACGCAAGTTGGTTTCCCGACGGTCTTCGATGTCTTCGGTCGTAGAAAACGTCGTTGGTGACCTTGCTGATCGGAAACCGGGGTGAAGGGTGGTGGCGGCCGAACGATGGAGGAAGGAGTGGTGTCAGCTGAAGTATAAGTGGCTAGGGTTAGGGTTGCAAGGTGACTGGTTTATAAGTTAAACCCCCGTCCCTTTCCAAACTGCTATCCATATTGTCAATATTAGTCTCACCTTATCCCATTTTCTTTCAAATCAAATCCCAATTTTTACCATTTGGCCCCTGCTCCTATAAATCCTTCCAGAATAAGCCCAAAAGTTACCAATTACACCCTACCTTCTAAAATTCTTTTCAAAATAAATCTTGAAATAACACTTTATCCCCTCAAGATTCAAATATCGTCATTTGGCTTCCCAAAACAAACACCCCACTAATTATTATTTGATTTTGGACTATAATAACATAAAATAATAATAAAAGTTACTTCTCGAGGTTCCGGGTTTGTTATTTAATTATTTTATTTTAAACGGGATGTTACATTGATGGTGTATTGTATTTTGTGTTAATTATGTTTTGGTTGTATGCCATGAAATTAGTTTGACATTGTGAATGTGGAAGTAATTTTCAAGACAAAAAAAATTGGAAATTGTATGTGATAACACAGAAAAAAAGTAACGCTGGATATGCTTAATTGACATTTTTGTTATTCTTTGCTTTATTTGTGATAATGTGGCAATCTACAAAAAAATATAAATAAATAAAAAATAAAAAAATAAACAATCGTGTAGAAAAAAAAAGTCTTTGGTTAGTTATAGGAAAACAAAAATAAAAAGAGGCCTTCGTGATTGTGTGATAATCTACAAAAAAAAAAAAAAAAAAAAAAAACAAAAAAATACACAAAAGGAAAAGAAACAGTCGTGCATGAAAAAAAGGCAAGCAAAAAAAACAAAAAGTCTATGGTTGGATAAAAATAAGTGGCTTTTATGCATTAAATTCCACATGTAAAAGCAATCATGAAAAGTAACTTTTAGGGTATTTTGGTAAAAGGGACATTTCATTTTAGAAATGGGCAAATATTTTGGGACAAATAGAAATGGAAAGATGGACTATTATATTGGGACAGAGGGAGTAGTACTTAAAACCCACAAACTCTCTGGTCTTGGAATACACCAAGATATCATCAATGAACACAATAACTGAGCGATCGAGCATCGACATGCATACCCGATTCATCAGATCCATGAACACTGCCAGCACGTTGCTGAGCCCAAACGGCATCACCACGAACTCATAATGCCCATAACGAGTCCGAAACGTGGTCTTCTTAACGTCCTCCTCCCTCACCCTGACCTGATGATACTCAGACCTAATATCTATCTAAGAGAACCAAGATGCTCCCTGCAACTGATCGAAGAGATCATCAAATCATGGAAGAGGGTAACGATTCTTCACCATTAACTTGTTCAACTCTCGGTAATCAATGTACATCCGGTGTGAACCATCCTTTTTCTTGACGAACAGAATCAGAGCTCCCCACGGAGAACTGCTCGGATGGATGAAGTGCTTGCCTAGCAACTCCTACATCTCAGGTGGTGCCAAATGGTACGACGCCTTGGCAATAGGGTCGCACCTGGCACAGGGTCGATGACCTGCCTCTTAGGAGGCACTCCGGGTAACTCCTCTGGAAATACATCAGCAAACTCTCTGACGACTGGAATATCTGAAACCGAGACCTGGTCCATGACCCGCATATCACCACATATTCCAAATAACTCGCACACCCGTGCTGAATATATTGTCGAGCCTTGACTGCTGAGCAAAACCCTGAACCCAACCCAGTGCCCTCTCCATAGATAACCAATTGTAACAGCCCGGAATTCCAGGTATTGTTATATTTATGATTTTGGGTGTTTTAAGAGGGGACTCGGCGAGTTGGAGCCTAGACTCGCCGAGTAGGATCGCGGATCTGGTCGCGGGTTCGCGACTGGACTCGACGAGTCCGGATATGGACTCGGCGAGTCTGCGCTGTTTAGCGAAAACCCTAACCGTTCAAGGTTGGGACGTATATGAGGGACCTTATGGCCGTCATTGTTCACCCTAGTCCTCTGAGAGAAACCCTAATTCGATTGTGAGCATCTGGAGCAAGGTAGAAGACCATTGTTGATTTTGGAAGTGTTGTTTTGCAAGGAAGAGGAGGCTTGGTTAAGGGAACAACAAGAGAAGTCACGTTCTGTGGATTGGGGACACAGAGAGCACATTGTTCAGGTAATATTTCGAGTTACATTCTTCTATGTTGATGTGTATATGGATTTAGGGTTTATTGAACCCTTTTGTGGCTAGATTGAGTGTTACCTTAGTCCCCCAAGCGATTGGAACCCTGTATTGGGACCTTTGGAAGTGCAGAATGTCCCATGCCTGAGTATTTCGGGAATCAATGGAGGTTTTGGATTGGAATCCTTATACCTTAGGTCAAAATGTAAATTATGAGTCATGGGGTGTATTATGAGCACCGAAATAAGGACCTTACGTGATGAACCAGTCTAGGAAGGCCAGACCTATGAATTGCCGGAGCAGATCTGACCTTAGGAAGCAGTTTGAGCGGTTGCATGGCATGGACTCGCTGAGTCCGATGAACAGACTCGGCGAGTAGCTTGAAGATTAACTGGGACTCGACGAGTTGTTCTTAGACTCGGCGAGTCTTGTCGAAGAGTCCCGATATTCTCTGGTTGAGTCGAGAATCGGTGAGTTAAGGGATGACTCGGTGAGTTTAGGGCGAGTGGACTCAGAGTTGTTGAACTCGGCGAGTCTTGGGGTGACTCGGCGAGTTAGATCACGGGTTGAGTGAAGTTCTGAGTATGGGGACTCGGCGAGTCATAGGGTTGACTCAGCGAGTAGGGTCAGTCAGGGGTTGACTTTGACCTTGTCTTTGACCAAGGATTGACCAGTGGTTCCAGGGGTATTTTGGTAATTGTTGTTTATTGTTTGTGTTTAGTGCATTGGTGGCTGTCCAGAGGTGGAGATCGTATCAGTGATCGGAGCAGCTTGAGCTATCTGTTCAGTCGGCAGTTTCGAGGTGAATTATCCTCACTATATCGCTAGGGTTCATGGCACCAAGGCCGACCCTTTTATCGGATGGAAATCCGGGTAGTTGTCATTACATTATATGGGCCGGAAGGCATTGCTATGTGGACCGGAAGGTCATGGCCTGGAAAGGCGTATGTATGCATTTAGTATGTTGACTGATTCGTAGGGTAATGTTATGCTAGTGACCGGCTAGACCGGTATCTTGTTTAGAGTAATGCTATGATATGTGATCTGTTGATAGATTACTGTCTGTGAACTGCTATATGATTATGTGTTATGATTGCTAGATCTGGGGTTTGACCCGATATGTAGGGTCGTTCTATGATTTGTTATGTTATGTGTGCATTTTATGCTATGGGCCGGAAGGCAATATGTTATGGGCCGGAAGGCAATATGTTATGGGCCGGAAGGCAATATGTTGTGTTGTGGACCAGAAGGTCGGCGTGGGTAGGACCGGAAGGTTTACCCAGCAGGGACGGAAGTCCCCTGAGACACATGGACCGGAAGGTCGTGGCCTGGAAGGGCGTATATGTGGTTGGTATTTTGGGGGTATCTCACTAAGCTTTCGGGCTTACAGTTGTGGTTTTGTGTTTTCAGGTTCTCAGGAGTCTGTGGCAAGGCAAGGGCGTGATCGTACCGTTCCTCGCGTTGATGTTTATGATATGAACCAGGGAAAATACTCTGTTAAATAATGTATTGAAAACCTTTTGTAACAACGTTATTAAAATGAGTGGTTTTTGAAAAGTTTTAATTGTTTTGAAATTTTGGACGTTACAAGTTGGTATCAGAGCCTTGGTTTGAGTGAATTGGGGGAACATTCGTGTGACTCCAGTCTCAAATCGAGGAGGATTTTAAAAAGAGAAATTAAAATGGTTTTCAAATTAAGTAAAAGGAGGACGCGGAGGTACGATCAGCCGGAGCCAGTAAGTAACCCCAAAGATACCATACATGATATTTGTTTTATTTGAGCTTGATAGAACAGCATGCTAGAGTTAGGCTAGGGATCTTCAGGAATTCATGATACTGTTGCCTGATTTGTGATGCCTATAGCCTAGGGTCCCTTATGGGAGATTCTCAGTGTTCCTCTAGTGGTGAGGGTAGATAGTTGTTATGTATGTTCTCTAGGGTATTGTGGTAGTACTTCATACAAATATGGGTAGGTGTGGAAGGTAGTATGGGCCCATACTACTGAAAGCACAGGACCCGTACGCGTATCAGGGAAACCACGATCTCTAGGGTTGGGTTGCGAGAGTGGGATCCCAGGAATGTGGAAAGTGTCTAAGATTGGTATGGTGTCTTCAGTATGGAGATGTCGAGGCATGAGGATAGTGGATCCGGATCAGGATCGGGAGCTGGAGAGCGAGTTCCGGATGGATCGGTGCCGTCTGAGGTTATCGATCAGACGAGCCCGAGCGAGTTGGATGCGAGGATTCGCAAGACCCTGCGTGATGGGGTTGCTGCATTGTTCCGGGCTGAGTTCCCGGAATTGTTTGGGTCGATCAAGACCGCCATGATTGAGTATTTTGATGAGCGATATGCGGCTCTCGCAGAGACGGCTGCCGCGGTGGCTACAGCGGCTGTAGCAGCGGCAAGGGGAGGAGCTAGTCGGAGTTTTCAGTATCGGGACTTCTATTATACGAAGCCTCCCACATTCGATGGAGTTCAGGACCCGATTGTCGCCATGAGATGGTTATCAGACGTGGAGGGGTGTTTCTTCACGAGTTTATGCCCTGCTGATCAGAGGGTGAGGTGGGCTCTGGACCTATTGGGGCTCGGGGCGAAGGATTGGTGGAGATTGACCACGGAGTCCTATTCCGATGCGCAGAGGGCTGCGGTTTCACGGGATCAGTTCAGAGAGATGTTCAGTACTCGCTAAGTTCCACGAGATGAGAGGGAGAGATTGGCTCGGGAGTTCCTTGAGCTGAAGCAGGATTCGGAGTCGATGACTGAGATCACCAGGATGTTTATTGAGAGGGCGATGTTTTGCCCTGAGTTCGCTTCGGAGCAGGCTCAGATGTCCCGATATCTGAGTATGCTCAAGGGGGATATCAGACAGTTCGTGTCTGCGCAGAGGTGCGAGACCTTGTTGGTGTTGCAGGAGGCCGCCATGCGGCGTGAGTTAGAGGTTGAGTTGCAGTTGCGTGAACTGAGGCAGGCTCCGATGCAGTCGCAGCTAGCGCCGAAACGGTCCAGTACCATGGATGTTAGAGTGGGGGATCGGAGCGGCCACACTTGTGGGAAGTGTGGGAGGGGTCACACCGGAGTTGCTGGTCCGGTGATGCATGCCGCAAGTGCGGAAAGGAGGGGCACTATGCGCAGGATTGTCGGCAGTCAGTTCCGGTTCGGGATTTGAGGATTTGTTATCATTGTCGGCAGGTTGGACATTTGAGGGTCAACTGTCCACAGCTTTCTGCAGGACCGGTGCAGGCTCTAGCACCGGCCATCTTGAGGAGTTCAGGAGGAGGACAGGATGGAGCGGAGCCCCAAGGGCTCAGGGTCGTGCTTATCAGCTTGCGGCAGAGAGAGACGGAGCAGTACCGGAGGCAGCTGCGGGTATGATGCTTACTTGATGTCTTGATTATCTTGCGTTGATTGTGGCGTATTGTTTGTGCTGGTATCTTGCGTGGATTTCGATGCGGTATTCGTTGTTTCGCGGGTTTGGAATGGTTATGGATTGGTGTTTCAGGTTTTCGCTTTGGCATTCGTTGTTCCCTGATGGTTTGGTATGGTTATAGTTTGGTGTTTTGGTGCCGGTATCCTTGTGCGGTTTTCGATGCGGTATTCATCCTTTTGCAGGTTGTGGGTTTGGTATTGGGTTATTGTTTGGGAATTCCGTTGGTTATCATTCGTGAGAGTTGATAGTGGAGATGCGGCACTGGTTTGGATGTCGGGTAGCATCTGCAGTCGTGGAGTGGATAATTGAAAGACCGGAATCTTTTGAGTGAATTGATCAGGGAGGAGATGTGTTTTGCTGAGGGTTGCTTATGCTTGTGGGAAGCAGTCAGTGTGTAAGTGTTCTCTTTGTGCGGGATTGTTCTGGAAGGTCGTTAATGGCGATCGATGGCTGTTAGTCAGTGATTTAAGTGGGGGAGAATTGGAGAATTCTCCGGGAAATCGATGAGTATGTGAGGGTGCTTAGCTGTTGGGATTCAGCAGTGTTCTGTCAGCTCAGAGTATAGGCTGACAAGAGCGAGTGTCGGGTATGCGGGGCGGGATACAGACCTAGGGCATTTGATTGTGGAGGCCTGGGAGCAGGCCGGGATCAAGTTTGAGTAGGTAACCGGGGTTATGCGATCAGAGTGTTTGTATGCTTGATGTACGTGATGGGTTGTACTGCATTAATCCCACGAGATTTATGTTGTGCATGTTTCTAGAGTTGGAACCGGAAGGTTCCCAGAGTTAGAACTTGAGGGTTCACAGAGTTGGGTGTACGGACCCACAGAGATATAGCCTCGAGTGGCTAGTGTGTGTTATGAGAGTCGGTCCAGTCATGCTGGGGACTCTGATGGTATTGTCGGATCAGTTTGAGATTTCGGATTTTGTATGTTGCAGTGTGATTACATTGGAAGGTCTGGCCCCGGGTAGCGATCTTGTTTAGTTGAGGTAGTGCATGGGCTTGAGAGTCCCTGCGAGGAGAGTCAGAATAAGTGTATTGGATGGATAGCGGACACGCTAAGGGTGGTGTAGCGTCGGGCAAGCACCATGGCAATTGTCGGAGTGACATTGTAGCCGGGTGGATTCCTTGGTAAAGGAAGAGAGAAAGGTAGGAGGTGTGTAACTCCGAGAGGGAGTACAAGTCCACGGAAGTCAAAGTGACAGAGCAGAATTATGTTAGAGCAATTTGAGTATGATTAGTGAGCAGCGTGTTTGCGGCAGTGGATTAGAAGCTCATCCGGTTTGGAATGACCGCTAAGATCGCGGGGGGAAATCCGCAAGTGTAGAGCCAAAAGGCTCGGAAGGGATGTAGAGAGAGAGAGAGAGTCTTGAACTCTCAGTGGGATTCTGATCAGGGTATGGGGTGTATATTAGTAATTCATTATGGGAGATGTTTGAGGATATTATCAGTGCGTCAGGTTTTCACAACCTGAGGTTGTAGGAGCTAGTCCAGCATGAGTATGTGATTGCCAGAGGAGAACTCGTGAGAGTTGCTCTAAAAGTGAGAATGGGTCTCTCAGTCGGTCCGGAATGGACAAAGTGGGCTTTGGATCGGGGATCCGGTGGTTCATGGTTTCCTAACCCTTAAGGGTCGGGTGATTGTTGAGATTTAGAGCAGAGTTGCATATTGGGTAATTCTCGGTTACAGAGAGTGATGGGCAGTACAGAGATCGTGCTTCAGTCGACAGAGCAGATTCAGCAAGTTAGACAGAGGTTATTGGCCGCCTAGAGCCGACAGAAGAGTTATGCAGACAGACGCCGGTCCGAGCTTGAGTTTCAGTTCGGCGACTTCGTACTCCTGAAGGTCTCTCCTTGGAAAGGAGTGATTCGATTCGGGAAGAGGGGCAAGTTGGGGCCCCGGTATATTAGGCCATTTCGTGTGATTGCAAGAATAGGCCGGGTAGCCTATCGTTCAGAGTTGCCAGCAGAGTTGGGGCAGATCCACGACACTTTTCATGTATCGCAATTGAGGCAGTGTATAGCCGATGAGTTGGCAGTGGTTCCATTAGAGGATATTCAGGTGGATGCGACCCTGAATTATGCCGAGAGACCAGTGGCCATCAGGGATCGGAAGATCAAGGTTCTGAGGAACAAGGAGGCACCTCTGGTGTTGGTTCAGTGGCAACACCAGAAGGGATCAGAAACGACTTGGGAGCCGGAGCGTGAGATGCGGGAGCAGCATCCGGAGCTATTTTCAGAGTGAGACTTCGAGGGCGAAGTCTAGTCCTAGTGGGGGAGAATTGTAACAGCCCGGAATTCCAGGTATTGTTATATTTATGATTTTGGGTGTTTTAAGAGGGGACTCGGCGAGTTGGAGCCTAGACTCGCCGAGTAGGATCGCGGATCTGGTCGCGGGTTCGCGACTGGACTCGACGAGTCCGGATATGGACTCGGCGAGTCTGCGCTGTTTAGCGAAAACCCTAACCGTTCAGGGTTGGGACGTGTATGAGGGACCTTATGGCCGTCATTGTTCACCTTGGTCCTCTGAGAGAAACCCTAATTCGATTGTGAGCATCTGGAGCAAGGTAGAAGACCATTGTTGATTTTGGAAGTGTTGTTTTGCAAGGAAGAGGAGGCTTGGTTAAGGGAACAACAAGAGAAGTCACGTTCTATGGATTGGGGACACAGAGAGCACATTGTTCTGGTAATATTTCGAGTTACATTCTTCTATGTTGATGTGTATATGGATTTAGGGTTTATTGAACCCTTTTGTGGCTAGATTGAGTGTTACCTTAGTCCCCCAAGCGATTGGAACCCTGTATTGGGACCTTTGGAAGTCCAGAATGTCCCATGCCTGAGTATTTCGGGAATCAATGGAGGTTTTGGATTGGAATCCTTATACCTTAGGTCAAAATGTAAATTATGAGTCATGGGGTGTATTATGAGCACCGAAATAAGGACCTTACGTGATGAACCAGTCTAGGAAGGCCAGACCTATGAATTGCCGGAGCAGATCTGACCTTAGGAAGCAGTTTGAGCGGTTGCATGGCATGGACTCGCCGAGTCCGATGAACAGACTCAGCGAGTAGCTTGAAGATTAACTGGGACTCGACGAGTTGTTCTTAGACTCGGCGAGTCTTGTCGAAGAGTCCCGATATTCTCTGGTTGAGTAGAGAATCGGTGAGTCAAGGGATGACTCAGTGAGTTGAGGGCGAGTGGACTCAGAGTTGTTGAACTCGGCGAGTCTTGGGGTGACTCGGCGAGTTAGATCATGGGTTGAGTGAAGTTCTGAGTATGGGGACTCGGCGAGTCATAGGGTTGACTCGGCGAGTAGGGTCAGTCAGGGGTTGACTTTGACCTTGTCTTTGACCAAGGATTGACCAGTGGTTCCAGGGGTATTTTGGTAATTGTTGTTTATTGTTTGTGTTCAGTGCATTGGTGGCTGTCCAGAGGAGGAGATCGTATCAGTGATCGGAGCAGCTTGAGCTATCTGTTCAGTCGGCAGTTTCGAGGTGAATTATCCTCACTATATCGCTAGGGTTCATGGCACCAAGGCCGACCCTTTTATCGGATGGAAATCCGGGTAGTTGTCATTACATGATATGAGCCGGAAGGCATTGCTATGTGGACCGGAAGGTCATGGCCTGGAAAGGCGGATGTATGCATTTAGTATGTTGACTGATTCGTAGGGTAATGTTATGCTAGTGACCGGCTAGACCGGTATCTTGTTTAGAGTAATGCTATGATATGTGATCTGTTGATAGATTGTTGTCTGTGAACTGCTATATGATTATGTGTTATGATTGCTAGATCTGGGGTTTGACCCGATATGTAGGGTCGTTCTATGATTTGTTATGTTATGTATGCATTTTATGCTATGGGCCGGAAGGCAATATGTTATGGGCCGGAAGGCAATATGTTGTGTTGTGGACCGGAAGGTCGGTGTGGGTAGGACCGGAAGGTTTACCCAGTAGGGACGGAAGTCCCCTGAGACACATGGACCGGAAGGTCGTGGCCTGGAAGGGCGTATATGTGGTTGGTATTTTGGGGGTATCTCACTAAGCTTTCGGGCTTACAGTTGTGGTTTTGTGTTTTCAGGTTCTCAGGAGTCTGTGGCAAGGCAAGGGCATGATCGTACCGTTCCTCGCGTTGATGTTTATGATATGAACCTGGGAAAATACTCTGTTAAATAATGTATTGAAAACCTTTTGTAACAACGTTATTAAAATGAGTGGTTTTTGAAAAGTTTTAATTGTTTTGAAATTTTGGACGTTACACCAGTTCTCCCCCACTTGGGGTTCGAACTACCACACATTGACCCTCGCAGTCGATCATGGCACCAAAACTGCTCATCCAGTTCATACCCACAATCACACAGACGTCCCCCATAGGAATAGGAACCAGGTCAATCGAAAAGGATACCCCAAAGATATCTAGTACGCAACCCTGATAGACTGAAGAAGCAAAAACCCCGTGTTCATTGGTGATAGAAACTTGCAACAGACACTCTAACTCTCCCAGGGGTAGATGAAACTCCCTACTAAAGGACTGAGAGACAAAAGATCGACTCGCACCCGATTCGAACAACACAACATCACTTGATCTTCTTTAAGAAACCTGAAAATGAACCAATTTTCTTGTAATTAGAAGATTACAACTAAAGAATTCAATTATATGCATATAAAAGACATTCTGACAACATTTTGTGTGAATTTCAACAAAAAATCAGATTAAATTTATGATGTTACTCAATTACACATCAAAACCAATACTTCTCGATCAATGTTCTAGTCAACATAAAGATAAAAATGAAAGCTTTATTATTTTGAAAATAACAAATATGAATACGAGAATGAAAGGTAAAATGGTATCCTTCAACTCTTTACTTGTTATTAGGTGTGGTTTTTTAAAGCTTAATTAACATAATATGAAAATTAATGGAATTAGTATACTAAAATGGAATTAATATACTAAAAAGTCTTTCACTTTTTTCATTATTTCAAGTCTATCATCTTTTACAACAGTTGGTAGGACTATTATGAAAAAACAAGTACCACACAGAAAGACATTTGGAAATCTGAACTTTATTCTTTAACTTTGATGAAATATATTAATCAACTAGGTGTAAAACTCATGTAATATACAGGTTGATTAAAAAAAAGATTAAATATCAAAGGGTAAACAATAAGTATTTTTTAAAATAAAATTTTGAAATAAAGAACAAAGAAAGATATTAATTGTAATTTACTATCATATTTATCACATTTAATATTTTACATATATAAATATATAAGTATTACGTGGCTTTTTAAATTTAAAATTTGAAAAACCCCAAAGATTGACATGTGCATATTATTTATTTAAAAAATATCATAAAATAATAAGTGTCAAAACTCATGAGAAATTGACATGTATCAAATGGATCTTCATTTATTATAGTTGATTTCTAAACCTATGAATTGAATGACCTTGAATTTTGTTAAAGCTCACAACCATCAGTTGAGAAACTAAAGCTATAACCTAAGTAAAAAATCACTAACAAAATACACTAACCAACTTCAAAATCATATAATGACGTTAGGAAAACTAGACCCCATAACACAAATGAATTTTAAATAGGGTTCATAAATAAAAAAATCAACAAAATGCAGATGGAGTTAAAAAAATATATATGAAATATATATTAGAAAGTTTCATCCAATATATATATATATATATATATATATATATATATATATATATATATATTAGAAAGTTTCATCCAATAAAATATAGTAATATGCACTTATTAAACAACTTTTATCTATGAAATACTTAACTATAACATATTTTTCTTAATAGGTGACTAATATTTAAGTTATATAATCTTTAAAAAGTCTTGTCTTTTAAAAATGATAAAATCAAATTGTAGTTATGTTGAATCAAATCTGATTTAAATTTAGTTTTGACTATTTAGATACAGGTCTTGAAAACCAAAATCAATTGGATTCGCTTGAATGGATTGGATCAAACCTATCCATTCAAACAAACACCCTTATATATTCCAACCATAAAGGGACCCAACAAAGTTATCACTGTAAACAACCTCAAAATTTGTAACATGTACTAGTTTAGTATGAGGATCTATTTTGGAATGTTTGGTAGAATCATTTTCGATCCTTCGAAATGTAATGTTTTGAAATTTGTATGTCGTTGCATTTCGACAATAATAACACACCAAAAAAGTTCCAATAGAGAGATATATAATGTACTATAAGCAACTCCTTTGAAACATGTCAATTACAAGGCACTATGCTTCAATAAAAGTCATAATTTCATAAATAAATCGAATTGAATTCTAACTTTATATAAATAAAGTTGGTCCCACAACACTTTTCCATCATTTGGGACATTTAGGCCTCTATTTTCTCCATTATTAAGGTATCCTTGTGCACCATTTGATCCCCTAATATCATTTTTAAATTTCAATTTTAGTGTACATCCTCTTAGATGTTTCTACATCATCTTAGATGTTTCTCTTTCGTAATCACAAATCTTACAAAGAATGCACTTACCTGCTTCTTGTCAACATGTACTACAAACATACTAATCATAATTACGTACCATAAAAAATATGGTAGTTAATATAAAATTGTTTATCATGTAAAACTCGTGTTGCAGTATGGTTTAGCTTTTATTCTCTAGGGCTAAAGATTGAGCTCTTGGGAAAAATGTATGCCTCGTTGTGGAGCAAGAATTCCCACAGCATGGAATTGAATAAATTGCACATGTAATTTTATTGAGTGACCACGTGCTTTTTTGTGTATGTGTTTTATTTTATGTAGTATTTTGGGTAACACACTAAGATTTGTGCTTACGGTTTCATATTTACGGTTTCAGGTACTTCAAGTTCGAACGGGAAGGGCCCAACATGACTGCACAACATCCCTAAATTTTTCCGCATGGGCAATTAATGATATTACTCTAATGTTTCAATAATATATTCAATTTGATCGGTTTTGGAACAACTCGTTTGTATGATTAATTGTTTTAAAAATGAAAATTTTACTCTAAATTTTTGGGATGTTACAAGTTGGTATCAGAGCCTTGGTTTGAGGGATTCGATACACTCTCGGGTTTGACTGAACTCAAATTAAGGAGTTGATAATCTTTTAAAAGAAAACTAATTTCTAAAAAGACTTTTGTAAGGAAAAGGGGGATGTGTTGCATGCAATCGACTGAGCTCAAGTAAGTGATTCCTAGAATACCCATACATGTTGATATGTTATACGATATGAATGTTAGATGCTAGGATAAGTCTAGGGATACTTTGAGGAATTGCATGATAGATTGGCCTGATATATGATTCCTTGTAGCATAGGATGCATTGGATGCCATGATAGATTTGGAATCTGTATTGATAAAAGTTATTGCTAAGTGTATGCTTTAAAAATTATACACGGTTAGGATCATATACCTATAGAATGACCGATTTAGCCTTATTTCCTATTCCTTGGGTATAGACTTTCATTAGACAGTCTATTTGATCATGTATTGTGTGTAATTCGCATGCATAAGGAAATCGGCAGTGAGGATAGAAGTTCCTAGCATGGTAGTAGAAAGTGAGTTTGGGAGGTCCTTTGTTTGTTTGGTGACTTCTAGTGTTATTGCATGAATGTTGCATGCTTTGTGCTTTGTGGGACCCCTAGTGATGTGAGTTATCTATTAAGTGAATACGTAAATTTACATGTTGCGGAAGTTAAGTAATCTCAGAGTGATGGATTTTACCCTATTGTGCATCTCTTGTCTGTGTCTACCCATTGTAGGGTTAAGTCTTTTACTCGAAGGATTATATAAGCTTTGTTACATATGACTGTATTCATGAAGTAGTTAGCTGAATTTAGTAGAAGTTCTTTAGTAGCTGATGACAGGGTGAGGTCGGGAACTTAGGAGAGCCTAAGAAGTTCAGTAATGGGTTTGGATGCGTTGTTAGCAAGTACTTGGAGTACCAATTTAAGAAGGTGACTTACAGGATTCAGAATAAATCTTGAGGAAAGTATGGATAGGTGTGGAAGGTAGTATTGGGCCCATACTACTGCAAGCATAAGATCCCTACTTGAATCGAGGGGAGTCACAAAGAGTCTTGGAAGCCCGTGGGATGAGGATTATTTGAGTATGTTCTGGTTATTGTATGGTTTTTTAGTATGGTGATGAACACTCATGGAGGAGGATTTGGTTTAGGCTCAGGTGTAGGAATTGAGCCGATTGACGAGCAAATGTGGGAGTTCATCTCATCGGAGATCACTTGCGGTATTTTGGAGCAGACTCCTGTGATCTTTGGTACTATCAAGGAAGGTATCATGGAGATTATGCAGGAACGTAGGACACATATCACATTAGGGTTATAGAGTTACTGGAAGAGTGACTCAGGGGTTTCGGACCAAGATCACAGTAGGCCAGTTGGGCGTGCAGACTCGCTCATTGTGGGAGTTCAAGGCTTATGGAGCTCTAGAGTTCTTTGGTGATAAGGACCCCATCGCTAGCCTCCAATGGATCACTGACAAGGAGAATGCTCAGTAGACGAGCTTCTGCCATGAGGTGGCAAAAGTGGGATATGCATATTGTCTTTTGAGGGGTCGGGCCTGTGATTGGTGGGAGGATGTCAGTAGGTCATTGCGATTTGTGGTCGTGGTGACTACGTCTTGGGAGGATTTTATCACGAGATTCTAGGAGGAGTTTGCACCGGCAATTGAGGTGCAGTAGTTCGCGAGGGAGTTTCAGGACCTTCGCCAGACTACAGTGATTGTGGCAGAGATCACTGTCAAGTTTCGAGACATGGCCTTTTTTTCACAGTATGCAACAGACGAAGAGATGAAGACGGTGAGGTATCATAATATGCTGAGGGATGACATCATGGAATTTATGAGCTTGTCAGGGTGTAAGACCCTGAATGATACGATTGCTAGAGCCCGAGAGTGGGAGATTGATTTACAGCACCTTGGGAAGAGGAAGCCAGGGTAGGTGCAGACAGTTGGGGGTCCTGCAAAGAGACCCAAGACTTCTTATTAGCGAGAGAGAGGCCATCAGGTTCGTGGTCAGTTTAGCATGTGAAGGAAGCAAAATGATGGAGTTTTTCGACCTAGGGGATTGGGTCGCTACAAGCATGGCATGATTGGTCATGTCAACAGAGATTGTCCCTAGGGAACAAGTCCATTATGTTACCACTACAACCAAGTGGGCCACAATAAGGTCAATTGTCAAGAGTTAATGAATGGAGTAGTGAGGGCATCTGCTCCAGCCACTGTAAGGATGATTGATGGTCGCAAGGGTAGAGTGGAAGTTCCGGTAGTGAGGAGCTGAGCATTACTGTCATAAGCCGAGGAAATCCAAGTTCCACTAGTGGATGTCGCAGGTATGTGTTGTATACACCTCCTTCATTCTCTTATTAATTGTGTTTATGATTGCATGTTTGTGTGTGAGACGCTATGTGCGGTTTATCTAATTCTCCACCTAGAAACTAGATTTTTCGTCATGATGGTCTATACATTGTGTTTTGAGAATCTTCATATGCCATTTTTCATATCGAGAGTCGTGCTTAGAGGATATTCAGATAAGCCGGTTTTGGATTTCGATGTGGGAAGCATCGACCATCGTCAGAACAAGCTTTAAGTGGGAGAAGACCATCAGTCGTTTTGATTTTTGGTGGTATCAAAAATGAATTCAAGGAATCTGTATGGTGGGCATGCTATATTTGAATGGAGGAATTGTAGGGATCTTTTGAGGCTGCGAGGCAATGAGGAATTGGTTTGATCGTGGGTGTAAGATCGGTAGTTGTTAAGTTGATACCTTCAAAGTGCGGTTGGTTGCAGGTTCGCATGTGAAATGCCCTAGTGTAAGTAGGTGATTGAATTGGTTGGGTACCTGTTTTGATATTTAAGATGTTGTTCTTCGTCATCCGATAAGTCGCCAAGGACTTGTAATGGGGTTAATGGGAAGTACTTGGGATTATTGAGCTCGTTGATATTTCGGGAAGTAGTCATCTAGTTTTGGAATATGTGTGATTGCTAAGATTGGATAATAATAGAATGCTAGTTCTTGTAAGCTCAGGTTGTTGACAGATTGAATTGTAAGGTTGTGAAAGGGATTTGAAATCCATCAATTTTTATGGATTAGACGAGCGCAGTCGAATCCAAGTGGGGAAGAATCGTTTGGACGAAGGTTTGGTCATAAGAACATCCTATGTGCTCATACAAACCCTAATGCTTGGATCTAGGTTTCTCTATTGTACATGCTTTGAATCCAAGACTATAAACCCTAATTCTAACATATGGAAATTGATATTAACATATAATTAGGTTTAAGATATTACCTTGATTGTTATGTAGCAATAACAATCCCAATTCCTCCTTGTATTGACTTTAGAAAGCTTAGAGTCACAAATGTCACTCCTCTAATGGCTCACAAACACCAAGAGCAAGAGGATGAAGAGGAGAGAGGATGGAGGTTGCCCTAAAACGTGTGAAACCCTAGAAGGATGCTTAGCCACGTTTTTGAGTCATAAGGGATCTATATATATAGGAGGCTATTAGGGTTATCTAACAAGGAAACTCTAAATTGGATGCTTAAGCCCTAAGCAACCCATGGACCCTTTTAATTAAGGCCTTGGACGATTTCTAATGGGTTTCCCCATAGAATTCGTCCACCTCATAATATAAGGCAATCCATGGCCCAAATTGCACTTATCTTATAATTACAATTCTAGTCCCTTAAGTTTAATTAATCTCTTTTAGTCACAAAACTAATTACTAATTAATTCTTGACCAATATTAATCAAACAATATGATTTCTCCTTTAATATATTATTCTCATAATATATTAATAAATCATATTTAATCCTTTCTCTCCATAACTCATCCTATCAAGTTGCTTTGGTGAAGGCAACCTAAAAGGACCATGCACCATCGGGTCAAGTACATACCAAAATAGTTATGGACTTAGACACTAATCCAACAGTCTCCCACTTGGATAAGTCTAATAACTATTATGCGTATGACTTCAGATCCTGATCTGCAATCTTAGCTTTCCAAAGCCGCTGTCAACTCTGATCTTATCAGATATGCGTGTCCTTTAGATAAGGGATCATATATTCCTCCATTCTTGATATCGTATAAGACATGATTTCAAATCATTCTTTCTGTACTATTTCTCAACTTCCGATTTATGACGACTGACTAACTGAACAAATCAAATTAGCCCTAGCCCAGCCGAGCATTTACGTTTGTCATCACTAAATCATCGAGGGGCCCAAAGATATCGCTTTTATCCTACTTTGAATAAAAGGAACGGATAAACTTTGATTCAATGCTCGCTTGCACTCACTCACCGAATCACGCACAACAATATGTTTTATGACACCAAGTTACTGGTGCGTTTACATATTATCAATGTGCAACCGATTTGCAAGATACAACTCACACATCTCGGTTTCAAGAATATAAGATGTTATCGTCTCACCAATCACTTGTGATATAATTCATGGAGTGATCCAAGTGAGCGTGGGTTTAATCCAATGCTCAAATCATATTCATAAGCACTCATGAACGTTGCAACAAACATTTGCTTATGTCTAATACTCTTTAGACAATCCACACACCAATTCACGACAGTCTTTACTCATACCTACTTCCAACATATGAATGACTGTGGCCCGTTCGAATAATTTGACTATTCTAAATCAATTAAATTATTCAGGAAGTCAAAACATGCAAAGTGAAACACAAGAATAATACTAATCCCATATGGACTCAAACCTTTGAGTATAAATAAAACACCTTTTATTTATCACCATATCGATTACTCATTATTTGTCGTTTCGGGTAATCAACTTCCTACTTGAATTATTACACTTTTCCCATGCTCTTATCATGCACACAATGTTTACTTATGGTTCTTACTTTGTGAAATAGATCAAATTGAACACATTTCCAATCATTCTCATTTCACAACTCCAAATCCTTTTTTTTCATAAGTGAAAGAATATTAAATTATTGCCACTTACAGAATATGTTAGATTCTATCATTTTAGGCAATAATCCTTTTCGTAATGTCATAGCACAAAAGGTCACAAAAACTATTGCCAATGATATTACAAAGTCCTCTATCGGAGATTGTTACAATACAATTCCTTAGATATGATGTCTCCCACTCAAAGTACATTCCTTTGAACATCCTTTGCATAAAAGTTTCTAATCTAGACATAGATTTTCAATATTCAATTCCCAATATGGACATGTTTCCATATTTTCCATATGACAACTCATTCTTAATAGAATCTTATCTATTCATAATAATGTCGATATGGTCCATTCAATACTATACTTCAAACTACTCACAAGCGACCAATCCTCGGCGAACTTTGGATTGTCCTTTGATAGTTGTTTAATTATCTTAGTCAAAACCGATTATTGTCCTTTTTCCCTCTAAATGCGCTAGACATTTGGAAAATTTTAGAATGGTCAAATATTATAGCATTTGCAATCGATCCTATACCTGAAGCGTATGGACACAATGCACAATGTCTTACATGAAGATTTAATACTTTATCAATCTTCTGCCATAATATTTTACGTGCTACGTTCTCATAATTCGAAATATGAAGAGGAATGCCGTAATCATAATCGAAATTTAAGAACGCACTATGTATCATTTGGCTAAATTTATTAAAATTTCTCAATCTAAGCGTTTAGATTTGAAATGAAGCATAATATTCTCTCCCTTAATTATAGCAAAACAACTATTCCATCCTTACAACTTAATTATAGCAAAACAACTATTCCATCCTTACAACTTTGCAAAGAATGACTCTTGTTTTCTATAATTAATATTGCCAACTTGCAATACTTTCCTTAATAATCATACAATCATAACATTTATGCTCCCACTATCATGATGATTATTATAAACATAACACGTATGCTCCCACTAGCTTTGACATGTATTCAGAAAACAGCTTAACTTACAGAAAAACAATACCTATTGAATTTCTTAAGTTCATGTTTCTAATACTTAATGCTTTGATAATCCTTTATCAAGGCTTCTTAATCTCATACACCTTTATCCAAGATATCTCATATGTGTCTTAAACAATTAAGACTAATTGTCAAATCTGACAATTCAAATCATGGAGAGGGATACCGTAACCATAATCAAATTTGAGAATGCAATTTTACAATTGCTATCTTCTTAAAATCTCTCTTAGTGAAAGCATTTTCTCACAGTCATTTTCATGAAGGAAAAAAATCTTATGACACTTAGATTTTAATGGTGTCTGTGTTCTTATCCATGTGAATTTGTCAAAACCAAGGTTTACGACAAATTCAAACTCATATGGACCGAACTTTCTTAATTTTGATTTTTTGCCTTATGGTAGCACAGCTGCCCACCATGTCTTCCAAGTAGTTAAACAACTCACCTTTTTCCTATCAATGTACTTTTCATTGATCAAGGTGTCTGCCTTTTATGCGTTCAAATGAGAACTCATAGAACTCATATGCATAATTAACTTAATTGGAACAAAATAGTGTCAACACGATAGGTTGTAAACCTCAACTCGTGTGCTAGTGATGATCGATAAGGTTTATTTTGATTTGTTCTTGAAACCTTTCAAGACCATTAAGACTCCCACTGACTCCTTGACATATAAGATTCTCTTGTCAATAAACATTTCTTGACAAACAAATTTTCAAGAGTTAGTGTAGTTTTTATCAAAACACTTCATAAATTGGTCCTATTTGGTCTTTGTCTTATCCAAGACATCACAACTTTCCACGTTTGATGAATGTTATAAACCTTCTTAATACTTATAACTCAATGTCATAATCTTAACTCTAAGACTTGTTTTGGAACGAAGTATGATTGACTTCTTGATTTTAACCATTTGTTCAATTCTTTATTCCTCTTCTTAGACATACAATTGTACTAAGACTTACTTAGAGGATCAATTGAGAAATGGTTCTTAATCATTAAGACCTATCATAAAGCATAAAAGGTACTCTCCCTTCTTCTTAGAATGGAGAAACTTTTATCTTTCTACCTTCTTGATTCTTCTTATTCGTTCTGCTATTGATTTAAACTTTTTCAATCAACTAAGAATTACACTTAATCTTATAAGTATAATCATATTTACTAATCCTTTAGTAAACTATGACGAATATCTTGTTACTCTTATGGTGGACTTTGACCAACACACAACTTTGTGTACTCGATCTCCTAGTCCCTCATTTGAAACTTTGTCAATGAATTAGTCTAATTTCCAAATATGAAATTTCTCATTCTTCGTGAAACCAAGTTGCATGATTCCAAATTTCTGTCCAATTGAAATTTGGGTGATGAGAAACTTTCCCTATTTGGTAAAGTCTTGACATTTCCACTATTAACATAATTAAGAATCTTATCCATTCGTTGTAGAAATATGCAAATATCAATTTTTTCATAACGATTTCATTGCAAGGAAATAAATAAATGAGTCAAAACAAAATTTATTTTATTCATAAAAGCAGCGGAAAACATTTCTCCTTGCAAAATAAACTGAAAAACTATGTAGTCAAATATTTCTAACAATTCTATCATAACTTTCTAAGCTCAAAACTAATCTTCAAATCCATGCGATCGAGATCCATTTCTTTGTGATTAGATCCATCTTGCTCTTTCATCAAGCTTCCTTTCTTTTAATTGATCCTGCAAAACGTTCAAATGCAATCTTATCACATTATGTATCAATTAATAGGAACTTAATGGAGTTAGATAGTGGATTTTACCTGAAGTACAGCCATACTCTTTGACTCTCCCATCTTCTGGACTCTTCAGGCTCTTAGGGCAGACTTGTATCCAACGCCCTTTCACTTGGCAACAAACGCAGGTCGGTTCTCCTAGAACGTCCTCGGAAGCATGGTTGGTTGACTTTCTCAACAAATATGCTCCATTGTTTTGCCAAATCATTTCTGATTCAGCAGCAATGAGCATGTAAGTTAAGTCAATGAGGTTTGTATCATGATCTATCATATAATACTTTCCTTTGAACTCATCATATGATTCAGGGAGTGACTGTAGAACCCCGCCTATAGCCAACTCATCGGGGAATGACGCACCCAACATAATCAACCTATCGATGTGTGATTTCATTCCTAGAACATGGGCACACACGGGCTTACCATCTTCATGTTTCATTGCCAATAGGGCTTTAGTGATATTGAAACTTTCAATTCTTTGAATCTGTGGGTTAGGGAGAACAACAGGAGGAGGAGGAGGAGGAAGTGAAGCATGATTTCTTGTTCCTCGATTGAATCATGGAATATCATCTTCATGTGGAATGCTTGTTCCACAGGATTTGGGAAGACCATAGTTGTCGAACTTAGACATCTACAAAACGGGAGAAACAAATTCAAGTTAGTTGATTGATTGAGTCCTTAGTAAATTACCCAAATGAGATACTAAGGCTAGGACCCAACACAATATTCTACAACTCGGGAGAGGGATGCCATAACCCTAATTGCAGAACATTTGAAGGTAAGTGAATGACGATTCACTAATTTTCCACCATCAAAAACGAAAAATAAATTTTAAGTTTTAAATCTATGAAAACTCCTAGATCCTTTGAGATTCATTGAACATTTCAATGGCATGTTTAAATCTCGATATGCCCCTCTTGTTTGTGACTGGGATGCCGAGGATCACAAAGCGGGTGTGAATAACCATGCAAACTTACATGGTGCCCTCACATGTTACAGTCACATATTCAATGTGCCGGTAAACCACACACGCTCCACCGAACTATGACAAACATTGAGTCACCCATTGCTACCTTTGCTTAGAGCCATTTAGTGTGCCGGTAAACCACACACGCTCCACTAACGTCTTCGCAAGGGCACAAAGTGTAATTTCATGGAATTACATCAATTCACTTTGCCTAAGTAACTAAGATTGGGAATTTGTAAAAACATTTAGTTACTTTTGTACTTCATTATACTTATAATAGAAGGTTTTGTCCTATCCTACCCGTTCGGCTAACGACCCTCCACTAGTCAAGAGTGCGGTGGGTAAGAGTGGATACCCAATCAATCGCCATTTTATAGGCAATTTCCTTAAACACCCCTTATAGACCAGCTTCGTGAATGAGGCCTACTAACGGTAAGACTGACTTTTTACTCATACATATATAATGTTAGACTTTTAATGTTATATATAGTATAGGGTGTATTTTACACTTTTAAAATACTAGGTGGTCAAATTTAACGATTAAACTTTTAATTCAATTAAATTGTAAACCAAAACTTTTATGGATTTATTAAACCTCTTTTAATTATACACCTTAATTAATTAATAAAACCATAAGGGTGTGATATGATCTTTTCAAAACACTACTAGGGTTTTAGAATTTAACATTCCTATATTAAACTTTTAATCAAAATTTAAATTCCAAAACTTGAGGACAAGTTTTGAAACATTTCAAAAAATTAGGGTTTAGAATTTAAATATACATCAAAATTAAACTTTTAATCAAAATTTAAATTCCAAAACTTGAGGGCAAGTTTTGAAACCTTTTAAAAACATTAGGGTTTCAACTATTTAAATTTCAAAACTAAACTTTTGAGTTTAAATTTAAACTATAAAACCTAAAGGGGAAAATTGAAACTTTTCATAATACAAGGATCAAATAACAAATAATCTAAATTAACATTTAATCAATAATTATCCATATTTGATTTATTTAATGATTTCTTGCAAAAAAAATTTACCAATTTAATCAAAATAATTAATCAATTATCACATAAGGAAACAAATATTTTATTAATTGATAAATATCTTTAATTAGATCAAGAATATAGTCAAATATATCATAAAATCGGATTTATATTGATCTAATATGATAAGGCAACTATCCATAAGCAAAAACAGCAAGAAATCCTGGTTTTCCCTCCATCTGACCAGCCGACTCGCCGAGTTAGGTATGGACTCGTCGAGTCAGCATGAACTCGGCGAATTCATCTATGGACTGGGCAAGTCCAGCCCCCCAAAAACACAAAAATCGAATTTTTCAGTCATACAAAGCATCAATACAATAGAAACCAATCTAGGCTCTGATACCACTGATGGGTTTTGGTTATAAGAACATCCTATGTGCTCATACAAACCCTAATGCTTGGATCTAGGTTTCTCTATTGTACATGCTTTGAATCCAAGACTATAAACCCTAATTCTAACATATGGAAATTGATATTAACATATAATTAGGTTTAAGATATTACCTTGATTGTTATATAGCAATAACAATCCTAATTCCTCCTTGTATTGACTTTAGAAAGCTTAGAGTCACAAATGTCACTCCTCTAATGGCTCACAAACACTAAGAGCAAGAGGATGAAGAGGAGAGAGGATGGAGGCTGCCCTAAAACGTGTGAAACCCTAAAAGGATGCTTAGCCACGTTTTTGAGTCATAAGGGATCTATATATATAGGAGGCTATTAGGGTTATCTAACAAGGAAACCCTAAATTGGATGCTGAAGCCCTAAGCAACCCATGGACCCTTTTAATTAAGGCCTTGGACGATTTCTAATGGGTTTCCCCATAGAATTCGTCCACCTCATAATATAAGGAAATCCATGGCCCAAATTGCAATTATCTTATAATTACAATTCCAGTCCCTTAAGTTTAATTAATCTCTTTTAGTCACAAAACTAATTACTAATTAATTCTTGACCAATATTAATTAAACAATATGATTTCTCCTTTAATATATTATTCTCATAATATATTAATAAATCATATTTAATCCTTTCTCTCCATAACTCATCCTATCAAGTTGCTTTGGTGAAGGCAACCCAAAAGGACCATGCACCATCGGGTCAAGTACATACCAAAATAGTTATGGACATAGACACTAATCCAACATTGAGAATCTACAATTTGACTCATAGTTTTCTCTAGGTAAAGTTAGACCTTGGCTTGATAGGTTATGAGATTGTGGGAGGACCACAATATTCGTGGGATTGAGGATGGTTGAGGGTCGTTTGGGGCCGGTTGTGATGTAAGAGTGCAGTTGGGCGAATAACATTCATTTAGAACAAGTAGATTATGTTGCCTCGATATAGTGGTTGGTTATGTGATCCCTAGTTAGGTCAAGGGGGTTGTTGGAGCCATTATGGTAAGCAGGCTTGGATAACACTTTCTAGATAGACCCTCATTCGGAGTCGTACGGTGTAATTTTGCATGAGGCTATAAACCTCAGCAACCCGTCGGATATCCAATACTTTGGTTAATAAGTAGGTAAATACAAGGCCAGAGAGATCTCAGTTAGATCATAAATGTGATTATAGGATAGCAAGTTGAGCCTGAGATTGTACGAATGATTCAGACTCATGTTGGGAGTCACCTTTGTTTCGAGGTGAAAGTTTTTTCGCAAAAATGAATGGGTAGGGATTCTTTTTCCCAGTAGAATCAACAAGATAATTCAAGTCCGATAGGGGGTGTTTTTTTTTTATTTAGTGTTGCAAAGTGGAGTCATATTCGCAATAATTTAGAATGGTTTTGTGTGTCGGGAAGTCAGACAAGGTATTGTATTTCTAGAAATTGAGTTGAGTAGTGGTGGTTATTCTTCATTGGTTAAGATTAGCGGGGTAAGGAATCAGTTGTCGTCAGTATGTGGGTACTACTAAGGTTGGTTTCAATTAATATACTAGAAGGCCATCGTATGGCAGAGTTGAATCATTAGGGTGCCTAGAATGTAGTGACAAGTGATTTCGAGGAGGAAGTCTAATTTCAGTGGGGGAGAGTTATAACACACGTGTTCCAGTATGGTTTAATTTTTATTCTCTAAGGCTAAATACGGAGTTTTTTGGGAAATACTCTATGCCACGACATGGATCAAGGATGCCCACATCCTGGAATTGAATAAATGGCACACATAATTTTATTGAGTCGCCATGGCATAACCAAGAGTTGCCACGACGTGGTAGCTGTTCTGGGCTAAGCCCATCATTCTTTTAGGTTTCCATTCGTATTTAAACCTCTCTAAACCCATTGTAGGGTTCATTATTAGCCTCCAATCCCTCTTTCCCCTCAGCAAACCCTAGCCTCCATCCGTTGTTTGATTCTTAAGATTTTTGGAGCTTTCTTATCTTGGAAAAGAAAAGGAAAAAGAGAAGAAGGTGCTTTATTATTGGATCTTGCAATGAAGAAATACCATCAACATCTCTCATTGTCTTTAGACCTTTATAAGTGTCCAAGTTCCTTGCTTATGACTTTTGGTGGTTGGATCTGGAATATTATTCCATGTTCCTCATGTTGGAGCAAGGTTGGAAGGAAGTAACTCATAAAGTTGGCAACTTTATGACTCTCCTGAGTCTTATGGATCTATCCTTTGGTAGATATTCTTGGCATTTGATTATGTTTTGGTCTTTAGAACTCAAATTTAACCTAAAATGGATCTTAGACATGTATTGGACATTCATATCTATACAACTTCCACCTTTATGATAGATTTGGTGTTATAAACCTTTCTGGAGTGGTTGGGTTAAGGACTTTTTCAGATTAAGGGCTTAATGATTAAGTCACCATTTATTTTGGCTTTATCTAGACCTAGGGTTTGAGATCTTGATCTCTTTGGGTGTATTAATGGATAAAGTTGGAAACTTTATCCATTTAGACAATAGTATGGACCAGATCTACGCTTTGGAGCCCTTAGGATCGAAGGAGATAGCTTAATCCGTTCCTTTGCTGAAGACTCAATGCCCACGGCATGACACCAAGTTGCCACAACGTGACGCTAAGGAATATCGTGATGGACTGTTGCTGAAGGGCCATGGTGTGATAATAGGAGACCATGATGTGGCGCTTGACTAAAGCCAATGTTGGTCGTTGATTTTTGGCATGGGTTGACTTTTTGTTCAATCTATATTTTTAGAAGGTAAACTTAGGGTTTGCCTTATGTGGATTGTTAGGTGGTGCTTTGCACCCATCTTTTGGGTGAAAGAGTTGTTGGTTGTGATCGGTGCGACGTTGCGTGAGGTTTTAGTCAACATCGTGATCCACGTGAGTCTCTTCACTATATTCGTGGTTCGATGGCACCAATGCCAACCCACTGAATTATGTTGTAGGATTATAGTTGTCTTTGTAACACTTACTGATATTCATGTATGTGCTTGTTGTCTTTATGACTCATGCTGATATGACTGTACGTTTTATATATATGGGATTGATATGTAACACTTACTGATATGCCGGTATGTGCTTGTTGTCTTTGTGACTCATGTTGATATGCACCAGACACAAATACCTACTGTTATATAGAGTAATTATGGATCGGGGTTTACACATATCCGAGGGTTGATACGGACTACCCGTCACAACTACTAGTTGTCATATGGGTTGATACGGATCTGAGGGTTGACATAGACTCGAAACAGCTACATGTTGTCGTATGGGGTTGATACGGACCTGACACAACCACGTGTTGTTATATGTATATGTGTATTATATGTGGTATTTTGGGGAACTCGCTAAGATTTGTGCTTATGGTTCATATTTATGGCTTTACGTACTTCCGGTTCGGAAGGAAGGGGCCCGACATGATCTCACAGCATCCTTAGAATTTTTTGCATTGGCAATTAATGATATTACCCTGATTATGTAATAATTTATTCACTGTGATCTGTTTTGGAGCAACTAGTTTGTGTAATTTATTGTTTTAAAAATGAAAATTGTACTTTGAATTTTTGGGACATTACATATCATTTAAAATTCATGGCATATTGTGAAAACAATAACATACATGAATACAAAAAGGATGCGCCTTAATAAATAAATTCTTATACTTTATAAAGATCATTTTCCTATATCTTAAAAAGTGACAACAAAAAATAGTATGAAATGAAACAACTACCATGATAAAGGCATATCGTAACAACAATGACATATATAAATATAAGGATAGGAAAGAAGTAAAGTAAAATGTCCATAAAAATTTTACAATGAATATGATTATGTATTATTTAAACAATGAACCGTGGATAACATATTTTTAACATCCCAACGAAAACGTACTTCTAAATTTTGACATATAATTAGAATAATATTTCATTTTGGTCCCTAAGTGTAAGGAAATGTGAAAAAGGGACCAAATGGTAAGAAATGAAACAACTACCATAATAATGGCATATTGTAATAAGAATGACATATATGAATATATATGGGGTAAATAAGTAAAATTAAATGCCCATAAAAATATTAAAATCAAAATGGTTAAACCTTATCCAAAAAGTGAAGCCTGGATAATCCATTAATTAAAAATAGATATGTACAAAAGTCTAATAGAATTTTGAGGGAAGCCTTTTAGAATGAAAACATTGATTTATATTTGTTAGAACATAGTATAGGACGATGTTACACTATTTCTTGCTTCTATAGAGTTATATGTGTTGAGTTTTTTTTGGCTAAATGACTAGTTGTTCCCATCCAACATTAGTAAAATGATAAAAGTTTGAGGGCACTCCTAGTATATAAATGTAATCCTAAGCTTTGGTTATAAAAGAATCCAAATCAATAAACTTCATGTGTAGACAAGTGTTTTTCAAAACTTCCGAGAGTGTGATTGTAATTTGGGCGGAGGATTGAGACATTATTATATGTTATTTGCAATAACTAGTTGATCGTTTTTGTTGGACACGCCCAAATTTTTTCCTCTGGTTTTAGAGTTTTCCATGTACATTCCTGTGTCTAATTTTTTCTCTATTATTGCTATTTCCAATATCTTTTTATTCCCCCATCTTGGTATTGTTGCCAACTTCCTTTTTTATGTTTGCGACATCCCCAATTTCACCGCCAGAAAAGACCGATTTATATATGCTTATTTAAAACCATAGTATACTTTTTGAAGAATAATATTGTGGATTTGTTCCAAAAAATATGAAAAAGATATTATCAGAGCATTTTCTGAAGAAATTTATTTTAATTATATTAAAAGGGTTGGGATGTCATCGTTAATACAGTACATAAGAATAAATGGAAAGAATATAGGACTTACAAACATTTATTATTATATTGGCCTATAATCTATGAATCCCTCATCTGAGCATTACACCCATGCTCTCATACCACCACGTGTAATACAAGAAACTGAGTGGGTCAGGTTTGGGAGCCTAGTGAGCACATAGGGTTTTTAATCCACAATAATTAAATTCTTTTAATTATATATATATATATATATATATATATATATATATATATATATATATATATATATATATATATATATATATATATATCTTCATTAAACAGTTCAACCCGATTACCTATTCCAGTTATCCTCACTTTCTTTCCCTAAAGCATCTAATTCAAGGGCCCTATCCTAAGGATTATCTTCGGGATAGAAGATACTTCTTAGGGGATTGCTTAGCAGTATTTGTCAATAAGGTAACCATGGGGCGAAGGAGTACACTTGGTGAACACTTAGTTGAAAAACATCTACAAGTTGCGAGCCCGCTAGCGTTCCACTGGAATGTCTAGAATATTATGTGGCCGTCATCTAGACTCCGCTAAACGACTATATGATATTTAACTCAAGGCCTCTCATCTTCTAGTTCATCTTTCATCTCTCATCATCTATATCATCTTTTATCTACCAATGTGTACCCATTAAGCTATCCATTTAGACCCTTGGAAGGGTTTTGAGTCATAAAAATGGGTTTTAAATGGTTGGTTTTACTCCATGCATCATTTAGACGATCTTAATGGATTAAGAAGTTGAGTTAAGCTCCTAATGTACATGAAAAGTCATAAATTTGGAAACCTTATGACTCTTGGGGGTATTTTAGGCATGGATCTGAAAAAGGAATGTGAGTGCTTAAGCCATTAATCATTTAATGAGTTTTTGGGACTTCTGGGAGTACGCCGCACGTACTTGGAGTACGACTAGCGTACGAGGTCAACCACCCTGGTGGTGGTCAACATGCGAGTATGACGAGTGTACCTTTGGAGTATGCCCTACGTACTCACTCTGAGGTGACTCGGTTGGGTTGACTTAGTTAGGTTAACCGGTTTGACTTTGAGTTTGACCTATTTTGACTTTAAGGGTATTTTGGGTATTTTTAGATTTGGATTGAGATTGGTCATTTGGTAGCAATAGGTGTTAATTAGATCTGAGATTTGGAGTCGAGACCTCATCAACTTTTTTCCAATTTGCGAGGTGAGTTTTCCTTCACAATACTTAAGGGTCGAGGGCACCAAGGCCATCCCATTGGATTAGATATCTTGTTATGTAATTGTATGTTATCGTGCTATAGTGATCTGTTAGATCCATATCCTAGTATATAGGATTATGCTATGCTTAGTGATCTATAGATCTGTCTAACTATCTATAGATTGTTTATATGTTTATTTGTTATTTGTGTAGATATTTGGTTGGTGGTTGAGGCTTTAATGCTTTGTGTGTAATCCAATAGGCCGGGGACATACGAACCCAATGGTTGATTGGGCCCGAGGGTATTCCATCTCGAGGATGATAGGACACATTGAATATTGACATTCCAACCTGATGGTTGATTGGGCCTAGGGTATTCCAACCTGATGGTTGATTGGACCCATAGCATACTGGCATTCCAACCTGATGTTTGATTGGGCCTATGGTATTCCAACCCGATGGTTGATTGGACCCAACATGTTGTTATGGTATATGTTATATGTTTATGTGTTGTTAATTTGGGGGAACTCATTAAGCGTTGGATTACAGTTTTGGGTTATGTTTTAGGTACTTCGGATAACCGCATGAAGGTGAAGGCGTGACCATACACATCCTCTTGTTTATGACTTATGATTTAGGGAGACTCTGATGTTTGGAAAAGTGTTTTGAAAACTATGATTTTTAAACAATTTATGAATTGGGTTGATTCTAAAAGTTTAAATTTCTTGTGATTTTTTATGGGTGTTATAATATTAATTAAAAATTGAGACATTCAAAAGTCTAACAGAATTTTGAGGGAAGACTTTCAAAATACAAACATTAATTTATAGATTCATAGGTGTTGAGCTTTTTTTTACTAAGTGACTACTTGTTTCCATCCCACATTGGTAAAATAATAAATGTTTGGGAAGACTCCAAGTATATAAAAGTAGTCTAATGCTTTTGTTTCTAAGCATCCCAAACAATACACTTCAAGTATAGAAAAGTGTTAGCCAAACTCTGGAGAGTGTGATTGTAATTTGGGAGGAGGCTTGAGACATTATTCTATGTGATTTTAACAATTATTGGATCATTCTTGTTGGATAACCATTCTTTTTCTTCGGTTTTGTAGTTTTTCATGTATATTCTTGTGTCTAGTTATTTTTCTCTATTAGTGTTATTTGGAGGGTTGTTAGGGATCTTTGAGGTTGTTTTGTCAACAATAATGGACAATTTGATTTCCAATATCTTTTTTATTCCCCTATTTTGGTTTTGTTCCCATCTTCTTTTTTATTTTACACATATAATGGTTTTCTTCTTCATTCTTAATGTAGTTCAACATGTACCTGGAAAATCTAGGATTGGTAAATGGAAAATGGTTTCTATCTAGAAGCTATTACATAATACCGAAATGTTGATGGTGCTTTGGAGGAATTGGTTTCTGTTACACCCTTACTTTTCAAAAAGCAAAAAATCGCAATAGTTGTATTAATATCATGACATGCTATCATGATCAAACAGAGTTTTACCAAAACATTTATAAATTTATTAGTCACAAACTATTTTGGTGTTACAACAATATAATCTGAAGACCCTCCTAAGTCTTCCATAAACCATTTATGCTCTTTTCAACTTTCAAGATTTCATTATCATGAAAACCCTTTCAATCTTTACAAACTCAACAAGTCAAAAATCACAAAACACATGGAATCTGTTCCTCAAAATATAAGATACATAAAGAAACTACGTACACATGGATTCTATGTCATAAAGAAATATAACACCGAAATAATTCTTTTTTACACATAACTATTCACTGTCAAGTAATCCTTCCTGATTCAACCTTTTTTAAGATGGTATCCTGTGTGCAACCAATATCCTTGTTAGAAAGTAATCCCTTCCTAACCAAGCCACATGCATAACACTTTCAATTTCCAGGATATTAATTACAAGACCATATGCTTGCAACAATAGTCATAATTTCACAAACGAATCAAAATGAATTCTACCTTTATACAAATAAAGTTGGTCCCCCAACATTTGGAAATCATTTGGGACATTTGGGCCTCTATTTGATCCATTATTCAATTCTCCTTGTGCTCCATTTGCTCCCTTAACATCATTAGTTGGGTCGTCATTTGTTCCACTTGGGCCTCCTACCTCTAAAATTTAGACCATATGTGTCACTTTGGCCTCCCACCTCAAATTATGGGGCATAATTGAGCCACTCGTCATCCAAATGAAGACCCAAGTAGAATTGTTGGTCTTCTGTGTATCGGTTTCTACCATTTGGTCCTCCAAGTCCGGAGTGATGTTAGCAGTTCATAATAGCCGAGTTTCCACCGTGAAAATGAATATTGTTTCCAGGCATATATTAGGTCTAGGGTCGGAGAAAACAAATTTCATTCAAAGATAAAAGTTAGTAAAATTCATTAATTTGTAATATATACCTCTTCTATGTTATTAGATAAAAAACTATAAATAATATATCAAGATCAACATTGAAAAACAAATGAGCCAAACCATCGATGAAATTAATTAAATTTTGTACTAAATATCGATTTTAGTGTAGGTTCACTGTTCCAAACAAGGAATTATTTCTACATCATCTTTGATGTTTCTTTATCATAATCACAAGTGCTATAAAGAATGCATTTACTTGCTTCTTTTCAATATGTTCAACAAACATACTAATCATATTGGGTACCATAAACAAAAACTATGCACCATAATAAAAATTATCATTTCCAACTCATGGCATTTTTTTGATAATAATGACATACAAGAATACAAAAAAGTATGCACCTTAATACACAAATTCTTACATGGTTCAAAGACCATCTTCCTATATGCTTAAATGGTGACTACAGAAAATGGTAAGATTTGAAACAACTACCTTAATAATTGTATATTGTAATAAGAATGACATATATGAATATATATGGAGGAAATAAGTAAAATTAAATGCCCATAAAAATTTTAAAATCTAAATGGTTAAACCTTATCCAAAAAGTGAAGCCTATATAATCCATTAATTAACAATGGAGATGTACAAAAATCTAATAAAATTTCAAGGGAAGCCTTTTAGAATGAAAACATTGATTTATATTTGTTAAAACATAGTATGAGACGATGTTACACCATTTCTTGCTTCTATAGAGTCATATGTGTTGAGTTATTATTATTATTATTATTATTATCTAAATGACTAGTTGTTCCCATCCAATATTAGTAAAATGATAAAAGTTTGGGAGACTCCAAGTATATATATATATATATATATATATATATATATATATATATATATATATATAATCCTAAGCTTTGGTTTAAAAGCATCCAAATCAATACACTTCATGTGTAGAAAAGTGTTTGTCAATACTTTCAAGAGTGTGATTGTAATTTGAGCGGAGCTTGAGACATTATTTTGTGTTATTTGCAATAATTATTTGATCATTCTTGTTGGACACACCCAATTTTTTTCTTTGGATTTAGAGTTTTTCATGTACATTCTTGTGTCTAATTGTTTTTCTCTATTATTGTTATTTCCAATATCTTTTTATTCCCCTATTTTGGTATTGTTCCCAACTTCCTTATTTTTTTGTGACATCCCTAATTTCACAGCCAGAAAAGAACGAGTTATTTAAGCTTATTTAAAACCATACTATCCTTTTTCAAGAATAATATTGTTGGTTTGTTCCTAAAAATATGATAAAGTTATTATCAGAGTATTTCTGAAGAAATGTATTTTAATTATATTAAAAACGTTCAGATGTCATCGTCAATATAGTACATAAGAACAAATGGAAATAATAAAGGACTTACAAACATTTATTGTTATATTGGTCTATAATCCATAAATCCCTCATCTGATCATTACAGTCATGCTCTTGTACCATTACATGTAATAAAATAAACTAAGTGGGTCAGGCTTGGGAGCCTGGTGAGCGCATAAGAATTTCAACCCACGATAATTAAATTCTTTTAATTATATATATCTTCATCAAATAATTCAACCTGATTACCTGTTCCTATTATCCTCATTTTCTATCCCTAAATCATCTAATTCAAGGGCCCCATCCTAAGGATTATCTTCGGATTAGACGACAATGCTTAGGGGATTCCTTAGCAGTATTTGTCAATAAGGCAACCACATGGCGATGGAGTACACATGGTGAACACTTAGTTCAAAAATGCATACAGGTTGTGAGCCTACTAGCGTTCTACAAGACTATCTATAATAGTCTGTGGTCGTCATCTATACTCCACTAGACGACTATCATCTTTAACTCAAGGCCTCTCATCTTATAGTTCATCTTTCATCTCTTATCATATATATCATCATTTATCTACCCATCTCTACCCATTAAGCTGTCTATTCACGCCCTTGGAAGGGTTTTGAGTCATAAAAATGGGTTTCAAATGGTTGGTTTAGCTCCATGCATCATTTAGAAGGTCTTAATGAATTAAGAATTTGAGTTAAGCTCTTAATGGACATGCAAAGTCATAAAGTTGGAAACTTTATGACTCTTGAGGGTATTTTAGCCATGGATCTGATTGGATTATTGTATGTTATGGTGTTGTAGTGATCTATTAGATTGGCATCATGATATATAGGATGATGTTATGCTTAGTGATCTGTAGATCTGCCTAACAATCTGTACATTGTTTATATGTTTATCTATTATATGTGTACATATTTGGTTGGTGGTTGAGGCTTTACTGCTTTGTGTGTAAGCCAACAGAGCGGGGGCATACTAACCCAATGGTTGATTGGGCCCTAGGGTATTCTATCCCGAGGATGAAAGGACCCGTTGTATATTGGCATTCCAATTGAATGGTCGATTGTTGCTAGGGTATTCCAACCCGATTGTTGATTGGGCATGAGGTATTCCAACCTGATGGTTTATTGGACCCAACATGATGTTACGGTATATGTTATATGTTTATGTGTTGGTACTTTGGGGAACTCATTAAGCGTTGAATTACAGTTTTGGATTATGTTTCAGGTATTTTGGATGACCGCAGGAAGACGAAGACGTGACCGTACATATCCTCTTGTTTATGGCTGATGATTTTGGGAGACTCTGATGTTTGGAAAAATGTTTAGAAAACTATGATTTGTAAACAATTTATGAATTGTGTTGATTTTAAAAGTTTAAATTTCTTGTGATTTTTTATGGGTGTTACAATATTAATTAAAAATTGCGACATTCAAAAGTATAATAGAATTTGAGGGAAGCCTTTCAAAATACAAACATTGAATTATATATGTTAGAACATAGTATTAGAGATGTCCACCATAGCTTTCTTTTATAGAGTCATAGGTTTTGAGCGTTTTTTTTGCTAAGTGACTAGTTGTTTCCATCCCACATTGGTAAGATAATAAATGTTTGGGGATTTGGGGATACTCTGACTTACAAGGCTTATTATTTTTACACTCCACTCTCTAGACAATCCAGACTACAAGCTATTTTGACTTTTGACTTTCTTTTTCATTGGAATGTTTGAGTAGTTTTTATTGGTTTTTTAACTGTTTCCAACATCTGTTTTCAAGAAAATTATCCACTATTTTCCATATAATTTTTTATTTTCCAAAGAATGAAAACACAAAAAACCATAACTAATTAAATTTACGTTGTCTATAATTAATACAAACTTAATACAAAATCAGTAAACTTAATAAAAGCTACCGGAAATCAAAACAAGATCGTTGGAAAATAGTCGTCAAAGTCGTTGTTCGTCGGAGAACGGTAAGTTGTCTCTTTATAACTTCGTATCTTCATTTATAGGTTGTTCGTCGGAGTTGTATCTTCATTTATATGTTGTTCGTCGGAGTTATTGTTCGCCGGAGGCTGCCATCCGATGGCGGTGGCGGTGGTAAAATTACCCGACAACAGTGTGATACCAAAAGAAAAAAAAACCCAAATCGGGTGTTGTGAGTTTGTGGCCACCAAAAACACGTTGACAAATCTGGTACAATGAGAATGTGAGTACATAGCTCCGACGGAGGCGGGTTGGCGGTTGCAGTGCTCCGGCGGAAAAAATTGATTTGAGTTCTCTAGTTTGGCTTGTTGGCGGCAGTACACCATAGAGAGAGACAGGAACTTTAGGTGATAACGTGATATAAAAATTGATTTAAGAGAAAGTAGGGTTATATATATATATATATATATATATATATATATATATATATAGATATATATATATATATATATATATATATATATATATATATATATATATATATATATATATATATATATGGAACAAATGGGCTTGTTATTGGATTAAGCTTATTTTGGGCTAAGATTTTGGGTTTTTTAAATAATTTTACTATTGGGCTTGAAAAAATATTATTATCTAATCAGTTTTTTTTTAAAAAAATAGGTTATTAATAATACAAAATTTTAAATAAAATTTGGGTTATTAATTAATATTTTTATTTTATTTTTTTATTTTTGCAGGAAAAAATAGAGAATATTTCGAAATTTTCAACAGACCAAGTATATCTCTAATCTTATTATTTACTTATGTGTAATTAATTGATGTATTTTATTAATTTTTTTAACATGAGTTTTTTTTTTTCAATTGTTAGGTCTTTAGATCTCGTGTGGATTTAATGATGTGGGTGCAAACTAAACGATCAAAGACAATAACTAAGGACTTCATTTCTAAAATAGTACTTGGTTGTGATCGTGGTGGTATAGCTAGGAATAAAGATGCGCAAAAAAAAAATTAATTGTCCATTCAAATTGACAGGAAAGTATTTGAAGGCACACGATGGTTGGAAGTTAAGGGCCGTACGTGATGAACACAATCATGAACCATCAATGTACATGGAGGGTCATCCTTTTGCAATGCGTTTGTCGGATAAAGAAGTTTGTTTGATGCAAGATTTGACAGAGTTGGATGTGAAACCGCGAAATATTTTGCCAACACTAAAAGCGCAAAATCAAAATAATGTGTCTTCATTGAGAACTATATATAATTTTATCCAGAAGTTGGGGAGATCTCGGCGAGAAGGTAGAACCCCGATGCAGAATGTTATGCACATTTGGCAAACTAAAGGGTACAACTTACAGTATCGTGTAAACATGATTACTAACGAATTAGAAGATCTATTTTTTATTCATCCAACATCATTAAAGACGTGACAAACATTTCCATATGTGGTGTTGATGGATGCTACATATAAAACAAACAAGTATAATCTTCCTTTTCTAGAAATTGTTGGTGTCACTTCTACAAACAAGACATTTTCCATAGCCTTTGCATTCATGCATAATGAAAAATGGGCAACTATATATGGGCATTGACTTATTTGAAATTGACGATTAACGATTGTTTTTGTCCTCGTGTTATTGTCACTGATAGAGATTTGACATTGATGAAAGCATGCAGAGATGTTTTTCCACAAAGTAATCATTTACTTTCTAGGTGGCATATATTCAACGATATAACAAAGAATTGTAGACAACGAATCAAACCACAAAAGACTTGGAATTTTTTTCATCTAAAGTGGACGGAGTTAGTCAAATCTCCAAGACTAAATGCATATATGCAAAATTATGCAGACCTTCAAACATTATTGTTCGAACATGAAGGTATTATTCTTATATTTGTTGAAGTCTTAATTTGTTTAACAATTATTATTAATTCATTCAAACTAATTTTTTTCACCTTTTAGATGTTTTTTATTATCTTTATACTGTTTGGTTGGGGAAGTATGTTGAAAGATTTGTATCGTTGTGGACCGACAAACATGTCAATTTTGGAAATTCAACAACAAACAGTGTCAAGAGCCAACACGCCAAGCTAAAAAAACACCTGGAATCAACGAAATGCGATTTGGAGAAATTCATATGTGTTATTGAAAAGGTTGTACAATCACAAGAAACCACTATCAAAGAAACTTTCACACGCTGCATAATCACTTATATGCCAAGGTTTAAAGATCGGATATTCAAAGTACTGCGAAAACGTGTTTCAGTGCATGTTATGGATAAAATCTTGGAAGAGCTTCATCGGTCAAAAAGATTTGTACCAACTCCTGAGAATCGTGGATGTCAATTGCGGACATGTTTTGGATTACCATGTGCTCACGAACTTGTGATGTATGTCGGTACAGGTATGTTTAATCTATTGAATTAAATTGACATTTTTATACTTATAACCACTTTATGATATTTTATCTGTTTGACTATAGGTTTACCTATTCCATTAGATTCGGTTGAACCTTTTTGGAGAAAGCTTGATTTGACACCTTCTATATCTGTGGAATATGGTGATCTTAATGTTGATCGTCGTATGCAAAGGCTTAAAGAAATATACAATAATCAACCAGATCATATCAAATACAATTATTTAAGGAGAATGGAGGAGATAACAGATCCATCAACAAATTTGATCAATTAACCTTCGGTTAAGAAAAATAATTGTGAACTCCCAAAAGTAAAGCATGTCCAACATCAAAGTCAAGCTCCTCACAGATACATTTGTTCAGACTTAAATCAGGAGCCACCACGATATAGTTCATCATTCATGGACTTGAACAATGATCCGGCCAAGCATAGTTCATTCTTCATGGGTTCATATGAGGAACCAATAGGCCAATGTTCATACAACATAGACTTAAACGAGGAACCAATAGGTGAATGTTCATACAACATAGACTTAAACGAGGAACCAATAGGGCAATGTTCATACCAGGCAGACTTGAACGAGGATCCGATAGGCTAATGTGCATACAAGATTGACTTGAACGATGAACCACCATTGGGACATAATTCATTGTTGGATGAAATTCCATCTATATTTCATTCGTACATCACACATATACAAAATGTATTGGGTGATGGAAATTGTAGTTTTCGATCAGTAGCCGTTTGTCTTGGATATAGTGAAGATTAGTGGCTTTACATCCATCAACAATTGTTAGACGAGTTATTGAGTTCATATGACGACTATACAAGAGTTTTTGTTGGATGTGATGAAGTAGTTACTTCATTGTCTTTCTTTACGAAGACTAAGTCAGCACCAACAAAACATTTGATGCTTATGCTTGAGATAGGCATCTTGATAGCCAACAAGTTTGGTGTGATCGTTCAATTTTTGACCACTGAAGGCCCTGTAACTTTTTTCCTTTTTGGAGAGGTCCTAGAGAGTTTCAAAATCATCGGGTCCTTACATTTGCACTTGTGTACGCCAATCATTATGTGATGGTACAATTGGAAGGAGAATACCCAATGCCTCCGATTGCGTCATTGTGGATCCGCCACAAAGCCCCATCAACAACCCAATGATAAACTATGTATAAGTCGCGACTATAATTTTATAAGCATCTGAAACCTACTGAAATATTTTTTATGACTATAAATGATTAGTTGTTGCTTATTTTGACTCAAATTTTTGCTATGTAATATTTGAAATTTAAAAGAAAAAGATTGGTGAGGACTTGTTTAGAATATATTTTTCTTGAAATTTATATCGTTGTTGTCTTATTTATCTTATAAAAATATAAGGTTGAAAATTAATAATAATATATGATTAAATAATAATGTTAACAATAATAATGTAATTTTCAAAATAAATAGTATGAATAAATGGTCCAATTAAAAAAATAGTTGGATTAACATATGTAAATCACAATAATAAGTTAAATACTAAATTTTTTTACATGGATACAATAAAAGTCATATTTTACTATTTATTTATAAACTATTGTTTAAATAATAATAAGATTAATAGAAATTATTAATTGTAAGAAATAATTAATAATTGAAAAATAAAGTTAATAAAATGATTATATTATAATAAGTTAATAAATAGTAAAAGTTAGTAAAATGATTAGGTAAAGAATAACCTATAATAACTTATAGAGTAGATTAAAGTGTATTAGACCAGAGTGGAGTATCCATATAACACCCTACTCATAATTATGATTTTTAGAAACTATGTTTGATATGACTTATAAAATTTTTTATCATAATTTTTGGAATGTTACAGGTTATCTCTTGAGAATTAAATTTTTATATTAGGGGTTTGGATTACTTTTTGTTTTGTATCCATTAACTCTCAATGATCGTATCTAGAGTTGCTATTAGATATTTAGATCTCATCATAATTAACATTAATCTCTTTTTAATTGTTCAAGATTAATAGCTCATCATGATTAACATTAATCTCTTTTTAATAGTTCAAGATTATCAATTTAACGATTCTTGGTAATGATGATCTTAATCATCTTATTTCAGATTTTCTACATATTGCCGATGTTTAACTTTGAAGGGTTTTAATTTTACTTTTCAAGGTATTATAAATTTTAGTTAAAATTACATGAATGATCCCTATGGTTTCTACTTCTTAAGTGATTGGTCCTTGACCCATATAAAATAACTTTTATATCATTTTTAATTTATTTTATATTTTTTTAAACTAACTTTAATTTAAAAGAAAAAAAGAGAAAATAAGTAAACCATAACTTTAATGAGATCCGATTTTGAAGAATTGCTTTTTTCACCTATGTACATGTTCAAAAACAAACAATTGAGCTAAGTACAAAGTCCTAGGCTGGGGACAAACAACACAATAAATTTAAACCACTAGGATAATCCCCATCAAAAAAATGCAAAAACTTAAGTAGTAGTGACATTTTACAAAACACATAATCCATTTTTGTAACTTTGTCTTCATAAAATAAACAAGACAAAAAATAAGAAGACACTTATGTTATTAAGGATAAATATATTCCAAACAAAACAAAATTATAAAACATAAAGGATTTTTATTTTTTAATCCATTTAAATACAAACAATCTAAATCCAAATCATATTCAAAATCCAATTAAAACAATTTATGAATCCAAACATCTTGAATTCTTATAATTAGTTTAAAGGAGGGATTGACGGGTTTTGCCGCGTGTTTACTTTTCCGCAAGACTAATTCCTTTTTTTATTTTTTAATCAACTAATGTGCAAATTTTGGTCGTTGGCGTTGACTTATATTTGAGGGCCATAATATATTAAAAGCCCAGCAATCTTTGAATAAAAGCATCAATTATTCAGTGCAATAGCTATTCGTTTCTTTTCTGATTCTGTTTTACTCAAACAGATTTCGTCTCCCATCTTTCGTCTACCTTCCTTCATCGTCGACACTCGCCATTTACAGGCCGGCTCACCTCCGCCCGCTCTGTGCTTTTCACCTGTCATCCTTCACTGTCGCTTTGCGGTTGGCTCTTACTCTATTCTGTCGCTTCATGTCTGGTTATCATTCTGTATGCAGGTAACTGTGACGACACATTTTTACAAGTTAGTTTTACATGTTGTTACACTATTTTATCTTATCAATCATAAAATTAGATCATAATCATTTGTTTGTTCATTAACAGCTGATTGCGGTTTCAATCATTTGAATTTCTTTTGTTGATTTTTTCTACATCAATTAGGGAGGGTTAACTCCTCTCTACTTGGTATTTGATTTTAAAAATGATAAATTGGGTGGTAAATATGCTACTGACCTGTTGAAGCCAGATTGTAAGAACTTTTAGGCGTTATATTCTATGAATAAAATTAGGATTTTGCTAGTGGAGAGTCTAGATCTATGTTGATTAATCTATGCACCATTTGTTTGCAAGGGATAAAGTCACTGGAGCCCATGTACTCTCGACTTTTGGTTGAAAATGCCGTTCATGTATTTTTGTTAACCAATAAAAAAACCTTAAAAATCAAATAGGGTTGTCTAAATGAAAAATTAAGGTCACTTTTTTGCCAACTCCATTCAAAATGTAAAGGGGTTAACCAGTTACCCTTGACAATGTTTGTGTCCACGTGACAATGGGATGGCATCCACATGGCCTTTGACCATGAAAAGTCACTTTTATTATTATTATTATTATTATTATTATTATTTATCTTCCACCTCACACCACCATTATCTCTCATCACCTTCTTCCTAACCTACTCTCCACCATCCACCACCGCCGCCCTTCAATATTTAAACCGTTTTTGTCTTTGTGTTCCATTGTTATTACAGAGATGCAGATTCTAGAAACAAAAGTGACAATGCAAAGCGTTGATGCTTGTTTATTTCCCATTGTGGTGATAATAAGCTCAACTATAAGTATGCAGAACATGATACTAATGTTCTTTCTAAAAATAAAAATAAAGACACGGGAAAGTGAATTAGAAGGATTTTCTTCATGTGACTGAGTTTACAAAAAAATGTCTTCTCCCTTATTAGTATGTATGAAAGAAAGGGAACATTAAAGATCATTAGGTACTTCAATATACATATTTTTATCTATAGATTTTCGGTATTTCCAAGGTATATATGGTCATGTCGCCAGCCACCCATTTCCACCATGTGAGAGATGCCTGCATCTCACTTTGACATTACATCACTTTGACATTGCATCGAACACCTAGTGGGCGATCACTAAAGTTACCAAAAGACTAGATAAACTGTTAGAAGTTTCAGTATAAATATTATATTTTTACTAACTTTGAAAAACTATAAATATATACATATGTTGTATATATAATATACTCCAAGTGGGTTTGTGCTCTTCTCCATGAGATCTTCGAAATGATATATTGTATATCCAAAATGGAGTATATATGAATGAGATATCGATGCTCAAATATGAGTATTCGAGAATAAAAGTTAGCAAGTGAGGTGGGTGTGGGAATGAGTCCAACATTGGTAGAAAGACCGTACCAATGTGAGTTTATAGGCTTGAATCTATGATAGGTTTACAAGCTTGTATATATGGTTTTACTCCAACTCATACATGCGCGTACCAAATTGTTTCTCTGAAACAAGGGTAGTGCTCACCGACCAACATCCTTGTTTAAGGTTTAGGCATCATTGGTGTACATGAGAACATGAAGAGTGCCTGTCACATACCAAAATTTTGGATGTTTCCAGACCCATCCAGAGAACGTTACGACAATAAAGGATGCTCTAGAAAAATCTAGTACGTACTAGAAGATTTCATAATATTATAGAATGTTGCGGAAAATAGAGGAACATTTTAGAATGCCCTAGAAGACATTGGAAGGGTCAAGCATATCCTAGAAAATAGTAGAAGGTTTTAGAATATAATGCCAAATCTCGTAGGAGTTTGACGTGGAATACCCATGAAAATCGTAGAATGTGAAGGCACCATTAACGTGGTAGATGTGCCCATGGATGACTATATCATGATATCAGGAATGGAATTCCTAGATGGAGTACGCCATTCGAAAATTACAATACCATGCATATCACTAAAGGTTCAATCATTCATATTGTACCTTTGATAAAAAGCAGAACAAGGTCCCAAACATTATCAACCATGTAACTAGACAAAGGACCCAAGAAGGTTGGGAAGATAAAGAAGTACAATATAGTAACTAATAAGAAGGAATGATACAAAAATGATTGGTGGTCATAATGATCAATTCAAGAGGCATGAAGGACCAAACGGTGTAGTTCAAGGGTTTACATGTCAGTGCATGACAAAATCAGAATCCAACTTGAGAATCTACCCAATATTCCACGATGCTGATATTGGAAAGTTCTAGAACATAAGAGAGTTCCATGGAAGAGTATGCAACATTCCAGAACATGTTTGAAGAACCAAGAAAGTCCTAGACCTGTCTAGGACATCAAAGAATGGTCTAGAATAATACGGAAGCCATTTAAATAGGGGAGAGGTTATTGGTACTATCCATCAATAGTTGTCTTGTAAAATAAAGACTTTGAACTAATATACCTAATTGTTTCCATTGTATTTAGCCTTAGTTGCTTGTTTTCTAGTTTGTTAATATATCATCAGGAGATAAATTAACTTAACTTAGCCACAAGTATGCTAAGCGCCACACGATATTGACTTGTAGAATGAGTCAACCCATGACATCTTGTAGGAAATGGTGGTGTATGCTTTAGTTAGGTTGGGTATAATAGGTCTAGCATATTTGGGGTTTTCCCTTTTAAAAAAGCCATATGGAATAGGTAATTTCTAATAGTTAAAAAAAATTAGAAAAAAGCCATATGGAATAGATAATTTCTAATAGTTAGTTGAAAAATAAAAAAGTCATGTGGATTAGTTGTAATAGGTGAAACCGGATTCAAAATGGAGTCATTCCTCTTTTTATGACGCAAAGTAATAATTTAGGAACACTAAATACCAAAAAATATATAAATGACCTATTAAATCAAAACTAAAGAGTTGTTGGACTATAGTGAAATTATCCTATTTGCAAATTGATAATGAATTTCTTTGTAAAATTTAAGGATTAATATCACAAAACATCTTATAGTCATTTTTTTTCATATTAAACATTAACTTTATTTTTTTTTCTTAAAAAAACCTTTCATTTTTCAATTTATTCCAAATAGTCATCCGGTTTTAGACAAAACTTTTTCTGAGAAATCCTCCAATTATTTTTCTGAAAATCCCTCAAATTTTTACTGTTTCTGAAAAAAAAAATCCTATGCTTTTTATCCAAAGAAAATTCTCAAATGTGAAGTTTTTTTCCAAAAAAAAAAAAAGAAAAAATCAGATGGTTGTTTTAGGAAAAAAGAAAGTTAAGGGTTTTTTTGGAAAAAATTGTCTAAAGCCTGTAAATCTATTAAAAATGCTAACTTGGAAAAAATTAAAAGAAAAACACAAAGACTTTTTTAGGAAAATAAAATAAAATTGAGGTTTAATCCAGAAATAAATTAAATGATAATATTTTATGATATTAACAGTAACTTTAACATGCTAATGTGGGACTAGCATGCACTTGGTAGAGGCTTTCCTTCTTAGATTGAAGGTTTCGAGTTTTAATCCATGCGTGACAAATTCGTGATACTAACTTCTAACCACTAACCCCGTCGTTAAAAAAAACAGTAAATTTAACACCTATAATGTTGGTCAAAGCCTATGTAACTTGTCACTTGAGTCACCTTTGTAGCACTCCTTGTTTTAGTTGTTCTGTCAGTTGTCTTACATCTTACATGAACCAGGGATAATATCTACTTTCAGATGCAATTGCTTTTAGCCACTTTCTCATCTCTGTGCTTGGGTTCATCCATTTAATAGTATTTTCATGTGGACATTGTAATTAAAAGTAGGGGTTTGTTAACTTGAAGTCATGTTCTAGGGGGTACAAAGCAAATTAAGTCATTAGATCATTCTTGGAAAGATGTATCTCAAAATTGAAGTTGATATCTATATACTTGTGTATAAAGTGTGTTTACCCCGAAGTTTCATGTAGTACATACTTTGTAATCAAAAGCTATGAAGCGATGCGACTTGTTAGATTCAAAATCATATCATTTGGATGGATATATTCAAATTTGAAAAGATTGTTCTTGCAAAATACCGGCGTCCTACAAACAACCATCGCAAGAAAATTTTTCTTTCTTGCGTTTGGATCTTTTACTTATTTGTTCATGTCTAGTGAAATTTGGAAATTGCCAATACCTTTTTGCAATTCCTTTCCTGGGATGTAATAGTGGATCTTGTAGTTGTTTCTAGAATGGTATTTGGTATTGATTTTTTCTAGGATTTTTTAACTTAACTTTAGATGAAAATTGTTGTTTTGTTATTTACAAAATTTATTTTTAAGACTATAAGGTATTGTTGTTGAGGTTATATTCTTTGATGAGACTTATGTTGCATAAGGTATTAATAATTTGGATATTTTGTAGGGACGATGTGTATGAGATATTGTGATTGAGCCACAAGTGAGGAAAGCATGGAATTCAAATGCTTCATAGCACAATACTTACTTTCTTATGAGAGACACAAGACGTAAGCAATCAAACCAACAATCATAGCGTATTGAGATACGGGAATCGTGGGAAGGGTGAAGGGCCATCGCCCCATAACTCATAATGGTTGTTCTCTCTGAACTTTCAGAACGATCTTCATCCTCTTCATCAACTCATGGTCATATATATATGATGTATTTTTAAGTTTTAGAGGTGTTGACACACGTCATAGTTTCACTAATCGCCTTTATAACGCCCTCATGGATGCCAATATCGCTACCTTTTTGGATGATGAAGAGATTGAAACAGGGGAAGATCTGAAACCAGAATTGGAGAGTGCGATTAAAGCATCTAGGGCTTCTATTATCGTATTGTCGAAGAATTATGCTACTTCAACATGGCTTCTTGATGAATTGATGCTAATCCTTCAGCAACGTATGACATCCAACTATATTGTAATCCCTATTTTTTTTATCATGTAGAGCCCACCCATGTTAGGAAGCAACAAAGTAGTTTTGGGAGATGCAATGGCTAAGCATAGATAGAAGACGCATGCAGAGACAAATTCACGTAAAAAAAGTCAATGGGCTCGAAAGATAGAGCTTTGGAATAATGCACTTAGAGAAGTTGCTAATTTAAAAGGAAAGGATGCAAATGGCAGGTAACTATATTCTTACCCATATTTCCACACTCCTTTAATATTGTTTAATTAGCACATGAAAATTCAACATAAACTTCTCCTTATACATTTCAACACGTCATATTCATCAAATATGCATATTTTTTTATGCATTTAATTTTGTAAGAATGGTAGGGTTGTTAGATTTCTTTTTGCAAAAATATATAGGTTCATGGCCCTACCATTCTACCATCGACTTCAAGTAGTAGTAGTTGGGGGAGCAAGAGTTCATTTAAAATTACTCTATTATTTCTTGGGGCTAAATAAACATATTTAAGTCATCTTAAATAGAAACACATTAGTTTGTTTATTTTATCTAATCAAACACTTTTCATTTTTTTTTTATTGTAAGTGCGTATGTGATACAAATTATATTCTTTTATGTGTTAACTAAACACAAACTAATTACTATACATCAATCATACCAAATACAATCTAATCATAAGTTTATTTTTCAAAGTTAATAAAACTAAATTAATATTAATTATCTTATTTAATATATATATATATATATATATATATATATATATATATATATATATATTTTAGTGAGGGTTACTAAAATAATAGTAATACTAAAAGCAATAGTTTATAATAATAATAGAATTGGTCATGTATAAACAGAGTCATTTATGCTAGATGTTGTTTATCTATTTTCAACCTTAAAATTTTTATGATGATGATTATTTATATTAATGAGATTTAAAAATATAAAATTTAATTTTTATCAATAAAGTTCTTTTTTCTTGATTTATCAAAATTATTAAATTGAATTTGATAATTGGAAGTCTCCGATATCTGCTTAATACTCGTCCCGATCTCAGTTACTTGGTTGGGGTAGTAAGTAAATTCATGCAGTCACCGAAAGAAAGTCACTACGCAGCTATCAAGCAGATTTTACGTTATCTCAGGGGTACAACTAGTTATGGTTTAAAGTATCGAAAGGGTGGAAATGGGATGATGATTTGCGGATATAGTGACAGTAGCTACGGATTTGATATTGAGGACTGGAGAGGAACGACTGGCATGGTGTCTACTATTCAGAAAACCCGGTCACATGGGCATCTCAAAAACAGCAAACGGTTGCATTCAGCTCATGTGAGGCTTAGTTTATGGCTGAGACAGCGGCAACATGTCAAGCGTTGTGGCTAAGAAACATGGTTAGTTTTTTGACAGGAAAACAGGCTCAAAGGTTGCAACTTCTAGTCGACAATCAATCAGCTATAGCATTGATGAAAAATCCTGTGTTTCATGGGCGAAGCAAGCACATCAACACTAAATTTCACTTCAAATGGGAGTGTGTGGAGCGAGATCAAATTCATGTCGAACATGTTAGTGGCCATTTGCAGAAGGCGGATATCTTAACCAAAGCTTTACCTCGGAATAAGTTCACTGAGATGAGAAGGTTGATTGGGACTGAAGATGTCAACATTAAAGGGGAGAATGTTGATTAATGTTGATTTTAATATTGATGAGTTATTATGAATGGGTAACAGTCGACAGATATCCATGATACTAGGGTGGTGGACCAATTTTTCAGCATTTTATTTACTTTATTGTAAGAATAAATAGACCTGTTACAGCTGCTTTTCAAGTAGCTCCATTTTAGTTTTTGTTCTGTTTTTTGTTCAAGTGTTTTTCCCTGTCAAGAAGTATTCAATAAAGCTTTGGTTGTGAAGCATTACAATAGTGACTCATCCTCTTTGTTATCACCATTTCAGTTTTAAGGCTTTGAATCCATCACACTGTACTTTCAATTATCTGTGGATTATAGCATTGTACTTTTATTTTTCTTAGTAGGGTAGATTTTTCAAATTATAACAGTGGAATTTGAAAAATGTTTTAATATGAGGAAATGAAATTTTATTTGTAATTTAGATGGCATTGATGTAGATTAAATCTACCAATTATACCAATTTTTTCAAGGTACCCTCATTATCATTGTTTTGGTGCATACCCTCATTATCATGCCCCTGAGAAGTTCTCTCCACTTAGTGTGCAGACAACAACATGGAAACAAGTGTTGCTACACTTGAAGCATACACATGATCCTAATTTTATTAAAGAACAAAGTATATGTTCAAACCCAACAAGTATTTAGAATTCATTATATGAACTCTAGATGTGTATTTCTTTTCAAGGATCATTAGGTTTCTGAACTAATTTTGGCCCTTAATATTCAAATGGGTGTATGTGTGTGTGTTTATTTGGTTGTTGATTTGTTTTTTTAGTGTTTACAAAGGTACAATAGGGTTAATTGTGATTTTTTTTTTGTATGTAGAGATATTGATGAAAAAAGAAAAAAAAATATTTAGGCCAAGAATCGCAGCAAGCCAACAACAGAGGAAAGTTCCACATCGCGTAGGAATCTCACGTTCAAGAAACATGAGCATAGAGACTTTAAATTGATTTATGCCTTGATCCAATTTGTACCTTAACAACTTGTAGCATAGATGAGAGCTGTTGACAAAACAAGAAGGTATCTAAAAGGAGGGCAAAAGAACAATTATCAGAATCTATGGAAAATGCACCAGAAAGCCAAAGTGCATCACTAGATTGTATTGTACAACACAATAAAAAACTCTTGGAGGACTTTTTGGCTCATGGTTGCTGTTGTTACTCAAAGTTACCACTTAGGTAAGTAATCTTTATCCGATATAACTGAAGAAGACTTTTTCTAGTTGTCGAAAGTTTCACATTTCATGACTACATGACATGGCTAATTTGACACTATTTGTGAAAAATAGCCTGTGGTAAGGGGTCGTTTTTTGATGTGCCATTCGATTCGGAATGGTTGTTCGCTGGCTTACTATTACATTATTTGATAGTTCATTTATTGGCAATGTTGGACCGGTCTTTCTTGATAGTTCATTTATAATCCATTGTAACCGGTCTTTCTTGGGTGTATAAATAAGGTGAGTTGGACAATCTGCTCAACTAATAATATGTTTATGATGCTTTATGTGGATAGTGTATTGGTTGTTGAGTTTTTTGTTGATTTGTTTTTCTTTTTATCATTGGTTGTTGATATGCTCTTTTTTGTTTGTATAAAAAATCATAATCAGGTTTGTTATGCTTTGTAGAGACAATATGTGTGCATGCTAGTGTTGGAATTCATCAATATGAGGTAGTTATCTGATATGTCTTTAGAATCATCTTTTTTCTCCTCTTTGGAGGCAATATGTCATAAGTATTTGCTAGCTAATTGAGTTTTGTGAACTTTTTGGTTTAATGTGGTTTGTTTGTTTGTTTGTTTGATCATGACAAGGGAGTGTGTTTATGGTACTCATGAGAGTGATATGGAAGTCCAATGGAATACTGAAAGGATGAAACACATATGTCAATGGATATTTCAAAGGAGCCTGATATGGAAGTTCAATGGATTGGTCAAAGGATGAAACACATTATCATAATATCAATGGATTGGTCAAATGACGAAACATATATGCCTTTGTTCTTGATATTTTTTTAAAACACATATATCTATTGTTTAATGTGAAGGATGAAACACATATGTCTTTGTTCTTGATAAATTTTCCCTTTTTGAATATTGTAATTGGTAAATAGGAAATAGTAGAGTGAATTTTTTGTAATTTTGCAACCGTTAGAACCCGTATATTACTTCCAAATTTATACAAGATGAAAATAATTTGTACAAGATTTGCTCATCAATCATCATATGTTGTAATTTTGCACTATATATTTTGCAACCGTTAGAAACCGTATATTACTAATATGCACTATATATTTATTGGAGCTAAATATTCTTCCATATAGCACCGCGTAGTTGAACATTTTCTTACATCATATATATAAGGGTAACAAAGTGTGCACATTATCCTATGTTATTATTTTCAATAATAAGAATAATAACATCTGAGATACGATATAACAATTGTTTGTAGTCTTTTTAGTTTCTAGGATCTTAAAATTGGTAAATATTAACTACGATTAAATTTATTCGGGTAATTATTAGTTACCATTAAACGTATTCAACTTCTTACTTCATCTTATCCTCTCTAATAAATGAAAATAATTTTGCCACATGTCATTTTGTCATGAATTATGACACTTGGCATTTTATTGTGTTTTTGAATTTAATAAAATTCACATGTCATTTTCTTGTATTTATTAATTTTATTTAAAAATGTCACCTAATTATGTATTTATGAGGATTTAAGAATACACATTCCTTCCAAATTTCAATACCTACATTTAAGGCCATTTAAATCAATTTTCCGTTTATTTCTCTTATTCGATATTATTAGTCTAAAATTATGCTACTATTTGGCATTCAAATGCACATATATTCCATTTTTTCGAAAACTGTCGAGTGTATCTACATATATTATACGGATTTAAAATTATGCTACTAACATACTTTTTTTTTTCTTAGATTTTTTGTTATTTGTTTTCTTATTTTCCATATAAAATTTGTTTAAACATCTTTTCAAGAATAATAAAATAATTGAGGTTATAAGCAAACTAAATTATTTCATTATAAATATTTAAAAAAAAAAAAAACAGAAGTATTACTATGTATCAGTATATTTTTTTATATTAAAATTTATATTTTATAGTACGGCATGATAATTGTATCATTAATCTTGTGTTAAAACACATTGTTGATGTTTTAATATTTACACTTTGATATTTAACTTTTATTTTAATCAACACGTGTAATACACTGGTCTCACACCTTGTATATAATATACTAGAATTTTACGTCTCATATACACTTCTTAATCTTCTACTCTCTTTAGTTATCAAACTTTTTTACGATTTTCAAGAATTAAGCAAGCAACATGAGAAAACTGAATTTTTTTGGAAGATGTCAAAGTTTTGCCACCCTCATCAGAACAGATGATTATAGAAGTACTTCTCCTAGAATCTACATGTTCTGAAATTCTTACCATGAAGAGTTTGGTAGATGTTATGATAATTTTTTAAAAGTCAAGTGATGATAAAAAAGAGTTCATTGATAATTTGTAGTAAGAGTGTTTACTCAGGGTAGTTGTACCGATGGGTTTTGGGTTTTTTTTTTAATATATAAAATAATTTACTTGTGATTTTCATTTTTTGTTCTTCTACTCTCTTTGAGTCGTTTTAGTTGTACATGGTGTTATGGTATTCTATATAACCAATTTACTATTAATCAATAACATTTATCATAAAACATATTTTGATACCAAATATAAGGTTATTGGAACTGAAAATATTAGCGTTCTACATAATTGTTGCCAAAGAATATTTTAGTATTGCCACAACATCCTTGTTAGATATGACTACATATAAGTATGAACAATTTTTTATTAATCAAAAATATTTATAGGAAAAACATTTATTACAGTTTAAAAAAGGCAAGTGATAGAATTTGAAGTCGGTACGGATATAAGGTTATGGTATGTAAATACCATTAGCCTTCGACAACTCACATAATCGGTCGTAGTATCGAATATAATTTGAATCATGTTCAATTGCAGATGCAGAAATGAGGAACGAATATATGTTATTTTGGCGGCTTTAAGTTCATATTAATAATATTATCCACCGAGTATAATCTAATGAATGTGCAAGAGCAAATGCACGTGTAGGGCCAAATATACGGTGGTGGCAGTGTTAAGTGCATATTTTAAAAACATTATTTGTGGGTGTCTAATGGTATTTTTATGTCGATAAGTTTGGCATAATTTTCAACATATTGAAATAATAATATTAATATAATCATTCGTAATTCTATTGATTTTCTAAATACAGTATTACATATTGCATCTTTTATATAAACTAGCTAAACAAAATATCATAATTTATTTAATATTTCATATATTCTGCATGGTCTTTCTTCTCAACTTCAGCTTCTATCACATCTTCATATAATTTCATTAGTATTTTCTCATCTTTAATTTCATTTGTTAGATATTTAGTAACAAAAATTTTCCTTTCAAAGTTTCCTTTGTCTAGCAGTCTAATCAAATTTGTTGAAATACGTATGATTCAAAAGTTGTCAAATGTTGTTGGTTTTGTTAAACTTTGTTTTCGCAAATTTGCATAGTTCCTTTTCAAATTTTTTATTAGGGAGGTTTGGAGTTTTCGGTTGGTGGGTAGAAGAAAAAGAGGATGAAACCATCAAAAATGGTTGTTGTTACATATTGGTTAATAGTGAATTTGTTTTGAGAGAACAAATGATTTTTTTAGAATAGAGTTTCATGGGTAGTGTTTTTATGTTTAAAGTTATAGATATGCATAAAGATAATAATGAACATTTGGTAGGTCTATCTCCTAAATTTATTGTGTATATGTGTAATTAAACTTAGGGAAAATGACACAAATGCCCTACGAACTTTTTAGGGTTCACCCGTTAAGTTCCTAAAATTTTGATCGGACTTTATGGGTCCCTAAACTAGGATATGAACTGCTCTTTTAGTCCCTGTCAACCTGTAATAGCCGGTTCAGTGACCATTTACACCAAAAAGCTAACATTGTGCCCCTATAATGCCAAAAAAAAAAAAAAAAATTTGGGGATCAATACAAATTGAGTGTGAATCAGTTTTAGAAGAAAATGAGAGTTTTTTTTTTTTTTTTATTTTTATCTAAAAGGTCACTGAACCGGCTATTACAGGTTGACGATGACTAAAAAAGTAGGTCATATCCTAGTTTAGGGACCCATAAAGTCCAACAAAAACTTTAGGGACTCAATGGGTAAACCCTAGAAAGTTCGTAGGACATTTGTGTCATTTTCTCTATAGAATAATATATCGACACATATAAATAAAATAGTCGGTCATACTTGCAAATTCTTTTTAACTACCAACCGTACATTCTATGTTAACCACTGTTATTTATAAAACGTAAAGTATTAAAGTTTAAAAATCATAAAATACATGTCAGTAATTATTTAATATTATTTTAAATTGGCATGTTATGCACTTCTCTCTGCCATTGATTATTAATTAATATTTTTATAGATTGAATGTTATTTTTTATTAAATTTACTAGGGGTGAGCATAATAATTGAAAAACCGAACCATAACCAAATTAACCGATATAACTGAACCATAATAACCGAACCATTTTAGAAACCGTTGGTACGATTTCTAATTTTTGTTAACCGATAACAAACGGTTCGGTTATGGTTTTATAGGTTAACCGAACCACTAACTTTATATTTTAATGCATAAAAATTATGGATTATATATAAAATAATATAGTCAAACTTATTTAAGACCCATTAAATTTCCAAAATATAATTCATTAATCCTCACTTATCAGGAGATGAACGTGCAATCAAACCATCAAAGAATGATCACGTAGATTATGCAGACACACACAATTTTCCAATCATGCATTAAGTTAGATTATTGATTAATGTTGTAATTCGTAATCGGCTAATTCTATAATTTGTAAACATTATTCGCGGTTGGTTTAATATTCGCACTCATAATCCTAATCAGAAGTTTCTCACACTGTTAATCCTAATCAAAGATTGTTTTAACTTTATAGTTCTATTCGAATGATTTTTTTTTTAATTTATAATCAAAACTTCTATGTAAGTTAAGTTTTTAGTTCTTCTTCACTTTATGATATATTAAGAATGTATTTTTTCTAAAAAAATTGTTTTTTTATTTAATCACATTGAATGTATAGGAGTGATTGTTTTTTTATCCAGATAACACGTAATATAAATGTTTAGCTATTTAATTTAATACTTTTTGATTTAATTGCATTGAACATGTATGAATGTTTGACTTTATTTTAATGTTAATATCAATTATCAATATATGAAGTTATTAATGTCAATTTTTTTTTTAATTTTTTTTACTTTTTATTGAATGTTTTTTATTTTGAATGTGAGTATGTGTTATCTCACTCTGAGTATCAAAGGTACACATTTTATTCTATTACTATATGCTAGGTTACAAACATTGGTGCTGATGACTTTTTGCATTCTCTTTTCATTTTTTATGCCACTATATTTTTTCCATTTATATTATTTTGAACATTATGGTTAACCAATATTAATCATTAACCAAAACCGTTAACGGATAAAAACCATTAACCATACCCAATGGCTACCAAAATGCATTAACCAATCATAATGGTTATGGTTCGGTTTTGACCATTAACCATAAACAGTAATAAGCTCATTGGTCGTTTTGATTCGTGATGCCCACCACTGAAGACCATGAGCACCGTGGTCCGTATACCGGTTGGGTGTTGAGGTTACTTTCTTTAATTTTTTTTTATTTTCTCTGTTACAAAATACTTGACTTCCTAATCAATCCATATTCTAATAAAAAAATAGTTTTACTCTCCTTTTGACATGAGTCATCCTATTAGGCCTCCTAATCTACCCTAATAAATGAAAATGTTATTGCCACTTGTCATTCTCTAATTTAATTTACCACATGTCATTTTGTGATAATTTAGAGATATATTTATTTTCCACTTGTCATTTATTTCATTTTCCATTTCTAATATATTATTAATTTAGTTTCCATAAAGTAAACCTACCATAATGATATTAATTTCAAATTTTAAATTTTAAATTTAATTTCAACTTCAAATAAATCTACAGTTTAAACTTTTGTGTTTAACATTTTGTTATAATTAACCTATTTAGTATATTGGTCTAATAACTAAACAATAATTTTAATTTATTTATTTTTTGCATGTTTTTTTCTCATAATTTTTATTTATTTCAAATTTCAAATTCAAATAAATTTCTCATTTAATCATTCCTATTTAATATTTTGTTTTAATCAACCCGTATAATATACGGGTCTCACAACTAGTTAATGAATATTTTATTCTCATTTTGCCATGTGTCACCCTATTATGTCTATTAATTAATGAATGTCACTTGTAAACCTATTAATTATCCATTTCAAATTTTAAATTTATCTCTAATTAAATTAAATTAATAACATTAGAATAACAATAAAAATAAAATTAATACAAATTATAAAGTGATATAATTTCACATATTTATTTAAATCAATGATTAAAATTTATATAACTAAAAAAAATTTCTTAATTAATAATTTATTTAAAATAACTTATTAATAATTTTGAGTTTTTACTATAAAAGTGTGATTAATTTTGTAACCGTAGTTCCACGGGTTATAAACTAGTATTTTAATAAACAAACAAAATTTTTATTTTATTTTTCAAAATTTAACAATATGCAAATATTTGATTACTCATTATGATTTCAAAATATGATTAAAGTTTTTTTTTGTCAACCATGGGTTTAAACCAAGTTTTAGAATATATTAGCAATTTATATTTTAGATATTATGTTGAACCAATCTAAAAGTGAATGTTATATATAGTCTTGTTGGGAATTTTGAAATTAAAATACATTCACATATATTGTCGTTTTTAATTTTAGTTGACTAAGAAATATTAATCAGCCAAAACTATGTGACATATGATCAATTCTGTTGCACATGTATAGTAAAACTAGTTACAGCCCAATATTAGGTAAATTTTGAACATGCACATCTGGACGATCCAACTCTTTGGCATGACCTAATACTAAAAGAAAACGCACCTTCATTAAAACGAACCGGAAAATAGTCTCCTTATGATTGCAAAGGTCGGGTGAGCCACAAGTGTAAGTCTGTTGAGTGACAAAGCTTAGCCTTTACTGCCACCTGGATACATATTTATTTTTATGTCAAAACATATCCAAAATAAGCTTGTGACAGTTGTTTTGTGTGCTTTTTAATTTATAAAATTACCTTAGGGGATCTCCTCGAGTACACCAGCCTTCCTTTGAGAGAAAGCTTTGAAGTACAATTGCTCATCTAATGAAAAGAAACAGATAAATATTTTCACAATGATTGCATAAAAAACAAAACATAAATTATTTATCACTAAAACACTATCATTTAGTTATTATCAGCTTTTAATGAAATGTAATACAGAAGAATGGTATCTACCTTTAAAGCGGGCGCCTTTGCCATACCTATGATCATAATTTAGGTAATCTACATCAAGGCCAGGCCACAAAATTCGAAGTTTGTTTAGGATGTATTCTCCTGTTGTTAACTGAAATCCAGTGAGATCTCCACCAATGATGTGATTCCATGACTTGTAATAACTCAACACATCTTCTTTTTCTTCTCCATCATCATACACAAAACTCACCCCACACTCCTTTGTCACTGGACTACCAAAATCATATGGTTCTGGCCTCACAGTAATAGTAATTTGATCACCACATTCATTCTCGTTCAACCCAAACATCCAATGGCTTAACAATATCAAACACTTTCCAACGACATTGACTCTGTTAATGTAATGGTAGTATATCCAGGTGTGGTTCTTTGTTATATTACTAATTATGATCATTGGCAAATCAAAGAACTTATAATCCAGAAATTGACATGTCAGCACACAACATAAATTCAATCCAGTGAGTTTGGTAGGAGACGATGGGATGGTAAATGATATTGATGGCCTCGTGATTCTATCTGTAATCCATCTCGGCATCTCTTCAGCTCCATAAATTGTGCTGAATATTCCAAATTCATAATACATCTGCCAATACCAACCACCTGAATTAATCACCATAGATCATATATAAAACATTCACACAAAACAGGTAGTTAACTAGAGCAAACCTGGATTTCAGATTCCTCTGATCCTTTACCTAAAACATCAGTCCACACGGGCCTTTTGTTAAGGAAATCTGACTTACTCCAGCCCAAACTACATAATACCTTTTCCTCAACACCTGCCACTGGTTGGATTTTAACCATGCCTTCAAATTCAAACGAAGAAGGTGCTAACATCTTTGAGCCCATGAAGAACTCGAGTGTAGACATTTGTGGATCAAATACAACTTTTCGTAGCAAAGACTTATTAGAATCAAAATGGAGGTCCAAATATCTTAGTGTGTGTGGAGGATGCTCGACTGACATCAACAGTGGACAATTTACCATACTAAGTGTCTCAAGCCTAGGAAGGGTTCTCACACAACTAGGCAGGGAAACAATTGGATTTTCATCTAGATATAATTCCTTTAACATGGTTAGGCAACTGAAGTCCAAGGGAAATGATTCAGTGGACAAATCATTATTCTTAAGTGACAAGCTTACTAAAGATATCGGTAAAGAAATCGCAAAGAACTTTGAATAACTTGGCATAGCCTGGAGAAGGCTGGAGGAAGAGGTTATTGTGTTAATGCCAATGTTGTTAGCCTTGAGCATTTCTGATGAATCCATATCCCTAATCTTGATTTGAGATTCACCAAGATAACAACCATTTAGCAATATTGTTTCAACTTTTTTTAGCATGTCTAAGCTTCTTGGAAGTTTTTCAAGCTTGTTACAGTAGCTCAGATCAATGAGGACAAGTTCAAAACATTGCCCAATTGATTCACAAACCTCAAGCAAACGAATACAACCTTTAAGTATTAACCTCTCAAGTTTATGGAGGTGGTCAATGCCACAAAAACTACGAAGCTGTTCACAAAAACTTAAATTAAGAATCTTCAACGATCCAAGCAACCTTTTGTCTTTTGAGAATGATCCAATTGATTGCTGAAATCGTGATAAGTGAGGATGATAGTGAATTTAATAAACTCAACATAGATGAGTGATAAATGGAGATAACTTACCTTTAGCCTCTTATGAAGTCCTTCCGGATAGCTATAACAAATCCCAAATGACTCAATATTGCTATATGACAGGTCAAGAGCAACCAAATTCTCCATCAGTAAGTCTGAAGGTATAGACTTCAAAGGGAACCCATGCATACACAGCCATCTTAATTCTTTTGGAAAATTCTTGTAACGGCCAGTTATTTGCACATAATTAAGTTGTAGAAGCATTAGCCTATCCATCTTACTCAATGTATCTATTTTCAACTCAATTGATTCATATAACTTCTCTTTCTCAAGCATTCTCATGTCAAGGGTGAGGCCTAGAACATTTCCCATACTCTAAGAAGAAAGGGGATGCAAATAATTTTAAAATGTCAAAAATGTATATAGAAATACAAAATGTTTTAAACAAGTATACAAGGCATGTTACCTTTTTTTGTTTCAACACTGTAAATGAATCATGACCCCATATTCGACTTCGTTCCCATGGCTTGTAAAATGATTCTTCACGTACCACAAATCTTCCCATCTCTTGAACCAATTGATGCATCATCAATTCTTTATTCAATCTGATACGAAGAAGACCTCTGTCAATAAGATTTGTGATCCCAGATCTTGTCTCTATATTACATGCCTCCAATATTGTTACACTAACATCTCTATCCATTCCAACAAAATTACAAGCTATGTGCTTAAACAACTCCTTATCATTTTCTGATGGCAAAGAGTCAAAACTCATTCTCAACACAGTATTTACAGGGGAATCATTTTCTTTCTTAAGCCTGTCTAGGTACCCCTCCCAATACGTTACATCTCGATTATGTAGAGACCTACCCATAATTTTAAGCGCCATTGGATGTCCTTCACAATACTTGACTAGTTTTTTTGACACCTTTTCATAACCTGCCTTGGGATCGTTGCACATGAATGCATGAAAACACAAAAAATATTGTGAATCGATCTCAGATAAGCCTTTAAGCATGTACGTTGCATGCTTGGGTTTAACATTGTTTTTGAATAGTGCACAGCTGTTTGTCAACCATGCATCCTTTGTTGTTATTATGATTTTGGTTCCTGGATGAAAACCTTTGCTTCCAAGTAACGCATCTAATTGATCGAGATTACCAATATCATCAAGAACTAGAAACACCTTTTTACGGGCTAATGCATTCTCTATAATTAAGGTGTACAGAGAATAATCAAGAACTTGAACTGAACTTGGTTTTGAAATGTCATCAAAGAGTTGTTTTTGTACATCAAGCATTCCATTAGATTTTTCATTACATTTCCTATTGATATCTTCAATGAAGCTGCTTGCGTCAAATTCAAGAGAATGTAATGCATAGATATATTTGGCTAAAGATGTCTTCCCGATCCCACCCATACCCAAAATAGTAAGGATATCTGGCGTATGTGACGATACATCTTTCAACCATGAAGTGACGAATTTAATGGAATCTTCCATCCCAGTAAGTTGTGGTAGTGGAAACCGTGAGGATATGTGTAACTTATGGAACATGTCCTTGACAATCTCATCAATAAACTCCACCTCTAGCCTGAAATTTTATTTTAGTAAGAACAAAAGATAATCAAAACAACTAACATGTCATACTAGAGAATTAATATTTCCAATGATCAAAACAAAATTACATCATACAAAACTATTATACAACTAAGTTCTTCATGTCATAACCATTATCATATTTGCACTTCTAACCATGTAAGCATCCAATGTGCAAGGTCATAATTATGATATATATTAAGACGAGAGCCACCAATGTAATACAACATTTCATCAATGAACCACCAATTAAAGTCCATTATATATCTACAAAACCATCGAACTTAAATCTGGAGGTGGTTTTGCAACAAAATGTCAGGAATATTTATAAGTTAACCTTTAATAGTTACAAATAAAAGCATTAAAATATCATAATAAAAGATGGTATAGTTTGAAGGTAGAATGACATAAAAAGTAGTACATGCATTACAATTGTTGAAAATTTGATTTATTAAATAAATGCATATACATTCATTAAAATGATTTTATCTACATGAACTAATTTGTGATAAAATAATAAATCCATAGCAAATGTGTTAAAATTAGCAGGATAGTTTAACTGGCTTATATGAATTAATTTGTGAGAACACATAATTGCAAAAATTAGATTCAGTTTCAAGCATATATATCTGTCCGGATTAAATGCATCAAAAAAAAAATCCTATTTGTTGAATATGAAGAGACGTATTGAAATGCATACAAAGAAGACTACAATGTATTTTCATGCGCTAATTAAACAATATGAAAGGAGTATGGAAATATTGGTAAGAACGTGGTTACCTGCCATTTGCATCCTTCCCTTTTAAATTAGCAACATCTCTAAGAGCTTTCTTCCACCGGTCTATCTTTTGAGCCAATTTATTTTTTTTATTTGCATCTGTCTCTGCCTCCATCCTTTGTCTATGTTTATCCATTGCATCTCCGAAGCTACCTTTTTGCTTCCTAACATGGGTGGGCTCAACATGATAAAAGATGGGGATTACAACATAGTTGGATTTCATACGTTGCTCAAGGATCAACACCAGTTCATCAAGACACCATGTGGAAGTAGCATAGTTTTTGGACAACACGATAACAGAAGCCCTAGACCCTCTAATACCACTCTCTAATTCTGGTTTCAGATCTTCCCCTGTTTGAATCTCTTCATCATCCAAGAAGGTAGTGATATTGGCATGCATGAGAGCATTATAAAGGTGATTAGTGAAACTATTACGAGTGTCAACACCTCTGAAACTTAAAAATACGTCATATCCACAACCATGAGTTGATGAAAAAAATGAAGTTCCTTGTGAAATTTCAGAGAGGACAACCATTATGAGTTATGGGTTGACGAACCTTCACTCTTCCCACAACTTTGTGTATCCCAATAAGCTACGACTGTGGGTTTGATTGTTTACGTCTTGTGTCTCTCAGAAAGTATGAACATAAGGATTGTGTTCTGAAGCTTTTGAATCCCAAGCTTTCCTCAATTGTGCCTCAACCTCAAGATCCCATACATAATGTCTCTATATAAATTCCAAATTATTAATACCTTACGGAGATTAAGTTTTATCAAAGAATATAACCTCAACAATAATAGCTTACAATCTTCAAAATAATAATAATAATAATAATAATAATAATAATAATAATAATAATAAATGACTAAAAACTTTTCCATGTGAATTAATATGCTTTGGAAATAACCAACATATATACAACTATGCATCGACAAAGAATCACCACAACATTAAGGGTGTGCTCGGCAAAATTAGCTGGTAGCGGTTAGCGGGTAATTGGTAGCAGGTAGCGGGTAGCTTTTAATTTTGGAGCTTTTTGTTGAAAGCTACTCCATGTAGCTTTTGATTTTGGTGTTTTTTGTTTAGGTTAAAAGCTAAACGCTCCTATCACCGAACAATGCTTTTTCTTTTTAACTAGCGTTTTTCTTAAAAGCTAGAAGCTCCCAAAAGCTACATGCCGAACACACCCTAGGACAGGGATTTTTTCATAATAGGTTTCTTAGTTAACTGAATTGGTTAACCTGTTTTTCCGGTTAGGTTCGTTGCAATAAAATATGGAACTAGTTTATTCAATTAACCTACAAAACCTTTATTTTTATCCAATTAACCCACCATAGATATCTCTAATATAGAAATTCCATCTAAAGTGCAGTTGTGTAATCCTCAAAAAAATAAACACCAAATACTATTCTATAAAAAAATAATAATAAATAAATAAATAAAATAAAATAAAAAAAGCTAGTTCATTATGAGTGTTTAGCTTACAGTTCAGGATCTAAAATACTCATATGTAGAAAATCGTGTTTCTGAATTGGAAACTATAGAGGAAATAAGGAAGTATATGCTCGACTCTGTACAACCCTAACTGATTTACAAAATTGAACAAAAGTAATTGGAATAATCGAAATCACAATCACCTGTTATTGAATAAACGTTATGATGTAATTTATGATTATAAGACAAATTTGTCTAACAACATGTGAAACTAACTTGTAAGAATGCGCCTTCACAGTTACCTGCCTACACAACGGAAACGAGAGGATAGAGTACCACCAGACGGCAAATCGACCACGAATGATGAAGGAAGGGAGACTGTAACAGATGGGAGACGGAATCTGCTTGAGTAAAATACAATCAGAGAAGAAGAGAATAGCTCTTGCCCTGAATACTTATGCTTGAATCGAAAATTATTGGGCTTAATTTAAATGGCCATGACAGAAAGGAAGGAAATAAATGTCAACGACGACCCTTTCTGCACGTTGATTATTCACAACTAAAAATAAATAAATAAAATAAAAAAAACCATTAGGAAATCCTGTGGAATAAAAAACTCTTGGTTCCTAATATTTTTTTTTTTTGACAAAACTGTACAAATACAAATGGTCCAATTAAGTTTGGACCAACACCAATTAAAGTTTTCATTTGTTCTTGAGTTTGGTCCAATTTATCTTATAAAATTTCAAAATAATGGATTTGCCGTTGTATTTTTCTTTTTCTATTATTTTTAGAAAAATAAAACTCCCTCACTAACTCCGGTTGTGCAGGTTTGAATCCGTCGCCTTTGTGGTTTTGTTATCGTCAACCGCCTCCTCCAATCCCCTGTCTTCGTTGGTGCCTCCGACATCCAAGTTCTTATTTTCTTCTAAAGTCCTTACTTTTTAGTTCCTAAAAATTTGATTCAGGTACTCGACCAGTTAAACCCCCAATTGTATTTGCTGAAAAACAAATCGGAAATCAGTTGAGTTATTTCCAGATTTCCCGAAACACTAACAAGCATTACGTTTGTGTTCATCTTCACCTGATTGTGATTGTTCATGTTTGTTCATCTTCATCTGGTGTATAACTTTGGGGTTGATTTTTGAATGTAGAGAACTTTATGACTGGGTACAGAATTGTATTCGATAGAGAAGTACTTATTCTTGGATGGAGATAGACAGATAGTCTAATTGTAAGTTTCAATTTTTAAAATTCAAAACAAGAATTAAAATCAATTTTCTTATATCGGTTGTTGTTTCTTATTCATGAAGGTTACAATATTGAGAATTCAACATATTCCAGTTCAAAACCATTGAACCCTAACAATGTTCTGTCGACGGTGACGGCAGGGCTGGATGGTTGCCATGAGCGGAGCGTAAGAACAGGTTGAAGCTCTGCAGGTTACTACAAGCGGTTCGAGCCTTAATTTGGTAATTCTATCACTTAATTTGCTAGGGTTCTTCAGTTGAAGCTTTCACTTAATTCTGTGATTCTATCAACACATTTTAATTGGTTCGATCCTTAATTTGTTAATGGCGTCAAGATTGGCAATCTAGGGTTTCAGGAAACATCAATTTTGGGGCATGAGGGGGGTGTTTGTTTTATTTTTAAAATATCTTTTAGTTTTTACGAAAAGATAAAAAGGCAAAAGATGTTTGGTAATCTTGTAAAAACTACTTTTTTATATAAGAAAAAATGAACTTTTTGGAAAAGTTAGAAAATCCTAACTTTGTGCAACTTTTCCTAAAAGGACATTTACTTTCAAAAGCTTAGCCAAACACCCCCGAGGTGTGGCGAATTAGAGGCATAGTCGGAAATTTTCATCTAATACATGAGCAAATTCAATAAAGGAAAAAAATCGGTTGATATTAAAAGAATAATGAGTTCAATTGATGATTCCTAAGTAATTAATTCCATGTGTTTGTTCATATATATATATATATATATATATATATATATATATATATATATATATATATATATATATATATATATATATATATATAGAGAGAGAGAGAGAGAGAGAGAGAGAGAGGTTAGGTTATTTTGTTTTCATTATCTATTGTGTGCCTATATGATTGATTCTAGACCAATCATTTTAGTTATTTTAAGAAAGTAATTAATGCATATTGCATGTTGAAGATATAATAGATATTAATTACATCTTCAGCATTTAATATGCATTAATTATTTTCTTAAAATAACTTCATACAGGCACACAATAGATAGTGAAAACATTTGAACCTAACTCTCTTTCTCTCTCTCTCTCTCTCTATATATATATATATATATATATATATATATATAGAGAGAGAGAGAGAGAGAGAGAGAGAGATTCATATTATTTTTCTTTTAATTATATATATATATATATATATATATATATATATATATATATATAGAGAGAGAGAGAGAGAGAGAGAGAGAGATTCATATTATTTTTCTTTTAATTACAAAAACATTAAAAAAATTTAAAAAATAAGAAAAAGAAAATACCAAGGGCATATCCATCATTTTAAAACTTCTAAAATAAATTGAACCAAACTCGCAACAAAATGAAAACTTTGGACGTCTGATGCTAGTCCAAACTTAGTTGGACCAAAGTGATAATTTTAAGCAAAGCACGGAGACATTTGTGCAGTTCTATCATATTTTTGGGTTCCTAATATTTTTTTGGGGATTAAGTCCCTAACTTTAGACCATCTTCGTCCATCTCCAATTTTTTTTTTTTTTTTTTTTGGAAAAATAAGCAAAAAGAAATTCAGTTGAATCATTTGTTTGGTAAAGCTTAACGATGAAGGATTTCAAATTCTAAGAATATATCAATTTCTCTTATATATAGGATTTCATTAGCACACCCATATAATTAAGATTTGGAATTCCATCATCATCGAAATAACTCACAAGAAAAATGATTCTACAAAAATACTCGTCCTTTTTTCTTTAATTTTGATCGTTATCCGCAAATAACCACCGCACATAACGAAGATCAAGATTGTACCACCCAATTTAATTTCCATTTAAACTTGAAAATATATATTAGACTGGTAGGTACACACAACGCCAAGCGGCGTTAATCCGAGTTGGACACCCAATAACGCCGTTAACACGGCTTAAGCACCACCCCGATGGCGCGTTATTATGTGTTATTGTATTAGGTGTTGGCATGGTAACGTGAGGCAACGGGGTTTAAGTTACTCAACTGTCAAAAATTAGACCGTTCAATAACAGTTGAAATTTAAAAATAAATAATTAAAAAATCAAATTTACTCGCCTATAAATACATATTCACTTCATTTTTTACATAAAATGCATTCATTTCTTACTTCATTTTTTACACACAGCACAACTAACTATGGATCAAAACTTAAACACTCCTCCAAACAAAAACACATCCCCTCCTCTTGGTTTTGCATAATATGAGGCATATGCGAACATCCTCAACTCACAAAGCTCACCATAACTACCATTTTCCGACAGCTTTTTCAATTACGCCTCAACCCACTACAATATCCTACACAAAACATTTTCAACACCTTTTCTTCCATGCCACAAACAGCCACACAACCACCACTCACACAACAAACAGTTACCTAGACGCAAGCCGGGGGTAGTCGAAAACCAACAACCAAGAAACGGAGAGAAAGAAGGAAAGGGAAAGAGGTCGTGGTGGAGCAATTGGAAGAAGAACCTCCAACATGGTAGACACCGGAGGAAGAGTATGCATTGGCGATGTTGTAGTGAGGGACATCAAAAAACCCAACTAAGGGAAATGATATGAGAAAAGTCACTTTTTTGGGGAGTTGTGATTGGCAAATTTCACGAAATTTTGAAGAAGGATGACACATATCGCAATCACGATATGCCGAGTGACAAGTGGACTCAAATCAGTAAGAAGTGCAACAAGTTCAATTCCATCTACAACAAAATTTCCTTGCATAAGCAAAGTGGTGCAACCGATTTCGATGTTGTTAAAGCAACAAGGAAGCAATAGTATGTCGAGACGGGTCATGTTTTCGAGCACGAAAAAATTTGAGAGATTGTTAAGGATGGCCCAAAATGGTTTAAAACACCAACATCATCGGAACAACAATCGAAGAGGTCTCACGGCTCGGGTTCGGTCGACGTTTTCCGATGCACGCACAAACGTTGACCTCAATGCCGACACCAATGAGCTCCCAGATGACCTCAATGACATCGAAGAGATCTCCCCACCTCAACGACCGATAGGGCGCAACAAGGCAAAGCAGACTCAACGACATGTAGAGGAAAGCGAAAGTAGACTTTGAGAGCACGCGGAACTGAAACAGAAATTTGACGTCCACAACGACATCGCAATCAAAAGATACGACTTGCAACGTGAGCATTTGGAGTTCCTACGTCAACAAGCCGAGGAAGATTGCATGACGAACTAGCAAGCATAATATGCCACCGAGACAAGTGGAAGTGCTCCGAAAAATAAAGATCGAGCGGAGATATTTAGGCGACGAATAGTATATCGGTTTTATGTTTTTAAATTTAGGACTATTGTATTTTTTGTTCAATGTTTTTTTTTCTTTGTAATATCGTTTTTAGTTTTTGAATGTTATTTTTAATTTAGGATTTAATTAAATTATATGTGTTAATAATTTATATGTTTTTTATAATTATTATCACATAAAAAAAAAAATAAAACAAATTGGAAAAATAGAAATTAAAAACATTAAAAAAAATTAAAATAGAAAATAAGGAGTGTTATCACATGTTATTTGGTTTTGTCCATTTCCACATTGGGTGTTATAACACCAAAGTGTGACAATGATGATGAGGTGAGCATTTTTGGTGTGATAACATGTAATAGCATGTTGTCCACACTCACTAGCCTTAGGTAAAATAATTTCAATTTGAATCAACATTTATAGGTTATGCCTTCATACAATAACAATTTCCCATGAAAATTTTATATTTGATAGTGTCACTATAATATGGCTGATTTATTTTGTTTTGTTTTCAGAAGGATTTTTTAAAGAATAAAAAACATAATTTAACTGTTTTATTTTTAAAATAACAAAAAACTTGATTAAACAAATTTTTTTTGTCATTTATCACATATTCGTTTCAACTCTATTGATAAATTTACGAAACAAACATGATATAATAAAAGATAGAATTTAAATTTTGTTTTTGCTCATACCAAAGGACTTCATTACAATCGTTCGTTCATTTTTGCTCACACCAAAGATATCATGTATCATTTACTAGATCCATACATGGGGTCGATCAGGTTGCTATTCAGATTGGAATGACATTTGAGCTGGAGGTGAGTTAATAGTTTTTGATTATATTCATATCTGGTTTTGAAAAACACCTAATTATCTGTCGATATATGTATTGTAGATGACATGTAGTAACTGGTATTTTTAAGGGTAGAATTCAAATAATTTTGGAGAAAGCCAAGAATTTCCCAAAGAAGAAGGTTTTAATCCAAGCTCAACAAGATGGAACAAAAGAAAAACCAGGTTCGGTTTATGTTCCTTTCCATTCATTGGCTTAAAAAATCTTTTTTGTTACTTTTTTGCTGTTTATTAGTTGATTTAAAATATATTAAAAACCAATAATATTTTTCCTGCTTTGGATATTCTAAGAGATTTCTCATTTACCACTTACAACTTGATGCTAAGAGTACCAGTATTGTAGTTGAGAGTATGAAATATAAGAGAGTTTCATTTAAACAAAGATTATATTGTATCTTATTGTTGTGGTTAATTTCAACTAATTCTTTTACTTTACTTTCAATTTTGCTTCTTTAATTCCAGAATGTTTTGAGAATTAATATCTCATTTATTGTCACAGCAAAAGGTAGATCAACAATTGGCACACGAAAATATGACGGTGGTAGTGACATTTACCGAACAAATCAAAATCAAAATATGAAAAGGTAACATAGATATGTCATGATCGTCCTTGGAAAAAATGGAATGAAATTTAATTTCATTCTTCTGAAATTTTGTATTTGGCAAAAATGATTTTCCTGTCCAGGCTGTTGTCTTTCATGTCTAAAGGCAGCATGTAATGATCTTCTCATTTATGCAACAAAGTTTCATATTTTTCCTAATTTATGCAGAATTGTTTTAGTCACTCTATGGAGGTTATTTTGAGCCATTTATTTCCATTTTTCTTATGTATTGATTTCTCAATAGATCTTTGTGGATGGTCTTTTTACCATATCTCTTTCCATGTACTATAATTTTTGATTTCATCTTTAAGTTAAAGCCTCTCATCTTCTAGTTCATCTTTCATCTCTCATCATTTATATCATCTTTTATTTTACCATGTCTACCCATTAAGCTATCCATTTAGACCCTTGGAAGGGTTTTGAGTCATAAAAATGGGTTTTAAATGGCTGGTTTTACTCCATGCATCATTTAGACGATCTTAATGGATCAAGAAGTTGAGTTAAGCTCCTAATGGACATGTAAAGTCATAAAGTTGGAAACCTTTTGACTCTTAGGGGTATTTTAGCCATGGATCTGAAAAATGGATGTGAGTGCTTAAGCCATTAATCATTTAATGAGTTTTTGGGACTTCTAGGAGTACGCCCCACGTACTTGGAGTATGGCCAGCACACGAGGTCAACCACCCTGGTGGTGGTCAACATGCGAGTATGACCAGTGTACCTCTAGAGTACACCCTACGTACTCACTCTGGGGTGACTCGGTTGGGTTGACTTAGTTGGGTTAACCAGTTTGACCTATTTTGACCTTAAGGGTATTTTGGGTATTTTTGGATTTGGATTGAGATTGGTCATTTGGTAGCAATAGGTGTTAATTGGATCTGAGATTTGGAGCCGAGACCTCATCAACTTTTTTCTAATTTGCGAGGTGAGTTTTCCTTCACAATACTTACGGGTCGAAGGCATCAAGGTCGTCCCATTGGATTAGATATCTTGTTATGTGATTGTATGTTATCGTGCTATAGTGATCTGTTAGATCGATATCCTAGTATATAGGATTATGCTATTCTTAGTGATCTATAGATCTGTCTAACTATCTATAGATTGTTTATATGTTTATTTTTTATTTGTGCATATATTTGGTTAGTGGTTGAGGCTTTAATGCTTTGTGTGTAACCCAATAGGCCGGGTGCATACCAACCCAATGGTTGATTGGGCCCGAGGGTATTCCATCTCAATGATGACAGAACACATTGTATATTGGCATTCCAACTTAATGGTTGATTGGGCCTAGGGTATTCCAACCCGATGGTTGATTAGACCCATAGTATATTGGCATTCCAACCCGATTATTGATTGGGCATGTGGTATTCCAACCCGATGGTTGATTGGACCCAACATGTTGTTATGGTATATGTTATATGTTTATGTTTTGGTATTTTGGGGGAACTCACTAAGCGTTGGATTACAGTTTTGGGTTATGTTTTAGGTACTTCAGATAACCGCATGAAGGCGAAGGCGTGACCATACACATCCCCTTGTTGATGACTTATGATTTTGGGAGACTCTGATGTTTGGAAAAATGTTTTGAAAACTATGATTTGTAAACAATTTATGAATTGGGTTGATTTTAAAAGGTTAAATTTCTTGTGATTTCTTTATGGGTGATACAATATTAATTAAAAATTGAGACATTCAAAAGTTTAACAAAATTTTGACGGAAGTCTTTCAAAATACAAATTAACATTGATTTATAGATTCATAGGTGTTGGGCTTTTATTTTTTTACTAAGTGACTACTTGTTTCCATCCCACGTTGGTAAAATAATAAATGTTTGGGAAGACTCCAAGTATATAAAAGTAGTCTAATGCTTTTGTTTCTACGCATCCCAATCAATACACTTCAAGTATAGAAAAGTGTTAGCCAAAACTTTAGAGAGTGTGATTGTAATTTAGGAGGAGGCTTGAGACATTATTCTATGTGATTTAAAAATTATTGGATCGTTCTTGTTGTATAACCATTCTTTTTCTTCAGTTTTGTAGTTTTTCATGTATATTCTTGTGTCTAGTTGTTTCTCTCTATTAGTGTTATTTGGAGGGTTGTTGGGGATCTTTAAGGTTATTTTGTCAACAATAATGGACAAATTGATTTCTAATATCTTTTTTATTCCCCTATTTTGGTGTTGTTCCCATCTTTTTTATTTTACACATATAATGGTTTTCTTCTTCATTCTTAATGTAGTTCAACATGTACCTGGAAAATCTAGGATTGGTAAATGGAAAATTTTTTCTATCTAGAAGTTATTACATAATACCGAAATGTTGATGGTGCTTTGGAGGAATTGGTTTCTGTTACACCCTTACTTTTTAAAAAGCAAAAAATCACAATAGTTGTATTAATATCATGACATGCACTCATGATCAAATAGAGTTTTACTAAAACATTTATAAATTTATTAGTCACAGACTATTTTGGTGTAACAACAATATAATCTGAAGACCCTCCTAAGTCTTCCATAAACCATTTATGCTCTTTTCAACTTTTAAGATTTCATTATCATGAAAACCCTTTCAATCTTTACAAACTCAACAAGTCATAAATGACAAAACACATGGAATTTGTTCCTCAAAATATATGATATGTAGATAAATTACATACACGTGGATTCTATGTCATAGAGAAATATAACGCCAGAATAATTCTTTTTAACACATAACCATTCACCGTCAAGTAATCCTTCCTGATTCAACCGTTGTTTCAGATGGTACCTTCTGTGCAACCAATATCCTTGTTAGAAAGTAATCCCTTCCTAACCGAGCCACATGCATAACACTTTCAATTTCCAGAATGTTAATTACAAGACCATATGCTTGCAACAATAGTCCTAATTTCACAAACGAATCAAAATGAATTCTACCTTTATACAAATAAAGTTGGTCCCCAAACATTTGGACATCATTTGGGACATTTGGGCCTCTATTTTATCCATTATTCAGTTCACCTTGTGCACCATTTGCTCCCTTAACATCATTATTTGGGTCATCATTTGTTCCACTTGGGCCTCCTACCTCTAAAATTTAGACCATATGTGTCATTTGGGCCATCCACCTCAAATTTTGGGGCATAATGGAGCCACTCGTCATCCACATGAAGACCCAAGTAGAATTTTTGGTCTTCTGTGTATCGGTTTCTACCATTTGCTCCTCCAAGTCGGGAGTGGTGTTAGCAGTTCAGAACAGCCGAGTTTCCACCATGAAAATGAATATTGTTTACATGCATATTTTAGGCCTAGGGTAGGAGAATAAAAATGTCATTCGAAGATAAAAGTTAATAAAATTCATTAATATGTAATATATATATATATATATATATATATATATATATATATATATATATATATACTTTTTCTCTGTTTTTAGATAAAAAAAACTATAAATAATATATCATGATCAACATTGAAAAACAAATGAGCCAAACCATCAATGAAATTAATTAAATTTTGTACTAAATATCGATTTTAGTGTAGGTTCACCGTTCCAAACAATGAATTATTTCTACATCATCTTAGATGTTTCTCTATCATAATCACAAGTGTTACAAAGAATGCATTTACTTGCTTCTTTTCAATATGTACAACAAAAATACTAATCATATTGGGTACCATAAACAAAAGTATGCACCATAATAAAAAAATATTATCATTTCCAACTCATGGTATTTTTTGATAATAATGACATACAAGAATACAAAAAAGTATGCACCTTAATACACAAATTCTTACATGGTTCAAAGCCATCTTCCTATATGCTTAAATGGTGACTATAAAAAGTGGTAAGATCTGAAACAACTACCTTAATAATTGCATATTGTAATAAGAATGACATATATGAATATATATGGACGAAATAAGTAAAATTAAATGCCAATAAAAATTTTCAAATCAAAATGATTAAACCTTATCCAAAAAGTGAAGCCTATATAATCCATTAATTAAAAATGGAGATGTACAAAAATCTAATAGAATTTGAAGTGAAGCCTTTTAGAATGAAAATTTTTTATTTATATTTATTAGAACATAGTATCGGACCATGTTACACCATTTCTTGCTTCTATAGAGTCATGTGTTGAGTTTTTTTTTTTTTTTTTTTTTTTTTTTTTTTTTTTTTAATTTATTTATCTAAATGACTAGTTGCTCCCATCCAATATTAGTAAAATGATAAAAGTTTGGGAGACTCCAAGTATATATATATATATATATATATATATATATATATATATATATATATATATATATATATAATCCTAAGCTTTGGTTTAAAAGCATCTAAATCAATACACTTCATGTGTAGAAAAGTGTTTGTCAATACTTTCAAGAGTGTGATTGTAATTTGAGTGGAGTTTGAGACATTATTTTATGTTATTTGCAATAATTATTTGATCATTCTTATTGGACACACCCATTTTTTCTCTAGATTTAGAGTTTTTCATGTACATTCTTGTGTCTAATTGTTTTTCTCTATTATTGTTATTTCCAGTATCTTTTTATTCCCCCATTTTGGTATTGTTCCCAACTTCCTTTTTTTTTTGTGACATCCCTAATTTCACAGTCAGAAAAGAATGATTTATTTATGCTTATTTAGAACCATAATATCCTTTTTCAAGAATGATATTGCGGTTTGTTCCAAAAAATATGCTAAAGCTATTATGAAAGTATTTATGAAGAAATGTATTTTAATTGTTTTAAAAATGTTCAGATGTCATCGTCAATACAGTTCATAAGAACAAATGGAAATAATAAAGGACATACAAACATTTATTGTTATATTGGCCTATAATCCATAAATCCCTCATCTGATCATTACAATCATCCTCTTGTACCACTACACGTAATAAAAGAAACTAAGTGGGTCAGGTTTGGGAGCCTGGTGAGCGCATCGAGATTTCAACCCAAAATAATTAAATTCTTTTAATTATATATATCTTCATCAAATAATTCAACCTGGTTCCTCACTTTCTATCCCTAAATCATCTAATTCAAGGGCCCCATCCTAAGGATTATCTTCTAATTAGACGACAATGCTTAGGGGATTCCTTAGCAGTATTTGTCAATAAGGCAACCATTAGGCGATGGAGTACACATTGTGAACACTTAGTTCAAAAACACCTACATGTTACGAGCCTACTAGCATTCCACATGATTGTCTATAGTAGTCTGTGGTCGTCATCTATATTCCACTAGACGACTATATCATCTTTAACTCAAGGCCTCCCATCTTTTAGTTCATCTTTCATCTGTTATCATCTATATCATCATTTATCTACCCATTAAGTTGTCCATTCACACCCTTGGAAGGATTTTGAGTCATAAAAATGGGTTTCAAATGGTTGGTTTTGCTCAATGCATCATTTAGTAGGTCTTAATGGATTAAGTGTAACATCCCAAATTTCGAGACCAAGAATTTCATTTTCAAATTAATATTATATAAAACATCTTACTGAAACATTGTCAATAAAACAACACATTACAAAATCATACTGTTGTGCCCCAACCCATGACATCAAAAGTAATGAAAATCAGAGTTCAATCCCAGAAACCCAATGCGGAAACCATATGTATGTGTGATGCGCTGCTATACTGCCGTGAAGGGTCTAATTAATGGTTTGGTCTAGGCTTTCATTGTAATAGGTTCTTTTGAGTCAATATGCATGTTTTGGTAGTTTTTGGTAGTTTACGGCCCAACTATGAGTTTACGGCCGTAAACCCAAGGTCGGCCCAGGTCCAGTATATATAGAGGTGTGTTAGGTCTTTTGTTAGTTGTTGATGCCACAAAGTTCACGGCTGCCATTCCACAAGTTGTACAAGACGTTATTCCTAATAAAAAGTGTGTGCAAGCTTGCTATCATTCTTATTTCTTCTTGCTCTCTATTATCTTTGATTGTGTTTGTTGTCTGATCACTGGTAATATCCGTTTCAGGACCTTATAATTGGTATCAGAGCGAAACCAGTGTCAAAGCATCCTACAATCGAATTTTTTACTATATTCCTCATTGTTTACGACTGAAGTTGGTGTTTGCTGCAAAGGGATTTCAAGCCTAATTCAAAAACTGTGTTTTTCTCGAATTTCTGGGAGATTACAGCCATAGCTTACGACCGTAAACAGAGATTATGACCGCAATCTCAATTCAGTTCTTGAACCGTAAACTTGGTTCTTAGGCCGTGAATAAGGATTCTTCAACAACCGGAAACTTGGATTCTTAGACCGCAAACACCTTACGACCGTAAACTCCGGACCGTGAACAGAGTTTACAACCGCAAACTCTCTTTTGACCGTGAACATAGTTTACTGCCGCAAACTCTTGAAAGGCCTAATTAGTGGTTTGGTCTAGGCTTTGCATTGTAATAGTGGTTTTGTATAGATAGAGTATTTTGGTGGGCTTAGTGTTTGTTTACGAGTCTTTAATGAGTTTACGGCCGTAAACACCTTACGACCGTAAACTCTTTTCGGTCGTAGTTCCCTATATATAGAGGGTTAGCCAGTAGTATTTTGTTGTTGATGCCTAATTGTTCACGGTCGTATATCGAGTTATACCAGACGTTTTCAGCAATAAAACGTGTGTAAGCTTGATCTCTTTTCTTTTCTACTATTATTCTCGTTTCTATGATCCATTCTCAGGACCTTACAATTGGTATCAGAGTAAGACCAGCGTCAAAGGCGCTCTAAAATCGATCTTAGAGCGAGTTTTCATTGATTTGAGACTAAAGTTCGTAATTGCTGTAAAAAGGGTTTTTAGTCTAGTCGAAAAGCTGCAATATTCAAGTTTTCGGCCTGAGCTTATGGCCGTAATCACTGTTTACGGCCGCAAACACTTGAAAATTCTTGAACCGTAAAATCGAATTCTTGAGCCGTGAATAAGGAATATTGATCAACTGAAAACTGTTTACTCTTGGACCATAAGCCTCAGACCGTGAACCTCTTTCGACTGTAAACTCGGAGTTTACGGCCGTAATCTACAGCTTGACCGTAAACATTGTTTACGGCAGTAAATTGTCCTTGACCAGAAGCTTAATTAATCATAAATAATTTAAATTTCTGTTTCATATTAATTAAATAAAAATTATAATGGATTTCAAAGTCAAACAAATCATCACGAGCTGGATTCAGTAATGGGCACGACCACCCGGATTCCTAGACTGTTATCCGCTGAAGGCTTCCCAGAATGGAAGTACAGAATTGAGAAATACATAAAAATAAAAGACTTCAAAATCTGGAAATGCATAATCAAGGATCCAGTCAGAATAACCACAACAATTGCAGGGAAAGTGGTTGACGAGAAGATAGAAAACTACACTGATGAAGACTTCGAGAAAGTTGAAGAGCAGGAGAAGGCTTTCGCCACTTTGACCATGGTCCTGTCTCCAGATATTGCTCAAGGTTTCAGGGAGTATACCTCTGCTAAGGCTTTGTGGAAAGCCCTAATTGAGGTCTATGAGGGGAACGAAGACATGCGAGAGAGTCGCCAAGATCTACTGCGACAACGATTCAATATGTTCCTGGAGAGACTCTTGAAACACAGCTACAGCCGTTCACATCTCTCAATACTGAAATGACTGTAGCTGGGATTTTCTATACAAAGTGAGAGATAAACAAGAAGCTACTGAATGCTCTCCCACAATCATGGGACATGAATGTAGCTGTCATCAAGAAGACTAAGGATCTTAGCCATCTCACTCTTGCTGAAAGTGATGGCTGTCATCAAGGCTTGTGATATTGATGACAAACAGCGAGAGATCAACCATGTGAACTCATACTCAGCTGCGAACCTTGGCATCTATACTAACAATTCTCTTTCATCCTTTTCTTTTTTCTCTTCCTTATGCAGGTCAATCACTTACTACTCCGCAAGCTCAGATTCAGACTTTTCCCACTCCATTAGCTTCCTCTGCATCAACCATGCCTTTCTCACAAAATCAATCGTTCGTGGCTTGTCAAGCTGCTTCATCCTCAACTGGGGCTCCTTCTTCAAGGGGAAAGGAGGGTGATGAAAATCTTGCACTTGCTTCAGGGCTTGTCAATTGCTACAATGCACTCGTAGCCGGGGATCTTCCACCCCAATTATTATTTGCCGATCTTGATCAGATTCACTCTGAAGACGTTGAGGAGATGGATATTACATGGCAAATTGCCATGACAGTCTTTAGGGCGAAACAGTTTGCCAAAAAGATTGGAAAGAAGAATTGGGGGATGAGTGCTAACAAGAAATTTGGGTTCAGCAAGGGAAAGCTACGATGTTTCAACTGCCACGAGCCAGGGCATTTTGCTCGTGATTGTCCACAGCTAGACAAAAAATTAAATAATGATAAGACAATAGTTGCAGTTGGAAACAATCGAAGTGGTGCTCATATAAACAACGAGAAGGCTATGGTTGCACAGTCATTCGATTGGGAGGATCAGATGCAGGTCCTAAACTTGTTTGGACCTGAAAATGCCCACCTGGCGCAGGTCTATGATAATGCTCCGGCAGAGATTGTGGCAGCTGAAGACAAAATGATGGAGATGCAGTTTGCGTTGATGGTATCTTCTTCTCATGAACCTAATTCAACTGAGGTAAGTCTACCATCATGCTCTCAAGCCTGTATTGATTATGTTAAAATTATGCATGAGAAAATTGAGACATTAGGTAGTGAAGTAGAAAGCCTTAACATTCTCCATGAACTTAATGACTCACTAAAAAGGGAAGTTGAAGACCTTAGATATGAAGGTTACCAACTCAGAAAAGGTCAAAAACCACTTAAAGCCCAATTGGAATCCAAAATAAAGGACTTTAGGAGACTTCAGGAAGACTACAGTAATAAATGCAAAAATTATGATTATGTAGTGAAAGAGAACGTTGAACTAGTGGCTGAAATTGAATCTTTAAAGGGAAAATTTGAAACCGCTGATTTTGATTTTAGAAAATATGATTCTCGAGTGAGGTAGTTGCAAATATGATAGACCACTGCATGCAATTTAAGAGAAATCAATCAAAGGGTCTAGGTTATAATCAAGTGCCTCCTCCCTTCAATCATTCATATCAGCACAAGCCCTTGTCCAAAGAAGAGATTGCCAATGAACCATTCATGGTTTATGGCAAGCCATCTGGTTTTGTTTCGGGAGGATTTATTAATGTTGAAAGTACTAACATTTCTACTTCTCCTGCAGATCAATCCTTGAATCACTCAAAGCACGAAGTTGAAGGATCCGTTTCTAAAAATAAAACCGAGTCTAAACCTGAAGTTTTAGTTTTGAATAAAGACAATATTTTTTCTGATGTTTCTAATGACAATGTTTTTTGTGGTGGTGTTTCTATATTTTATGATACCGTTTTGAATGGTTTGAAAGTGTCTACTTTGAACAATTTAGTTGACAATTCTGATGTGTGTGATAATAAGTTTGAAGAACCACCAGTTTCATGATTTTCCCCATATGATGCACCCTCACTTGCCTCACATCCTAATTCTCATTCATGTGAGAGTTCTTGTGAGAGAAGCAAGGGTGTTGAGATGGAAAACAAATCTGATCAATGTAGTACAAGTTATAACAATAACAAACAGATTTGTTTCAATTGTGGAGTGGGTCGCCATATAGCTAGAAACTGTCAAAATCGTATGTTTGTACATTTCGAATTTCCAAGAGGAGAAAACGAATTCAGAGGAAGGTCTTTAACTAGAAAGTCCTCTAGAAATCGTTCCCGAAATGATGATCGGAGTAGAAAAGGGCTGTTTTTCAAAAACATAAAAAGGTTTTTCATTACAAAGTCCCAGGCTGTTTGCCAAAACCAAGAATGGTTAAGCCAAGGTCGGTTTCGTCAACAAGTAGCAGTAAGTCTTCAACCAACTCTGGTAGAAAACCCACATGCTTCAAGCAAACTGATAAACATTCAATCTCAAAATCACCCGGGACTATTAGAAAACCCAATTATCAATGGCTGACCAAACTGGCTTCCAATTCATCTTTCGTATCCTCTGAAAAATCCAAAAATTATCAATCTGAAAAGGCATCGGGACCACCTAGGAAAATAATGACATGGGTTCCCAAATCTAATTAAACCCACACATTTTGCAGGGACATTTGCGGGGGAATGTCGTCAGGCCCTGGTTTGTCAACAGCGGCTATTCCCAGCATATGATAGGAGATATCGCCCAACTGCACAACATTCAATCATTTAATGGGGGATACATCTCCTTTTCGGGTGGAGAAGGTGGCAAGATCACCTAAAGAGGAATTGTCACAAATGGGGTTTTAAGTTTCGAGAATGTTAATTTTGCTCCTGTACTGAATTATAGTCTGTTAAGTATATCTTAGATCTGTGACAAGGGCTATTCTACGCATTTCACTGATAAGGAATGCATGATTCTCAAGCTAGGCTTTGTCATCCCAGAAGAGTGGATTCTTGTAAAATCTAAAAGGGATGGGAATGCCTATATCATTGATATGAATAGCAATCTTCCAGAACAAGTTACGTGCCTTTTCTCAAAGATCTCCAAACAAACTGCAATGCTGTGGTACAGAAGACTAGGTCATGCGAATGCCAAGAACTTGAATCGTCTTGCGAAAAATGAGATGGTCTGTGAATTGCCTGTCAAAGACTTCATCACGTTCGAAAAGTGTGTGTCATGTGCCCAAGGTAAGCATCATAGAAAACCACACCTGCCGAAACAGGTCAACTCAATTAGGTAGGTGCTTCAATTGCTACATATGGATTTGTTTGGACCAATAAATGTTCTCATCATCAACATAAATTCTTATTTCCTGGTTGTGATTGATGATTTCTCTCAATTTACGTGGGTTTTCTTTCTATCCAACAAAGCTGGAGTTGCTGATTTGATTAAGAAATTCATAGTATTAGTTGAGAGCCAGACTAACAATCGGGTGAAGGCGCTTCGTACCGACAACGGAACAGAGTTCAAGAATTCTGTACTTGATCACTTTTGCGCAGAAAAGGGTATCATGCGTCAATACAGCTCTGCTCACACACCCCAACAAAATGGTGTTGCTGAAAGGAGAAACAGAACGTTAAAAAATGCTGCAAGGACGATGCTGTGTGATTCAAAGCTACCAGTCTTCTTTTGGGCCAAGGCGATAAACACTGCCTGCTATGTTCAGAATTGCGTATTGATCAACAAAGCTCAGATGATGACCCCGTATGGAATTTTATATAATCACAAGCCATCAGTCAGTCATTTCCGTGTATTTGGCTGTCCTTGCACCCTTCTTCACTTAGATACCAACCCGAAGTTTTATGCCAAGGCCAATGACTGTTACTTCGTAGGGTATGCTACTTGCACTGCTTATAGATTCTACAATAAGAAGACAAAACAGATTGTGGAATCTTATGACGTGTGTTGGTTGGAAGAAAATGAGACGGACGCTAGAGTGGGTCCGATTGGCTGTTTGATTACACATCGTTGTTCAAATCAATAAATGTGTCATCGAGTGGCTCGTCTGGATCTGTTTCTGGTTCGAAGAAGATTTCTGAAGATGAAGACGAAGAAGTTGTCTACAGACCTCCATCTGCATCCTCTTCTTCATCCAAGGTGTAGTCCCCAGTTTCGTCTGAGGGGGAATCCTCTGCTATACTAGGGGGGAGTCATCTGTACAACATGATAGTCCTAAATCTCCATCCCAAAATGATACTTCTAATGCTGAAGCTACGCCATCTGCTCCTATGGAAAGAGAGTTCATATTTAATGACGCTTCTGCAGCCTCTTCAACCTTTATGTAAATACTCTTTCCTGAACTTATCTCAAATGAGTTTGTAGCAGAGCCTTCTGGAGCGGCTCAATCAGCAAATGAAGGAGGTATCAACATTCACACTCTTCCTGTCTCTCTCAATGATATCAGCCAAGAGATACCTTCAAGAATTCAACGCGATCATCCGATCGATAACATCATTGGTCACTTGGACGACGGTGTTAAAACAAGAAGTCATAGTGGAGATGTTAATACTTGTCTCTACTCTTGCTTTATCTCTCAAATAGAGCCTAAGAATGTTGAAATGGCTCTGAATGAGCCCAGCTGGGTAGATGTAATGCATGAGGAACTGCATCAATTTGAAAAACTCGGTGTTTGGAAGTTAGTTGAGTTACCAAAGGGAAAGAAGTCTCTTGACACAAGATGGGTTTATCGCAATAAGCAGGACGATTCAAGGGTTATTGTGCGAAATAAAGCTCGATTGGTGGTTTGCGGGTTTCGACAATTCGAGGGTCTTGATTACACTGAAGTTTATGCTCCAGTAGCTCGCCTGGAGGCTATTCGTCTCTTCCTAGCATATGCTTCTTCCATGAACTTTACTGTGTATCAAATGGACGTCAAGACTGCCTTCTTGTATGGCAAGGTGAAGAAAGAAATCTACGTTGATCAACCTCCTGGGTTCGTTGACTCAAAATTTCCTAATCATGTCTGCAAGTTGGACAAGGCATTGTATGGGTTACATCAAGCTCCTCGAGCGTGGTATGCAACTCTAACAAAGCATTTGCTTGAGTATGGCTACTCTTGTGGCACTATTGATTGGACTTTGTTTATCAAGCATGTCAGCAATGATCAAATTCTTGTGCAAATCTATGTTGACGACATTATCTTTGGGTCGACCAGTCCGCAGCTCTGCAAAGAATTCGAAGGTGTAATGAAGAAGCGGTTCGAAATGAGTTCGTTGGGAGAAATGACCATGTTTTTGGGGCTTCAGGTTAAACAAAATTCAATCGGAATCCTACTACATCAAGCCAAGTATGTGGAGGATATTCTTGAGAAGTTCGGGTTTTGACTATGCTAAATCTGCTTCAACACCAATGGCTGAACGACCTCTTCTGACTCCAGATCCTGACGGCGAATCTGTAGATCAGACCCACTATCGATTGATGATCGGATCGCTGATGTATCTTACTGCAAGCCGACCTGACATCATGTTAGCAGTTTGTCAATGCGCACGTTATCAGGCTAATCCTAAACTTTCACATCTTATTGCTGTAAAAAGAAATTTTTCGGTATATCAAAGGGAGCTCAAAATTGGGTCTTTGGTAACCGAAGAATTCTGAATTTGATCTTTATGCTTTTGCTGATAGTAATTATGGAGGCTGTGAGCTTGACAGGAAATCAACCTCAGGAGGATGTCAATACCTAGGTGACAGATTAGATTCGTGGCAATGCAAGAAACAACACATTGTCTCAACTTCCACAGCGGAAGTGGAATATGTTGCTGCATCGGCCTGCTGTTCTCAAGTCATCTGGATCCAACATCAGCTGTTGGATTACGGTTTGAATTATTTAGAAACCCCTATTTACTGTGATAATGAGGCCACTATTCAAATTGCCAAAAATCCAGTCCAACACTTTAAAACCAAGCACATCGACGTTAAAATTCACTTTATCAGAGACTGTTACGAGCGTTCAGTAATCCGACTGGAACAGGTCCCTACTGCTAATAACGTTGTAGATTTGTTCACAAAGCCATTTAATAAGGCTCGTTTCGATGTGCTTGTGGTTTTTCTGAAAATGATTCGTTTTGAGGATTAAGTTTTTTACTTTTTCTTTTTCTTAATTCTTCATTTTTTTATTTTTTATTTTTTAGGATAGATTAAATTTGTGCATGTTATTTTTCATTTTTATTTTATTTAATTCTCACCCATGCACAAATTTAGTGGGAGAAATAAAATCAAAAATCCTAAAACAATAAAAAATTATAAAAATCCAAAAAATTGTAAAAAAAATCTGGAAAATTAAAAATGTTGCTTTTAGTTTTGTTTGCAGGTGTTGTGAAGGGAAATGAAATTAGCAAGTGATAAAGGGCAATCTGAATCTGCGTAACGTAGCTAAATTGAATCGTCTACGCTCTGTGCTCGATGTGCTGGTAGGCACGGAAATTTTTAAATGGACTTGACTAGGGAAAGTTGAATGTAAGGAATTTAAGGACTTGGCAAACTTTGACCTAATTAGATCCGTTTAGCATGACATCACGACGCTCGAATAGGTTGAGCAGGGAGATATACATGGTAATCTATCGGTCACATTAAATAACCCGTATCTAGAACTGTGGATTCACTTTTCCTCTATGTGCGGATTCTGTCCTTAATTCTGGTTGGATGGGGTGACTGGGGAATTCCGATAAACTAGGCCTGTAGAAGGATATTTTCTTTCTTTCTGTCTGTTAGTCATATGTCTCCTCTGCATGACTCAAAATCCGACCTGGTACACAGTATATGCACCATTCTCTTCTCAATCCCTATGAAACTTCAGTTAGTCATATGTTTCATCCTTTGCGTGATTAGAAGAGATCCGACTTGGATGTACAACATATGCATTCTAAATCTATCTTCTCTCTTAATAATTGTCTGCTCACCCGGTGTAAGGAGTATTTTGGAAGTCCTTAATGGCTGGGGCATGCCAGGAATCGGGAAACACGTTCAAGTACAATTAAAATTGAACACATACAGGTTGTCTGTAGATCTCGCTGCTCTATTTAGGTGGACAACAATATCCCTGGTCATAGTCAGTTAAATGGTCATAAGAAAATTGTATTTAAGAATTAGGGCCAATCATGATAATAAAATTATAATCATCTATATGTATGTGTCATGTCATTGGTAAATTGTCCTAAAATTGTCACAAATTTTTCGTGTTTAAGTGGACCACAATACTGGAGATCAATCAGACGAAGACGTGAAAATAAGGGTACCGACAAGTGGAATAAGGCTGTCCAACAACTTTGATCCAAGCGTCCCAAATTCTTTCTCAATAATTAAATTTTTAAGCTGTATATTTTAATTGGAGTCAATTTAATTTTAATTTTATTTTTAGTATTAATTTTAATTTTTATTTTGTTAACTGCTAAAATAAAAATTGTTTTTAATTTTTAATTTTTGCAAAGTTAATTTTATTTTATTTTATTTTATTTTACCGCCGGAATCTCCATCAATTTTCTGATTCCGGCCGCAAACCCCTCTCCACTCTCTCTCTCTTCGAAATTTTTTTTGTCAAATCTTGCAAATCTAATCCGATAGTCTCGAAAGTAATGAGTTTTAGACCAGGAATATGTATCTTATTGCATGATTCACCGCGTTTTTGAGGCAGAAATCGAGAAAGAAGAGTCGTCGGTGTTTGCGGCCCAAGCTTACGACCGTAAACTGCTTGCGACCGTAAACTCCGCAGATGGTCGATAAAGTACTGGCAAGGGGTTTGCGGCTGTAAACCCCTGTTGACCGCAAACTCCAGTGTTGACCGCAAACACCAATGTTGACTAAAAGTAATTGATTTTAACCTAATTTTAAGATTATTATTTTATTATTTGGATCAAAATTAAATTGTCTAAAAATTTTTGTTGTTTGTTTGGTTTCTCTTGTCTTACTTGGTATGGTTAGTGTAGGTCAATGGCGAATCTCAAATTTGCGGACATGCATAATCTGGCTATTGTTTTGGCGGATCCTGCAGCTGTTCACTCGGACCTGAAGTCGATGATCCACAGACTCAGGGAATGCTGTCTGTCATCAGCTATCACTGTGAATCCAGTTGTTTACCAGAATTTGATCAGAGAGTTCTGGGCGACTGCTAAAATGTAAATGGATGATGCTGGAGTTGTTGTTATTAAAGCTACAGTAAAAGGACGCGAGATAGTGATCACTGAGGGGTTTATCATAGATACGTTGCTGATTGACGATCAACCTTATTTTCCCATGGAGATTGGGATTGAGGATGCTCAGAGAATTCTAAGGAGGATGGGATATGAAGGCACTTCACCTCCAACTTTAAAGAAGCTCTTACCTCCGTATTGGAGATTTTTGGTGCATGTGTTCGTTAGTTGCATTTCAGGAAGAAGATCAGGAGCTGATGAAATTTCAATGGGGAATACTGGAGCGATCTTTTCTCTTGTTGCCGGAGTAAATTTCAACTTTTCTAGATTTATCTTGGATGAGTTTACGGTAAACATCAGGGCCTCAACACGGGATACTTTCTTATTGTATCCTAGGTTCGTTCAATTGTTTATCAATACTCAGTTTCTAGATATGGTGAAGGAAGGCGGTACTCTTGATATGAAATCTCTGGGTTCTCACACCGTAGGCCTCATCAAGCAAAACCGGAGAGGAAAAGTTATTTTTCAAGGAAAGTATCCTCTAGAGAAGTTTGGAAAGTTCGCCGAACTGAATGAGTCATCAGAATCTTATGGATCCTCTAACAAGGCATCTTCTGAGCCTGCATCTTCAGAGAAATCATCTCCAAATGACAATGTTATTACCGTATCTGATGATGAGAATAGAGAAGAAGAAGAGACTCCGACTCCTGAAGCTAATATGGCGGAAGAACATGATTTGATCCCTGCTAATGTTCAAAGTGACTATGTTGAAAGGACTGTAGCAACTGAGATGGAGGTTGAGGGAGACAAACATGTTCTTTTGATGATCTTGATCTTACCAGATTTGACCATGATGATATTGTTGCATCTCTTGCAAGTAGTCCTAATTTTGTAACGAATGAGAAACTTGACACGATCTTCAGCAATGTCGATGAAGTCGTTCATCCAACGACAGAGATAAGGGAGCCTGATGAAGTTCTTGAAACTGCACCTCCTAACACAAACCAAATGGCAAATGCTTCCACTCCTATGGAGACGGTTATGGGATTTCCTCCTCCTATTTCTGTTCCTCCTACTATAGAGCCATTCATGAGTGATCTTACATCAACACAGACTGGTCAACCCCCATTGAAGAAAAGAAGAAGGGATCCAAGGCAAAGTGATCTAATTGCAGATCTTGTTAGTGGCCTTCCGGTACCACCTACCACTACTCCTAGTCTTACTACAACCAAGCTTTTTACTATGACATCCTCATTTTCACAGCCAGAAAAAAACCGATTTTTGTTTATGCTTTGTTTAAAAATCAGAGTAATATTTTAAATAAAAGTGTTGCACAATTTGTCCCAAAACAAAATATAATAAAGATTTATCAAAAGCATTTCCGTAGAAATGTATTTCATTAAAAAGACTCGGGATTTCATGTTCGATATAGATCATAAGCATAAACAATACAGCATAGGCCTTACTACATTATTCCGTATTTACAGGCCTGAATCCATTAATCTCTTATCCCAAGACATCACATCTATGCTCATGCGCCACTACCTGTACTACAAGAAACTGAGTGGGTCAGGCTTGGGAGCCTGATGAGCACATAGGGTTTTCAACCCACAATAAATAAGTTATTAGCTTTATCAAACCAAACAAACCCGATTACCCGTTCCCGTTATCCTCACTTTACGTCCCTAAAACATCTAACACAAGGGACCTAGTCTAAGGACTATGATCGGGATGGACACTACTACTAAGGGGATTCCTCAGCAATAAATGTCCTTAAGGCAACCATGTGGGGGATGGAGTACATCTGGTGAGCATACAGTTCAAATAAACACCTACAGGTTGCGAGCCTGCTAGTGTTCCACTGGACTGTCTAGAATAGTCCGTGGTCGTCATCTATACTCCGCTAGATGACTGGATCATCAATAACATCTATATGAGGCCTCTCATTATTTTCTTTTGTCACACAGCAACTATTACATCTACCCATGTTTTACCTAACACATTTTGTATATATAAAATACATATACAGTTTATATCATTTTAAAAAAAAATGTATAAAATCGTTCATCCAGCATAGATAGCAAGTATACAGATAATATGCACACACAACACGTAATTTATATAAAATATTTCACATCTATGTGTAAGCTAAAAGTAACTATGCACTCACCTGAAAGGTGGTGACTCAGCACTCAGACAGCGCTTCGATACTCTCAAAACAATTTTACTTCGATAAAACCTAGTATCAATACCTCTAGGGTTTAGTCTAACGATAACCACGACAAATTAATTAGTCTGACTGTTATTATTATTATTATTATTATTATTATTATTATTATTATTATTGTTATTATTATATAAGCGTCAATAACACTCAATATAACTCATAATAATAGCCCAAATAATTATTTTAAGGACCTAATAACATTCCTATAATTATTTGAAAGCTATATTAAAAATTGCGTAAGCGTAGCTCACTTACAGTGGATTTTAAAGAAAACCGGAACTTTATTTGGAGCAGCGTTTCGAAACCGAAAGACCCTTTTTCTCGGGACTCTGGGAGCCTCGGGGCTTCCTTAGGGTGTAGGGGATTTTTCCTAGGGTTTAGGGGTGGTTTGGAACCTTAGAGAGAGAAAGATTTTAGAGAGAGAAGGGGTTTTGGTGTGGTATGCTCGGCAGCCCTCGCATGTATTTATAGGCGCGAAGCCTCGGATTTACCCTGGGCGTCGGACAAGACTACGCTTGGCGTAGTTCGGATAAGCCTCCAGCTCGCATCCAGCTGTTAGCCACTTTGGACCGGATAAGAACCGAGGGAACGCGGGGCGTAGGTCGACGGCGAGGCGACGTGTCCTTCATGCGAAGCGAGCCGTGATCAGCAAGCGATGGTTAGGATTGAGCCACGTCATCGATCGAGCGACAAATTTCGCAAATTGCATGCTCGACTTCTAAAAATCATAACCTTCGCATACGAGATCTGTTTTCGACGTTCTTTATATCCACGCGAAGGTGGGAACGTACTCGACAACTTTCGTTTAGACTAAGTCGGCTAATTTTGACTCTATTTTAAAAGTTATATTATTAACAGGCCGGGACATGATTGGTTCGTTAAATTCTCATAACTTCTTCATCCGACGTCCGTTTTCGCCAATCTTTTTCTCGTTACGCTACTCTGAACAAGATCTTCGATTCTCGTTCAGGTCGTGTTGGCTAAAAACCGCTCGATCTAATATTCGAATTTCGGGCTGTACACTGCTAATCCGAAACTTCGAAAAATCATAACTTCTTCATACGAAGTCAGATTTGGGCGTTCTTTTTATTGATGTTCTTAGTTTAACATATTCTATGACTTTCGTTTAGAGCGCTAAGGCTAAATCTCGCTCTATCGTAAATTCACTATTTACGCTTCCCGGTATCGTGCCGGTTCCGTCGCGAAACTTCGGCGGGTCATAACTTCTTCGTTATAACTCGGATTTCGGCGTTCTTTATATCCCCATAATCCTTGTTTCGACGACTACAACTTTATATAAAGATATCGGGCTTATCTCACACTTTAATTTTGATGCTTATTTTTATTCTTAATTAATTATACATTTATAATTAAATAATAAGTACATAAATACACATAATTCACATAATACTCAAATATTTCATATTTATTACTTCAAAAATAGTTACAAGAGTTGACCTAGACTATTACATTGCGAAAAATGCTTAGCCCTGAAACCCGGGCGTTACAATTCTCTCCCCCTTAGGATGATTCCGTATCGGAATCATGCATCAGCAAACAGATGTGGATAGCGACTCCTCATGTCATCCTCTGTTTGCCAAGTGAGATTCGGCCTATTCGAATGTTTCCATCGGACTAGCACTAAGTCGACCATCTTGCGTCGTAACTTCTTAGTCTTACGGTCAACAATTGCCTCACGCTCTTCGATCAGCCTCTTATTCTCATCCATCCTTAACTCTGAGATTGGAATAATGTTTGGAACTTCTCCCGTGAATTTCCTCAGATAACACACATGGAAGGTGTTATGAATACCATCGAGTTATTCGGGCAATTCTAGCTTGTAAGCTTGGTTCCCAATCTTCTGAAGAACTTTGAACGGTCCAATAAACCTTGGACTCAACTTTCCTCGTTTCCCGAATCGTATAAGTCCTTTCCACGGTGAGACTTTAAGCAAAACGGAATCCCGAACTTCAAAAGTCACTGGTCCTCTTTTCTTGTCAGTGTAGCTCTTTTGACGATCCTAAGCTGCTAACATCCTTTCCCTAATCACTTTCAACTTCTCAGCAGTCTCATGGACTATCTCGGGGCCCATAAACTGCTTCTCTCCGGCTTCAAGCCAACAAGACGGCGTACGACATTTCTGTCCATACAAGGCTTGATAAGGTGCTATCTTGATGCTCGAGTGGAAACTATTGTTGTAGGAGAATTCTACCAAAGGTAAGTGTTCATCCCAATTCCCTTGGAACTCGAGGGTACATGCTCTCAGCATATCTTCCAGTGTCTGAATCGTTCTTTTGCTATGACCATCAGTTTGCGGATGGTAGGTCGTACTTAAACACAACTTTGTACCCAACTCCTCTTGTAGACTCCTCCAAAACCTCGACGTGAAACGACTATCACGATCTAATACGATTGTAAGACGAACACTGCGAAGTCTTACAATTTCCTTCACGTAAGCATTTGTGAGCTTATCCATAGACCACTTCTCGTTGGCTGCTATGAAGTGTGCACTCTTGGTGAAACGATCCACGACAACCCAAATCATGTCGTGACCGCTCTTTGTCTTAGGCAGTTTAGTCACAAAATCCATGGTGATGTCCTCCCATTTACCCATGGGTACAGGTAAAGGTTCTAAACTCCTATATGGTTTCTAATGTTGTGCCTTAACTCTGGCACATGTCACACACTCGGCCACATATTTCGCAACATCGAGCTTCTTCGTCGGCCACCAGTAGTAGGGTTTTAGGTCCCTATACATCTTAGTGCTACCAGGATGAATCGAGTACATGGTCTTGTGTGCTTCTCCCATAAGAAGATCTCTTATTATTCTCGTCTTAGGTACCCAAATCCTATCTTGGAATACCTTCAGTCCTTGACTGTTTGTACCGAACACTAATGTTTTGCCCAAACGTTCTTCTTTTCGGTCATTCTGCTCTAAAGCTTCTTCTTGAGCTTTCCTGATACTTTCCACAATTGTCGAGACGACTTCGATTCTCAACGCTCTTGGCCTTTTCCTTTCAAGGTTGACTTTCCGACTGAGAGCATCAACAACAACATTTTCTTTACCGGGGTGGTAAAGTATCTCACAGTCGTAGTCCTTGAGTAGCTCTAGCCAGCGTCGTCACCTCATGTTCAACTCCTTCTAATTGAAGAGATACTGGAGACTCTTATGATCAGTGAACAACCTGCACTTCGTGACGTAAAGATAATGCCTCCATATATTTAGAGCAAATACTACCGCCGCTAACTCCAAATCGTGAGTGGGATAGTTCTTTTCGTGCTCTTTCAATTGTCAAGATGCGTATGCTATCACCTTTTCCCTTTGGGTCAGAACACAACCCAACCCGACTCCAGAAGCATCACTATAAACCGCGAAATCTTCAACTCCATAGGGTAGAGAAAGTATCGGTGCTTCACATAACTTCTTCTTTAGCTTCTCGAATGCCTCATCGTGTTTCTCACTCCATGTATACGTAGCTCCTTTATGGGTCAAAGCTGTTAATGGAGCAGCTATCGAAGAAAAGCCTTGGATAAATTGTCGATAATATCCAGCTAATCCTAGAAAGCTTCGAATCTCCGTGGGACTCTTTGGACGTTCCCACTTCATTACAGCTTCAATTTTTGCTGGGTCAACCATTATCCCTTCTTGGTTAACCACATGACCCAAGAATTGGACTTCTCGTATCCAAAAGTCGCATTTGGAGAACTTAGCGTAAAGCTTCTCCTTCTTTAACACTTCCAACACTTCCCGTAGATGCTTGCCATGCTCCTCTTGGCTTTTTGAGTAGACCAGAATGTCGTCTATGAACACTATCAGGGATTTGTTGAGGAATGGTTTACAAACCCTATTCATCAAATCCATGAATGCTGTTGGAGCATTGGTTAGTCCGAATGACATAACCAAGAACTCGTAGTGTCCATATCTCGTTCTAAATGCAGTCTTCTCAATATTCTGCTCTCTTACATTTAGCTAATGATATCCTGACCTAAGATCGATCTTTGTGAAGTAGCTCGAACCTTGAAGCTGATCGAATAGGTCATCAATCCTCGGCAATGGATACTTGTTCTTCACTGTTGCCTTATTCAGCTCTCGGTAGTCTATACACATTGTCAGAATTCTATCCTTCTTCTTTACGAATAACACCGGAGCTCCCCAGGGTGATAAACTAGGTCAAATGAGACCGTTTTCCAACAGCTCCTGAAGTTGCATCATAAGCTCCCTCATCTCCATCGGTGCTAATCGGTAAGGTGCTTTTGCTATCGATGTTGTACCTGGTAACAAGTCTATACGAAACTCCACTTGCTTATCAGGTGGTAATTCGGGAAGATCTTCAGGAAAGACTTTAGGATAATCACACACAACCGGTATATTCTGCACCTCTTTCTTCTCCTTCTTAGCATCGATTAGGAATGCCAAGTATGATGCACATCCTTTGGTCAAACATTTCCTGGCTTTCATCAAGGAGATGATTCTAGAATTCACTATGTGTTTGTCCCCGTACACCATAAATGATTCCTTTCTGGGTGGGTTTACCCTTACTATCTTCTTTCGGCATAATATATCGGCATTGTTGGCGCTAAGCCAATCCATACCCAAAATGATGTCGAAACCGTTTAACTCTATGGGTAATAGCTCCTCATGGAATTCGTTTCCGTTTAGGTCAATGAGTACGTTCTTAATACGATTACTAACAGGTACGAATTTGCCACTGGCAACTTCTACAATCAGGGCATCGTCAAGTTTTTCTACAGGCAATGCTAATTTCCCACCAAATCTATGCGATACAAAGGAATAGTTGGCTCCGGAATCAAATAGTATATTTGCAGGAAAACCATTTACAATAAAGGTACCTGAAGCAATGTCTGTTGCCTCCTTTGCAGCCTCAAGCGTCATCTGGAAGGCTCTCGCCTTTGGCTTCGGTGGTGTGTTGGGCCTTCCCGCATCTTTCTTCTTTGGGCAATCCTTAGCAATATGCCCTTCTTCACGGCACTCGTAGCACACCCTCTTGTTGGTGGTGCACTCATTGGCATAGTGCCCCATTTTCCCACACTTGTAGTAGGTTACTTCCTCGTTAAATTTTCCTGAGTGCTTCTTCTTGCACTTCTCGGACCATTTCAATTCATTTCCTCCCCCCGAGCTTCTTTGAACCGAACTTGCTCTTCTTTTTGTTGGGTTTAGCAGACCCTTCAAATTTCCTCTTCTCGCCAACCTCAACTTTGTTGGCAACTCTTCCGTTAATCATATCCTCCACAGACTTGGCAGCCCAGATAGCTACCTCCAGAGTAGGTGCCTGATGCACTGGCACTGCATACTCCCATGGGAGTCCCTTAGCGTACTTGTCGATCTTTGTCAGCTCATCCATAACAAGACACAAGGCAAACTCCATCTTTTTTGTGAAGTTGTTCGTGTATTCATCGATTGACATGCTTCCCTTCTTCAGGGTTAGAAACTGGTTGTCTAGCTCGAGCAGGTTTTGAGCCGAGTAGTACTTACGTTTAAATTGCACCAGAAATTCTGCCCATGTCAGTTGTAGGGGCTCGTTGGGGCTTAAAGTCTTTCCCAAGGTATTCCACCAACGTACAGTGCCTCCTCGAAACTGACGCACTGCAAACATGGTCTGTAGTTTTCCTCTGCAACCGCACGTCATGAAGGCTAACTCCATCTCCGAGATCCAATCCATGACCCCGATCGGATCTTCCTTTCCCGTGAAAGTCGATGGCTTGCAAGTCAGAAAATCCTTGTACTTGCATCCATTCCTCTCGACTCCGTCATCTTGGTTGTTTTGTTGAACTATTGGTGGGTTGACTTGACCAACGGTTCCACTATAGTCTCCCTCCTCAGTCTTCCCTTCGTTCAACTCGGGCTGTTCGATCTGAATAGTTGCTTCCTCTCGATTTTGCTGGAGCAAACGTCTGGTTTCCTCCATTTGACGATCCAACATTGCCTGGATCATTGCTTGCACTCCGGCCATCTTTATTGGCTCAGCAGCGGCTTCCACAACTGGTATTTGCTCAATCACTGGTGGTTGGTTTCTGTTCCCATTTGCATTCACGTTTCCGCTACAGGTCCTTGCCATGTTGATCTATACACCGAATAAGGTGAATTTAGATATTTATTTAGGACTGATTTTCAAATCATCCTTATCTCTCCGAAATGTTTACATGCTAGTTCTAATATCATAGTCGTACGTTTAGAATCCTAAACACATAAGGTTTCCAGATCCGGTCGGCAACGGACCATATATCCGAACAAATAATAGCATGTCAGACACAAAGCATTTAGCACATAAAAGCATTTTACGCATAATTCCTAAGATAAGCTAGAGCTCACACCTCACAATCATCGCTTAGCATTCTAAGTTTAAGTCTAGAAATCCTACAAATTCCTAGTTCGCTTAAACTAATGCTCTGATACCAATTGTGACATCCCCATTTTCACGGCCAGAAAAGACCGATTTTTGTTTATGCTTTGTTTAAAAATCAGAGTAATATTTTAAATAAAAGTGTTGCGGAATTTGTCCCAAAACAAAATATGATAAAGGTTTATCAAAAGCATTTCCGTAGAAATGTATTTCATTAAAAAGACTCGGGATTTCATGTTCGATACAGATCATAAGCATAAACAATACAACATAGGCCTTACTACATTATTCCGTATTTACAGGCCTAAATCCATTAATCTCTTATCCCAAGACATCACATCTATGCTCATGCGCCACTACATGTAATACAAGAAACTGAGTGGGCCAGGCTTGGGAGCCTGGTGAGCACATAGGGTTTTCAACCCACAATAAATAAGTTATTAGCTTTATCAAACCAAACAAACCTGATTACCCGTTCCCGTTATCCTCACTTTACGTCCCTAAAACATCTAACACAAGGGACCTAGTCTAAGGACTATCATCGGGATGGACACTACTGCTAAGGGGATTCTCCAGCAATAAACGTCCTTAAGGCAACCATGTGGGAGATGGAGTACATCTGGTGAGCACACAGTTCAAATAAACACACAGTTCAAATAAACACCTATAGGTTGCGAGCCTGCTAGTGTTCCACTGGACTGTCTAGAATAGTCCGTGGTCGTCATCTATACTCCGCTAGATGACTAGATCATCAATAGCATCTATAACGAGGCCTCTCATTATTTTATTTTGTCACACAGCAACTATTACATCTACCCATGTTTTACCCAACACATTTTGTAGATATAAAATACATATACAGTTTATATCATTTTAAAAAAAATGTATAAAATCGTTCATCCAGCATAAATAGCAAGTATACAGATAATATGCACACACAAAACGTAATTTATATAAAATACTTCACATCTATGTGTAAGCTGAAAGTAACTATGCACTCACCTGAAAGGTGGTGACTCAGCACTCGGACAGCGCTTCCATACTCTCAAAACAATTTTCATTCGATAAAACCTAGTATCAATAGCACTAGGGTTTAGTCTAACGATAGCCACGAAAAATTAATTAGTCTGAATATTATTATTATTATTATTATTATTATTATTATTATTATTATTATTATTATTATTGTTATTATTATATAAGCGTCAATAACACTCAATATAACTCATAATAATAGCCCAAATAATTATTTTAAGGACCTAATAACATTCCTATAATTATTTGAAAGCTATATTAAAAATTGCGTAAGCGTAGCTCACTTACAGTGGATTTTAAAGAAAACCGGAACTTTATTTGGAGCAGCGTTTCGAAACCGAAAGACCCTTTTTCTCGGGACTCTGGGAGCCTCGGGGCTTCCTTAGGGTGTAGGGGATTTTTCCTAGGGTTTAGGGGTGGTTTGGAACCTTAGAGAGAGAAAGATTTTAGAGAGAGAAGGGGTTTTGGTGTGGTATGCTCGGCAGCCCTCGCATGTATTTATAGGCGCGAAGCCTCGGATTTACCCTGGGCGTCGGACAAGACTACGCTTGGCGTAGTTCGGAGAAGCCTCCAGCTCGCATCCAGCTGTTAGCCACTTCGGACCGGATAAGAACCGAGGGAACGCGGGGCGTTCCAGATCTCGTACGCGGGGCATAGGTCGACGGCGAGGCGACGTGTCCTTCATGCGAAGCGAGCCGTGATCAGCAAGCGATGGTTAGGATTGAGCCACGTCATCGATAGAGCAACAAATTTCGCAAATTGCATTCTCGATTTCTAAAAATCATAACTTTCGCATACGAGATCCATTTTCGACGTTCTTAATATCCACGAGAAGGTGAGATCGTACTCGACAACTTTCGTTTAGACTAAGTCGGCTAATTTTGACTCTATTTTAAAAGTTATATTATTAACAGGCCGGGATGTGATTGGTTCGTTAAATTCTCATAATTTCTTCATCCGACGTCCGTTTTCGCCCATCTTTTTCTCGTTACGCTACTCTTAACGAGATCTTCGATTCTCTTTCAGGTCCTGTCAGCTAAAAACCGCTCGATCTAATATTCGAATTTCGGGCTGTACACTGCTAATCCGAAACTTCGAAAAATCATAACTTCTTCATACGAAGTCAGACTTGGGCGTTCTTTTTATCGATGTTCTTAGTTTAACATATTCTACGCCTTTCGTTTAGAGCGCTAAGGCTAAATCTCGCTTTATCGTAAATTCACTATTTACGCTTCCCGGTATCGTGCCAGTTCCGGTGCGAAACTTCAACGGGTCATAACTTCTTCGTTATAACTTGGATTTCGGCGTTCTTTATATCCCCAAAATCCTTGTTTCGACCACTACAACTTTATATAAAGATATCGGGATTATCTCACACTTTAATTTTGATGCTTATTTTTATTCTTTATTAATTATACATTTATAATTAAATAAGAAGCACATAAATACACATAATTCACATAATACTCAAATATTTCATGTTTATTACTTCAAAAAGAGTTACAAGAGTTGACCTAGACTATTACATTGCCAAAAATTCTTAGCCCTAAAACCCGGGCGTTACATTTACTGTAGGACCAGACACCACTTTTGAAGTTGGTGGATCTTCTTTTCCACCAGGGTTTTCTCCTCCTCAATCTGATCATGATGATGCTTCTGTAAGATTAACCAGGCACTTGGATGAGGAGCAATTTTTTATGCCTCCCCCTCGCGGTAAAGGTATTTCTATTGGGGACGGCAGTTTGGAGGAGACAATCTCACTATCCCTGGGCTACACTACTAGAAAACAACCCTTTAATGACGCGCAAACAATGACACTCACTGATAGAGGATGCACATTGGTGTGTGCCCTAAAAAATAATGTCAATTTTGCAAAATTTGAAGGATAGTGGACACGCATTTGTGTGTGCCCTAAAATTAGTGTAAGAAAAGAAAAAAAAGAAATGCAGAGGGTGCCTTTCATAAAGTGTGCGTCCTCTAAATGTGTCGCTTTATATATTTTTTTTTGCCTAAATGCGCTATTTTAAAGGGGGAAAACGAAATCCTAAAATTTTGAAGAACCCCGCTTCTACCCTCTCTCTTCAGTATCTCCCTTTTCATTCACTCCTTCCTTCTCTCTATAAACCCTAAGCCATCGCCACTGCCACCGCCATTGAGCCTTAAAAACTCAATCCACACTAGAATCCTACAATAGAAACCTAATAATCCTTTTGAATCAACACATCCTTTTGAATCGGCTCGTCTTCCTTTACCTCTGTACTCTCTCTCTCTCTCTCTCTCTAAGCCCTAAGCTGCCACCACCAACATCGAACCCGATAAGCTTTAAGAGTTTGGAGTGCATCTAGAAACCTAAGCACACACTTCCTCCATCTCAAGATACCAGTTCAAGGAACGCCAATCCCTCTTTCCCCACTCAGATCCGACGCACCGCTGCCCCTAACCTTCTCCTTCAAAACGAAAGAAATGCTTGATGATTCTTCCTTTACCGATGGTCCCACCTCCGAATCACTCGAAACTGAAATTTTCGAGGACCGACTCTTGCAGTTACGTCTGCGTAATCAGAGTGGCAAAGGGAAGAAAGTCGACCCATGGAAGAGCATGAAGTCCGGGAAGAAATCCGGTGGGAGTTCAGGATCTAGGGCAAACATGTACCTCCCACTAGTGCCTTCGAAGGATCCAATTTCAGGTTGAGTTTGGAGTGCGTCTAATGAAATCTAATCATCGGCGATGCAATAACGATTCTCTCTCACACTCGAACCCTAGATCTCGCTTCCTACCCTCCTTCATCTCTATTCTCTCCGTCCGACCACTAGACCATCCATGAGCACCGCCAATCGATGACGTCACGATTCCTGCAAGTCCGAATCCTATTAAACTGATATTAGCATGACTTCATTTGACAGTTTTGTGTGTTTATTTTGGTTAGTTTTTGTCTTTGCTTCGGTTTTAGAGAACCCTTTATCGTTTTAGATATAGATAGCATGTTTATTTTGGCTAGTTTCAAGTCTGTGTCAATATATTTCCATTTCACAGATTGATAGTTTTACATGGGGTGATTCTGATAATCGTTTTGGATACGGATACAGATAACATGTGAGGTGAATGAAGAGTTGAAGAAGAAAGTGGAAGAACAGGATATGAATATGAGAGATGCAGAGAGGATGAAGAGAGAGTTAAAATCAGTGGAAAGAGATATAGGAGAGGCAGAGATTGAGAGGAACAAATGGGGCGAGAAATATTTATTTTCAGGTATCATCTTTATATCCGAAAAATTCAATGTAATACTTTCGTTGGGAGAGTTGATTTGGTATGTTTTTTTACACCACATAAATATTTATTCTGCAACAATACTGTCTAAAAATACTGCTATTTACTGTTTCTTGCAGGTCCATTCTGCAGCTACAATACTAGATAAAAACAATCCGGTGAAGTATGATAGAAAAGTCGGTATTTTCATACTCAAATTCCGCCATGGAAGCAGCCTCTCGCTCATTAGCTTTTATCGATTGCAGTACCAGATTCACCGCCGGTCACCATTCCATTTCGAGCATTGTTAGGGTTAAGCGATGGAATAATGTAACTTGTGTTGCTGGAACTGAACCGAAGCCCAAGGCAGTGGATCCTTTAAGGTCTAGAATCGTCGATGGGTCTTCAATCAACAACACTTCCACCGTACATTAATATTTTCTCTTGCTTTCAATTCTTACATGTAAGTTATTAGTTATGTGTTATATCTGTGAAGAAATATTCATGTTTCAAATTTGAATTGTTATTGTCTGCAGAGAATGGAGACCGTTTCACAAGAGATTTAAAGAGTTAGGGCTCAGATGGAAGAGAATGAGCAATTGGCGATCTGAGCACTCTTCCCTATATTTACATAAATACATTCTTTATTATGATCTCTCACATGATTTCCTTCTTCAAACCCAAAACTTTTAGCTAATCGATCTACTTTTCTCATTCCTAGAGCCAACCTGTTCCCATAGTGCTTTGTTGGCTGGTTACTTCAGCAAGGTATGTTCTATAAAGTTAGGTGCTTTTTTCATTGAATATATGTGTTATCATTTATTGTAAGATCAATTGGAGAAAGGGCATTTTGGGTAACTATTATATATGCTCTGCTATGTTATAGGTTGTGATATGCCTCATGCTGCGGAAGACAGTTCCAGAGGTTGTCTAAAACTCAAGATGTTGATCAATTCCTTGATCTGAGCCCTAATTTCTTTTCTATATTTGGTTTTGGAAAGAATAATATTTAATAGGGACTGATGATTTCTTTTTCTTTTCTTGAGGTTGTCTAAAACTCCTATATTTGTATTTTATCTTTTTTCGATATGCTTTGGGGCTCATTGAGTGTTACCCGGGTCGGTGGTAGCCAACATAGTCAGATGAAAGGAACATGAACAAATAAAGGTGAACGAGCATCAATGCGGAGTGAAAGGTAACCACATCAGGAACAAAAATTTGGTTCTTTTTCTATAATTTTGCTCGCTTTTTTACCATCCCTAAATGAAAATCTATTTTGATCTTCAAATTTTTGTGTTCGAATCCTATATTTTCTAGGGGTTTGTCAAGGGGAACGTGTTACCAAACGTAGTTGCTTTTATCATCCTAGATTGTCTAAAAGCTCTCAATGCAATGAATATAGGTAACATGTTTTTTGCTTATAGCTTCTCTTCCAGCCATAATCATCGACAAATTTAACCCCCTTAGATGCCGCTTTCTATGTAAAAATTAATACAAATGAGAGTAATTATATGATTATAATCATAATCGACTATAATAAAGTTGGGATAGTGTTTGAGCTTTGTTGTTTGAAATTGAATAACTAGATAATGATTGATAAATTTAGGATACAAAAATTTGGTTAATATCAACTATCTCAGTTCTTAATAGATGGAATTAGTATTGGAAAGATGAAATTTTATTGACTTGAGGTCTAATTTCTCTCTTTGGAGGTAGATCCATTATGAACCATCTACATGGTTTTTCACTACAGTTTACTGACGAGTTTAATGTGAATCTATTGATCTTGGTTAAACGCTTGCTTTAATGATAAAAACATATATTTTAAAAAACTCACCCTTTCAGTTTGAAATATTGAAAGAACTTAAAGGTTATTAGCCATGTTTAATATGGTACAGCTAATCAGTTTCTGCACCACATAAGCACATATGACATGGTGCCTAATTAATGAAGAATGACTTTTATTTTGCATCATTTTAGAGTATTACTGTATTTGGCAAAAGGGGGCTATGGTCACTTTTAAATATGTTTTTGCTAAAATGAAGTTGTGGGCATTTCTCACTATCTTTTAATTTTCTCTCAACACCATGCTAAATATCCCCCCACTTTCTATTCCTTTCCATGGTTATAATTATTCCACCATATGTCATATCCGGTTTGGCTTTGATCCAAAAACCGATGATTACAAAGTCGTTAAGTTTACTGATGTTGACCAACGAACCAATACCAGCCTGTCTAACAGATATTTCATTGAATATTGGCAGAAAATTGTAATTTATATCATGTGAAAAGGCTCTTGGTATTTAATCACTCAAAGATCATGTTTTTTCAAAGTTTAGTGGTATAACTCCAATTGGATCACTTTGCAAAATTGAACACAGGCATCAACAGGATGGTCAATTGTCCAAGGGAAATAAAAACCAAGACATTGGTTCTACTTGTACTATCTTTTTTTTTTATAATTACTTTCCTGATAATATTTTTTAGAATTAGGTTGATGTTGAGCCCCTTTTCTTAGAATTTCACAAAAATAGTGTGAAGCTTTATAAGAGGTCGTTTTCATAAAAAAAACAGTTGTTGTGATTTCTTATAATTCTTTGTATGTAATATGAGTTAGTTATGGCCAAGACTTTTGGTTGTAGAAGAGGACAATTATGGATTCTGGTAATTGGCCTATAGTAGTTTTTTTTTGCTATGAACTAATTTGTAAGATTCATTGACCTGAAGACTAAGGACCCTCATTGTTGGTATTTATGCTCCACAGAATTCTGCCTCCGCCTTTTCCTGCCTCTGGGGCTTGCTATTTCTTGTAAATTGCCCTACATGTATATGAAATAAAATTTAAATAGTTTTATTTTTCATTGTTTTTTAAATGAAAAATCTAATCTACTTTTCTAAATCATTATTACTAAGCAAACAGGTGAAACACATACCTTGGGAAAGGAGTATGTGGAAGAAAGGTAGCGTTGATCCTCCACAAAGATTTGGAGATTCTTCATCTTCATCAGGAAATCATTTTCTTCATCTTCAAACTCCACCATATAACCCAATCGGATCAGTTCACAAAGATTTGGAACAAGCTCTTCATTCTCCCACAACACCCCTTCTGCTATTTCTTCACCAAAATGAAACGCATATTCCATAACATTTTTATGACCGGAAGATCTCTCCATCTTCTGCATATATAATTTGAAGTGTTGTTTGTCCCAACATTCCATTCGCCTTGATTCCACATCCAACACATCTCCAGATGATAAACAAAGCCTGTAACAGATGTTCATCTTTTTCAATGGCTCAAAAACTTCGGTTGCTATTAAATAGCTAACAGCTTCATGTCTCTTATCTGGCTCCATTTTAAGTTTAGGATCAGCAAGAAATCCAAGAAAGAGTTTTAACAACCCCTTTTTTATTATCTTTTCTTTTCAATCAACCGGCTTGAATGCAACATGATCAACATCAGATGTGTTTTGCGTATCTTCTATCTAAAACAGGGTATCCACCCCATCTTTTCCTTTGTATATGGCTCTTGGAAGAATAGATGTGATGGAGCACCATGTTTCATTGTACTGTGGTCTAAGTCTAGTAAGTTACTTATAAAATTCTTTTTTTCCCAACATTAGAGGGTAAAGGAAGAATAGTTTAATTCACTACTTGTGGCATTAGGACCGTTTTATCCCTCACAATGATTATTACACGCGAATTGCAAAAGGTGTATATTGAATTTATTAAACACAATTAGCTAACCAAACTTGTCCTTATTTATATTATCCCTTAATTCATTATGTTTTCTATTTCATTAAGTAGGCTACTATTTTGGTTGATGTTGTGCAAATGGTGACTCAATTAAGAAGCGAAACACAGAAGCTAAAAGACTCGAATTCAGATCTCCATGAGAAAATTACCTTGCTGACCCTTGTGCTTTACACTTCATATCAAAACTACCTTCATAGTTGGAAAAAGCTTCAAAAAGAATGCCATGTACTTGCAAAACAATGAACATCTATAACCATTGTACTTAAGTTTACTTTTATATAAAGTGTGAAACATGATGTTATAAAATTTATTTTTGACTTGATACTTAATTTATTTTCTTGAAACTTGACTTGATATTCAATTTATTGCAACATTATTTTCAAAAGGAAGATGGCGTGGTTCATGTTTATGCAGATAAAGATTGTAAGATATCATGACTCTTGATGGTAGTGGTGCTTTTGTCTTTAGTTTTGACTTTTGAGTGTAATTGTTTTCCTTTTCAGCAAAAGAGAGGAACCAAATGAGGTATTTGTTTCTGATCATTAGAATATGCGTTTCTTTTTTGCATGAATCAAAGTTTTTTTTCCTATTTCAGGTTTTAATATTTCGTGATGGGATATATCTAACCTTAAAGGAGGTTTTTGAGAGCTTGGATTAACCAGGTAGCTTCACTATTCACTTCAACTAGTTTCTAGTGATGATAGTTGCTTTTTGTGTATCTGTAGAACAATTGTATATTCTTGTGTGGTTGCTTTTTAATGATCATAAGTATTCAATGCAGGTATGGCCTGGACCTGAATGTTGATCTATTAGATGTACATGCAGACAAGAGCACATTCCATCATTTTGATAAATTCAATCTGAAATACAACCCATGTGGTCAGAGTAGGCTTCAGGAGATTTTCTTGAAACAGGATTATCTAATTCCGGGTACGTTTCACATATTAATGGGGTCTAAAGAAATTATATAATAAAACTCATGATTTCTACTTTTTCAGGTCGTTTCCTTGCTGAGGTAACAAGCCAAGTGTTTGTAGATCTTGAAGCGAGTAAATATCAAGTGAGTTTTGAAAGCCATGTTATATATATATATATATATATATATATATATATATATATATATATACACACACACACACACACACACATTCCTTTATCTGTTTTGTTTCATGTATGACACTTACACTTGAAACTTTTACCTTTTGATAGAGTTATGCATGGCTTAATCCCCCTAAGCTTTTTGACTTAATGTACAAATGACAACTTAATAGAGAAATTCAGCTCATTATGTGATAATTTCTTAATATTGCTCTCATTCATTTTAGGGAATTCGTGCAAGATTAGTTTCCAAAGATTTTGCGCACAAGGTACCCTTTTGTGTTCTTTAAGTATTAACACTCCTTGTGAAATATGACTTTAAAATTTTCAATAATTAATTTTCTTTTTTCCTGGATTTGACAGTGGGATATTCCAAATTTGGTTATTCCTACTTCTGAGCCTGAACTAAACCTGCCCATAACCTTGAGAGAGCCTTTTCATGTGAACTTTCTAGGTTTATCATAGGAATGTCCAAATGACAGTTATGCCCTTCATACCATAAAAAGCCATTTGCCAAAATGACATTGCTGATGCATTTGCCAAGAAGTATTCATATGCTCAAGTTGTAAAAAGAATACCATTAGTTCTTGCAGAAATTAAGAATGCCGTCAAGGTGAGACTAAATTGTAAAAAAAAAAGACAAAAGTAGCCCAAACAGTTAAACTTTTGACTCATTTTCATTTTATGTTTATTTTTTGTCCAGAGTATACATGATAATGGTGGCGGTAAATTTTGGGTTCCCAAAACTGATTGGTTTCTTGTTGTGCTTAAATCTTAACAGCTATCATGGAAACCTTCAACAATAGTTTTGGATCGACACCCTCTAGCAAAAGATATCATGTACGTGTTCATGTGCTGCTATTTTGGATTCGGGAACATCCTTGCTTACTAGTCCAACTGTATGTATCTCACATGAAGCTTTTGTTAGAACTATTAATCTTAGGGATTTCAAGTTTTTCATATTTCTTGTATCTAATTAGTTTGTAAATTTGTTACAACGTCTATTGATTTGTTTTTTCTTTCCATGGAATGATTATTTGTATGACATTAAAGTTTATGCAATGGATTGTATTTTTTGTATATGATATTTTATCTTTTATTATGAGACATTAAATGCAAATTGAATTTGAAAATTAGTAAATCTATAAATAATATTTTTTTTAAACATTTAAAATTACAATACGCAAAAATGTGTGTCATCTTCATTTATGACATGACCTTTCTTGACAGAGGCTTTAATGATACGCAATGTGCGTCATAAACACGAGCGTCGTAAGGTTACGACACGCAAATGCGCGTCGTCTTCCTTTATGACAGGGCCTTCCTTGATACGCATTGCGTGTCATAATTGTGCGTCGTAAATGCACGTCATAAATGCACGTCGTCTATAGACAACGCGCAAAAGTGCGTTGTCACTCTTTATGACAGGGCCTTCCTTGACGCACATTTGCGCGTCGTCTGAGTGTTTTACGACGCGCAATGAGCGTCGTAAAAGGCTGTTTTTCTCGTAGTGAGAAGGAGATATCAGTGCTTAGTCAGAAGAACATTGAGCTTGACATCCGTGTTTCGGATCTTCAAGTTGAAAATACAAAGCTTAATGTTCAAGTATCTGAACTTCAATCTGACAATTCAAAGCTCGGTGTGCAAGTAGCTGATCTTCTTAAGGACAAAGCTCTAAAGTCAAAGCAGAGTTCTGATCTTCAAGATTATTTCAATCCTTTGACTTCAAGCTATTTTGAGATAAAGAAGAAGCTTGAGGAAGACCTCGGTGATAAATATCAAACGTCTGCTGATGAATACAAAATTAATCTTCATGTTCAAGCCTTTCCAGTTACCATGCCAACTGGTCAGACATCAAGGGATGTTGATCGTGTTGAGAATGAGCCTCCCCAAGCCCCTCATGTCTCAGCAATAATACGTGATGCACAGGAAGAAGCAACTAAGAAGGGACAATTATTGTTTAAAAGGAACCTTAACCAGAATGCTTTTTGGGATGAACCTGAAATTACTATGACTGATCTTGAGGTTGTTCGAATTAGAGATACATTCGACGACAGATCAGGAATTGTTTCTTGGGGATTTCATGATCCTCTCAAAATGTGGATCGTGCTAAAAAGGAGGGGCAACTCTGAGCTTTACATAGATAGTCATGATTTCAACTCATGGACTAGGGTAGATCTGATAGAATTGTCACAAGCTCCTTTTTCAAATCTCACAAACAATCCACAGGCGACGCAGTTCAAGCACTTCCTTGAAGATCAGGTTAAAAAGGGGTTTCCTGCCATGAAAACTGCTGAGTCCGTTATGTTCGAGCATCCTGATATTATTGATCCTAAAACTGATAGACCTCTGCAAGTTGTGATGTGGCCTGCAACTAAACAGGTTAAAAAGTTCCCTGTGCTTCAGAATTATCAAGATGGATCTCTAGGTTCAATGCAGTGTTGGGTTTTCGATGAGATTACTTTAGTTGCGATAATCAAGCTCAATAATGGATGCATCTGACTCTATGACCGAAGAGATTTGTTACAATTTCGAAAGTGGGACATTCATCACCTAAGAAACTTTCAGATATTGGTTGCGGAGGATATTTTTGAGGATGTTGCGAAGGTGTATACGACCATGGTTGCTAAGATTCTGAATAAGCGTATCTGGAATGGGGCGATGGGGCAAGTGGACGTTATGGTAGTCAACAAGGGTTAACTTCAAGCTAGCACCAAACCAAGGGGGAGATTGAAAGGCCTAATTAGTGGTTTGGTCTAGGCTTTGCATGGTAATAGTGGTTTTGTATAGATAGAGTATTTTGGTGGGCTTGGTGTTTGTTTACGAGTCTATAATGAGTTTACGGCCATAAACTATTTTCAGTCGTAGTTCCCTATATCTAGAGGGTTAGCCAGTCGTGTTTTGTTGTTGATGCCTAATTGTTCACGGTCGTATATCGAGTTGTACCAGACATTTTCAGCAATAAAATGTGTGCAAGATTGATCTCTTTTCTTTTCTACTATTATTCTCGTTTCTGTGATTGTGTTTGCTATTGATCACTGGTAAGATACATTCTTAGGACCTTACAACTCTTCTTTGACTGTGAACCTTTGTCTGACCGGAAACTTAATTTATTTTTTTAAAAAATAATTTAATTTCTATTTAATATTAATGGATTCACAAAGTCAAACACACCACCACAAGTTGGATTCTGTAATGGGCACAACCACTCGAATTCCAAGACTGCTGTCTGCTGAAGGTTTCCCTGAATGGAAGTACAGGATTGAGAAGTACATCAAGATGAAGGACTTCAAAATCTAGAGAAGTATCATCAAATATCCTATCAGAATAAACACCACTGTTGCAGGGCAAGTGGTTGATAAATCAATTGAAAATTACACTGATGAGGACTTTGAAAAGGTTGAGGAGTAGGAACGGGCTTTGGCCACTCTGACTATGGCCCTGTCTCCTGATATAGCTCAAGGTTTTAGGGAGTACACTTATGCTAAGGCTTTACGGGACGCCCTAATCGAGGTTTATGAAGGGAATGAAGATATGAAGGAGAGTCGCCAAGATATGATGCGACAACGGTTCAACATGTTCAACTACGTTCCTGGAGAAACTCTTGAAGCACAGTTGCAACGATTCACAACTCTTACCACTGAAATGACTGTAGTTGGGATCTTTTACACTAAGTCAGAAATAAACAACAAGCTACTGAATGCTCTCCCAAAGTCATGGGACATTAATGTAGCTGTTATAAAGAAAAGTAAGGATCTAAGCCGGCTCTCTCTTGCTGAAGTGATGGCAGCCATCAAGGCCTGTGATATTGATGACAAACAGCAGGAGATAAATCATGTGAATTCATACTCAGCTGCAAACCTTGGGATCTCTTCTAACAATGCTCTTTCATTTCTCACTTTTTCTTCTATAGGTTAACAATTTGCTGCTCAGCAAGCTCAAATGCAGTATCTTTCCACTCCATCAGCTTCTTCTCTTCATGCTGCATCAGCCATGCCTTTATCTCAGAACCAATCATTCGTGGCTACTCAAGCAGCTTCTCCCTCCAATGTGGCTTCCTCATCAACTGGAAAGGAGGGTGATGAAAATCTTGCTTTTGCTACAGGGCTTGTTAACTGCTATAATGCACTTATAGATGGAGATCTTCCGCCCCAATTGTCATTTGCTGATCTCGATCAAATTCACCCTGAAGACATAGAAGAAATGGATATCACATGGCCAATCCCCATGGCAGTTTTCAGGGCAAAACAGTTTGCCAAGAAGACCGGAAAGAACAACTGGGGGATGAGTGCTGACAAGAAGGTAGGGTTCAACAAGGGAAAGTTGTGTTGTTTCAACTGCCACGAGCCATGGCATTTTGCTCGTGAGTGTCCACATCCCGGATAGAAGATTGAATAATGTCCGGACAATGGTTGCAGTTGGGAACAATCGAAGAGGTGCTCAGGTCAGGAGCAAGAAGGCCATGGTTGCGCAATCGTTTGACTCGGAGGATCAGATGCAGGCCCTGAACATATCAGGACCTGAAAATGCTCATTTGGCACAGGTTGGTGATGATGCTCCGACCGAGATTGTTGCAGCTGAAGATCAAATGATGGAGCTGCAGTTTGCGTTGATGGTATCTTCTTCTCATGAACCAAACAAAAACGAGGTAAGTCCACCCTCATGCTCTCAAGCTTGTATTGATTATGTTAAAATTCTCCATGAGGAAATTGAGACACTAAGTAGAGAAGTGGAGAACCTTAAAATTCTTCGTGAACATAATGGCTTGCTTAAAAAGGAAGTAGAGGACCTTAGGTATGAGGGTTACCAACTTAGAAAAGGACAAAAACCTCTTAAGGCCCAGTTAGAATCTAAAATAAAGGACTTTAGGAGACTTCAGGAAGACTATAGTAATAAATGTGAAAATTTTGACTACATAAAGAAACAGAACGCTAAGTTAGTGGCTGAAATTGAAACAATAAAAGGCAAATTTGAAACTGCTGATTTTGATTTTCGAAAATATGATGTATCGAGTGAGGTAGTTGTCCATATGATGGACCACTGCATGTAATTTAAACGAAATTGATCAAAGTGTCTAGGGTATAGTCAAGTGCCTCCTCTTTTCAACCATTCAATATCAGTTTCAACCTTTGTCCAATGAAGAGATTGCCAATGAACCATTCATGGTTTATGGCAAGCCATCTAGTTTTGTTTCAGGAGGATTTATCAATGTTGAAAGTACTAACATTTCTACTTCTCCTGCAGATCAATCCTTAAATCAGTCAAAGCACGAAGTTGAAGGATCTGTTTCTGAAAATAAAACCGAGTCTGAACCTGAAGTTTTAGTTTTAAATAAAGACAATAATTTTTCTGATGTTTCAAGTGACAATGTTTTTTGTGATGTTTCTACACCGTCTGATACTGTTTTGAATGGTTTTAAAGTGTATGATAATGTTTTGAATGATGTGGTTGGCAATTCTAATGTCTGTGATAATAATAATGAAAAACCACCAATTTCACAAATTTCTCCATCTGATGCACCCTCACTTGTCTCACAACCAAATTCTTGTTCTTGTTCGTGTGAGAAAAGCAAGGGTGTTGGTATGGAAAACAAATCTAAACAATGTAGCACAAGTTATAATAATAACAAACAGATTTGTTTCTATTGTGGTATTGGTGGTCATATAGCTAGGAATTGTCCTAATCGAATTATTATACATTTTGAGTCACCAAGAGGAGAGAACGAATTCAGAGGAAGGTCTTTAACTAGAAAGTCCTCTAGAAATTGTTCTCGGAATGATGATTGGAAGGACGATCGGAGTAGAAAATGGGTTGTTTTTCAAAAGCATAAAAGTGTCATTCATAACAAAGTCCCAAACAGTTTTCCAAAACCGAACATGGCCAAGCAAAGGTTGGTTTCGTCAAGAAGCAACAATGGGTCTTCAACCAATTATGGTAGAAAACCCAAGTGCTCCAAGCAAACTGATAAAAATCCTATTTCGAAATCCCCCGAGACTGTTAGAAAACCAAATTATCAATGGTTGCCCAAATTAGCCTCCAATCCATCATCTGTGTCCTCTGAAAAGTTATTAAATAATGATAGATCTGAAAAGGCATCAGAACAATCCAGGAAAATGATGACTTGGGTTCCCAAATATAAATAAACCCTCACATTTTGCAGGGACAGTTGCGGGGGAATGTCGTCAGACCTTGGTTCGTCGACAGCGGCTGCTCCCGGCATATGATAGGAGATATCGCCCAACTGCATAACATTCAATCTATTAATGGGGGATATATATTTCCTTTGCGGGTGGAGAAGGTGGAGAAATCACTCATAGAGGAACCATCACAAATCGGGTGTTAAGTTTTGAGAATGTCAACTTTGCTCCCGAATTGAAGCATAGTTTGTTGAGTGTGTCTCAGATATGTGACAAAGGCTATTCTATACATTTCACTGAAAAGGAATGCATGATTCTTAAGCCAGGCTTTGTCATCCCAGAAGAATAGATTCTTGTAAAATCTAAAAGGGATGGGAATGCTTACTGCTTCATTGATATGAATAGCAATCTTCCAGAATAAGTTACGTGTCTCTTTTCAAAGATCTTGGAACAAAAGGCAATGTTGTGGCACCGAAGACTCGGTCAAGCTAACACCAAGAACTTGAATCGTCTTGCAAAGAATGAGATGGTCCGTGGTTTGCCTGTCAAAGACTTATAACATTTGAAAAGTGTGTGTCATGTGCCCAAGGTAAGCATCACAAAAAACCACACCTGCCAAAACATGTCAACTCAATTAGTCAAGTGCTTCAATTGCTACATACAGATCTGTTTGGACCAGTAAATGTTCTTAGCATTAACAGAAATTCATATTGTCTAGTTGTGATTGATGATTCCTCTCGTTTTACGTGGGTTTTCTTTCTATCCAACAAAGCTGGAGTTGCTGATCTAATTAAGAAATTCATTGTGTTGATTTAGAACCAAACTAACAATCGGGTGAAGGCGCTTCGTACCGACAACGGAACAGAGTTCAAGAATTATGTTCTTGATCATTTTTGCTTAGAAAATGGTATTATGCTCCGCTCACACACCTCAACAAAATGGTGTTGCTGAGAGGAGAAATGGAACTTTAAAAGACGCTACAAGGACGATGCTGTGTGACTCCAAACTACCAATTTTCTTTTGGGCCGGGGCGATAAACACTTCTTGATACGTTCAGAATCGCATGTTGATCAACAAAGCTCAGATGAAGAGTCTGTATGAGATTCTATATGGTCACAAGCCTTCAGTCAGTCATTTCCGTGTATTTGCCTGCCCTTGCACCCTTCTTCACTTAGAGACCAGCCCGAAGTTTAGTGCCAAAGCCGATGACTATTACTTTGTAGGGTATGCTGCTCGCACCGCTTATAGGGTCTACAATAAGAAGACAAAGCAAGTTGTAGAATCTTATGACATGCACTGGTTGGAAGAAAATGAGACGGATGCTCGGGTAGGTTCGGATTGGTTGTTTGATTACACATCTCTTTTCAAATCCATAAATGTGTTTTCGGGTAGGTCATCTGGATCGGTCTCTGGTTCGAAGAATGTTTCTGAGGACGAAGACTAAGAATTTGTCTATAGACCTCCAATGGTATCCTCTTCACAACCCGAGGGGGAGTCCTATGCTTCGCCTGAGGGGGATTCCTCTGCTTCGCCTGAGGGGGAGTCATATGTACATCATGATAGTCCAAAATCTCCAGTTCAAAATGACACTCCCGATGCTGAAACTACACCACTCACTCCTATAGAAAGAGAGTTCATGTCTAAAGATTCTTTCGCTGTTACTTCAACCTTTATGGAGCTACTCTTTCCTGAAGACATTTCAAATGAGTTTGTGGCAAAGTCGTCTGGCGCGGCTCAATCAGCAAATGAAGGAGGTGTCAATATTCACAATCTTCCTGTCTCGCTTAATGATATCAGCCAAGAAATACCCTCAAGGATTCAACGTGATCATCTGATCAACAAAATCATTAATCAGCTGGGCAGCGTCGTTAAAACCAGAAGTCAGAGTGGAGATGTCAATACCCGTCTTTACTCTTGCTTTATCTCTCAAATAGAGCCCAACAATGTTGAAATGGCTCTGAATGAGCCCAGCTGGGTAGATGCAATGCATGAAGAATTACATCAATTTGAAAAACTTGGGGTTCAAAGTTGGTTCAGTTGCTAAAGGGCAAAAAGTATCTTGACACACGATGGGTCTATCAAAACAAGCAGGATGATTCAGGGGTTATAGTGAAATTAAGCTAGATTGGTGGTTCGTGGGTTTCAACAAGTCGAGGGTCTTGATTACACTAAAGTTTATGCTCCAGTGGCTCGCTTGGAGGCTATTCGTATCTTCCTTGCATATGCCTCTTACATAAACGTCACCGTTTACCAAATGGACGTCAAGACTTCCTTCTTGTATGGCAAGGTGAAGGAAGAAATCTACGTTGATTAGCCCCCTGGGTTCGTTGACTCGAAGTTCCCTAATCATGTCTACAAGTTGGAAAAGGCATTGTATGGCTTACATCAAGCTCCTCGAGCGTGGTACGCGACTCTAACAAAGCACTTGCTCGAGCATGGATAATCTCGTGGCACTGTCGATCAAACTTTGTTTATCAAGCATGTCGATAGTGATCAGATTCTGGTTCAAATCTATGTTGACAACATTATCTTTGGGTCGACCAGTCCACAACTTTGCAAGGAATTCGAAGGTGTTATGAAAAAGAGGTTCGAAATGAGTTCATTGGGGGAAGTGTCCATGTTTTTGGGGGTTCAGGTCAAACAAAATTCAATCGGAATCCTGCTATATCAAGCCAAGTATGTGGTGGATATTCTTGAGAAGTTCGGGTTTCACGACGCTAAATCTGCATCGACGCCAATGGCTGAAAGACCTCTTCTAACTCCAGATCCTGATGGCGAATCCGTAGATCAGACACACTACAGATCGATGATCGGATCGTTGATGTATCTTACTGCAAGCCAACCTGACATCATGTTTCGAGTTTGTAAATGCGCACGTTATCAGGCTAATCCTAAACTTTCACATCTTATTGTTGTCAAAAGAATTTTTCGGTATATCAAAGTTAGCCCAAAATTGGGTCTTTGGTATCCGAAGAATTCTGAATTTGATTTATATGCTTTTGCTGACAGTAATTATGGAGGCTGTGATCTTGATAGGAAAACTACTTCAGGAGGGTGTCAATATCTTGGTGACAGACTAGTATCATGGCAGTGCAAGAAGCAACACACTGTCTCTACCTCAACAGCGGAGGCGGAATACATTGCTGCATCTACCTGTTGTTCTCAAGTTATCTGGATCCAACATCAGTTGTTGGACTAAGGTTTGAATTACTTAGAAACCCCCATTTACTGTGGTAATGAGGCCGCAATTCAAATTGCCAAAAATCCAATCCAACATTCTAAAACTAAGCACATCGATATTAAAATTCATTTCATCAGAGATTGTTATGAATGTTCACTAATTCGGCTGGAACAGGTTCCCACTGCTAATAATGTGGTGGATTTGTTCACTAAGCCTTTTAACAAAGCTCGTTTCGATGTGCTTGTGGGATTTCTGAAAATGATTCGTTTTGAGGATTAAGTTTTTTTGTTCTTCTTAATTTTTAAATTTATTTTTGTTTCTGTAGGTAGGCTAGTTTAAATTTGTGCATTTTATTTTCTTTTATTTTTATTTTTATTCTCACTCATGCACAAATTTAGGGGGAGAAATAATCAAAAATCCAAAAACAATAAAAATTCAAAAATTAAAAATATTACTGATGGTTGTGCTTGTAGGTGTTGTGACGGAAAATGATATTAGTAAGTGATAATGGGCAATCTAAATTTGCGTAACGTACCTAAATTGAATTGTCTACGCTCTGTGCTCGATGCACTGGTAGGCACGAAAGATTTTTAATGGACTTGACTAGGGAGAGTTGAACTTAAGTAATTCAAGGACTTGACTAACAATGACTTAGTTAGATCCGTTTAGCCTGACATTACGATGCTCAGATAGGTTGAGCAGGGAGATATACACGGGAATCTATTGGTCACACTAAAGAACCCGTATCTAGAACTGTGGATTCACTTTTCCTTGATGTGCGGATTCTGTCCTTAATTCCGCTTTTGATGGGGTGACTGGGGAATTCCGATAAACTAGGTCTGTAGAAGGTTATTTTCTTTCTTTCTTTCTGTTAGTCATATGTTGCCTCCTTTACGTGATCGAGAGATCCGACCGGGACTGTAACATATGCAATTCTATCTCTCTGCATCTTCTCTCTATGCAATTCTTTCTATCTGTTAGCCATATTCTGTCTCCTCTGTGTGACTCGTAATCCGACTTGGTACACAGTATATGCATCATTCTCTTCTCAATCCCTCTAAAACTTTAGTAGTCATATGTTTCATCATCTGTGTGATTGGAAGAGATCCGACCTGGATGTATAGCATATGCATTCTAAATCTATTTTCTCTCTTAATAGTTGTCTGCTCACCCAGTGTAACGAGTATTCTGGAAGTCCTTGATGGCTGGAGCATATCAGGAAGCGGGAGACACGTTCTAGTACAATTAAAATTGAACACATACAGATTGTGTGTAGATCTCGCTGCTCAATTTAGGTGGACAACAATATCCCTGGTTGTAGTCAGTTAAATGGCCACAAGGAAATTTATTTAAGAATAAGGGCTAAAAATGTCATGTTATTGGTCAATTGTCCAAATTTTGTCATAAATGTTTCGTGCTTAAGTGGACCACAATACTGGCGATGGATCAGACAAAGACGTGAAAATAAGGGTACCGACAAGTAGATTAGGGTTGTCCAACAACTTTAATCCCAACGTCTCAAATTTATTATCAGTAATTAAATTCTTATGTTTTGTTGTGTAATTCATTTGATTTTATTTTTATTTTTATTTTTATTTTTTAATTTAATTTTATGAATTGTTAAAATTTAATTGTTAACTTTTAATTTTTAAATTTTGCAAATTAATTTTATTTTACTTTATTTTATTTTATTTTTAATTTTAATCCTCAAAAAGATTTGTTTTTAAAATTTTTTGAAAAACTTGGACTGTGTTTTACAGTGTGTGGCCAGCAGCTAAAGAAATCTTGGGTATTTAAGGAGTTTACAGCCGGAATCATCCTCACTTTTTGATTTCCGGCCGCAAACTCCTCTCCTCTCTCTCTCTCTCTCCTCGATTTTTTTTGTTTTTTAGTGAAATTGCTCGGATAGCTTCGAAGGTATCATGTTTTCGACCGTGAATATGTGTTTGTTTCAGAGATTATCCGATTTCTGAGCCTGAAATCGACGAAAAAGGGCGTGTCGGAGTTTACGGCCCAAGCTTACAGCCCTAATGAGTTTGCAACCGTAAACTCAGTTTGCGGACACAGGCTTGCGGTCACGAGTTTACGGCCGTAAACTCCCGTTGACCGTAAACTTTCCGTTGACCGTAAACTCCCCATTGACCTGAAATTTAATTTTTTTTAAAATTAATAATTCACTCTTGGGCTCAAAATTAAATTATATAAAATATTATTTGCTCAAAATTTTTCTCTTGTCTTACTTGGTGTGTTTTAGTGCAGCTAAAATGGCAACATTAAAATTTGCAGATATCCATAACCTGATGATGGTTCTCGCTGATCCTCCGGTGGCCCATGGGGACTTCAAATCGATGATTCTTGGATTACGAGAATGCTGTCTGGCCTCTGCCATCTCTATGAACACTGTTGTCTACCAGAAAATCATTTGGAAATTCTGGCAGACTGCCAAAATGACAAGGGACGATGATGGAGCTGTGACTGTGAATGCGATCGTTCAAGGATGCAAGATTGTTATCGATGAGACTTTTGTGAGAGAGACCCTACTGATCAACGATCTTCCGAGCTTTCCCACGGAGATTGGTATTGAAGATGCTTAGAGGATATTAAGGAACATGGGGTACGAAGGTGATTCTCCACCAACAATGAAGAAACTTCTGCCGCCCTATTGGAGATTTCTAGCCCACGTGTTCGTGAGCTGCATCTCGGGCAGAAGGTCCGGTGCAGATGAGATATCCCCGAGAAACACTGGCACTATTGTTTCTCTCGCTGCAGGGATCGGCTTCAACTTTTCTAGGTTTATCCTGGACGAGTTTGTGGTCAACATTAATGTCACTACTCGGGATACCTTCTTAATGCACCCGTGGTTCGTTCAGCTCTTCATCAATAAACAATTTCCCGACTTGGTGAAGGAGGGAGAAACTCTCGATATAAAGTCCTTGGGTCCTCACGCCATTGGGCTCATTAAACAAAATCGCAAGGGGAAGGTGATCTTTCAAGGGTTGTATCCTTTGGTTAAGTTCGGACGATTTGCTGAATCGAATGAAGCCACCGAGTCACATGGATCTTCAGATAAGATATCATCAGAGCACACTTCGTCAGAAAAGGTGATCTCAGAAGGAGATGTGATCAACGTGCCAGATCAAGAAGGAGAAGAGACTGCTGCTCCTGCTGTGTCAGTAGCCGAGGAGCATAACCTACAAACAGTCCAAGTTGAAGGAGATTACAATGAAGGGTCTTCCAAGAATACTGTTGAGCCTACTCAATATGAAGACCTTGATCTCATAGGTTTCAATAGAGATGAGATTCCAACTAATTTTGGAACTAATGATGATTTTCTGTCAAACTCCAACCTCAACTCGCTGCTAGATAATCTTAGTGATGTTGCTCACACGGCAACAGAGAGTAGGGATATGGAAGACGCTCTCGAATCAACCCCCATTACTACAGAACAAGTGGTTGTTTCTTCAATTCCAATGGTGACTGTGTTAGGGATTCCTCCCCTTGATGTTGTCTCACCTACATCTGAACCACTTTAGGGTGATTTCTCAATAGACCAGACTTCGCAGCCTCCGTCCAAAAGAAGACGACGAGACCGTAGGTTCGGGCATTTGGATTCTAGCTTATCTCAGGGCTTGCCATTTACTCCATCTACCACTCCTACTATTGTAACTACAAAACGTTTACATGAAGGAACTAGCACATTTTTTGAAGCCAGTGGCTCCTCTGTTCCACGTGGAATATCTCCTCCAAGAACAGATCTCGATGCGGCCTTTGTGCATTTGGCCTTGCATCTTGCTCAGGAACAAGCTGTTGCACCTTGTTCAAAGGGCAAAGGAATTGCTTTTGTAGAAGGTCAGTCAAGAGAAGATGACTCCGTGATTGATGAACTTCAGAAAAGAGTGAATGTGTTGGATCAGAAAAATATTGAACTTAGCATTCGAGTTGAAGATCTCTTGAGTGAGAATCCGAATTTGAAGATTCAAGTTTCTGATCTCCAAGAAGATAAGGCAATAAAGTCCAAGAAAATCTCTGAGCTCCAAGATCATTTCAATCTTCTGACCTCCAGCTACTTTAGTCTCAAGAAGAAGCTTGAAGAAGACTTTGGTGATAAGTATAAGACATCCGCAGATGAGCATAGAATCAATCTTCACTCTTAGGCTCATCCTATTGTCGTGCCAACAATGGTGAATCGTTTTGAAGAAGAGCCTGCTCATGCTCTACATGTTGCAGAGATTATTCGAGATAAACAAGACAAAACCGCCGAGAAGGGACAACTCTTGTTCAAGACCGACAAGAATGCACTAGGAAATCAATCCACAATCACTATTACAGATCTCGAAGCCGTAAGGTTTAGAGACACGTATGGTGATCGGTCAGGAATTGTATCTTGGGGTTTTCATGATCCCTTGAAATTGTGGATTGTTCGCAGAAAGAGCGGCAATACAAAGCTCTATAAAGATTGTCATGATTTTAATTCTTGGACTAGGGTGGATCTTTCAGAGTTGTCTCAATCTCCATTTTCAAACCCGACGGATAATCAGCAAGCAACTAACTTCAAACACTTTCTGGAAGATCAAGTAAAGAAGGTTTTCCATCTATGAAGACTGTTGAATCTGTGATAAAGCAGTATCCTGATGTCACTGATCCCAAAACTGGTCATCCACTCCAGGTGGTGATGTGGCCTGCTAAAAATCAGGTCAAACAAATTCCCGTGTTTCAAGATTACACAAATGGATCCTTAAGCTTTATGCTCTACTGGGTATTTGATGAAACCACAACATCTGTTGTCATCAAGCTAAAGGAGGGGTGCATTCGTTTGTATGATAGAAGGGATTTGTTCCAGTTTAGAAAATGGGACATTCATCAATTAAGCCATTTTCAGATCAGGGTTGCTGAGGAGATATTTGAGTCAGCCGCGAAAGAATACACCACTATGGTTGTTGAGATTATTAACAAGCGGATGTGGAATAGAGCTATGGGGCTAGACGATGTGATGATCGTGGAAGAAGATTGAATTCAAGCTAGCACAAAACCAAGGGGGATATTGATGGGTCTAATTAATGGTTTGGTCTAGGCTTTCATTGTAATAGCTTATTTTGAGTCAATATGCATGTTTTGGTAGTTTTTGGTAGTTTACGGCCCAGCTATGAGTTTCCTTCCCCTTCGACGAAGAGGTACCTGAAACCAAAACCAAAACTGTAAGCACAAAGTTTAGTGAGTTCCCCCATTATACCATATACAATATCATATCATCGGTATCTTTCAACCGGGAACTGCCATCGGTATCTTTCAACCGGTAATCGCCATCGGTATCTTTCAGCCGCTATCTGTCATCGATATCTTTCAACCGGTAACCGGGGACTATTTCACCCCTATTGCTATCATACAATATCAAGATATAATCATACATTCAGGCATATCTGGGTACTAACCTACCCTTCGATGCTAACGACCGATGTCTGGGAAAAACTATTCCCTACTACTACCACTAACATACACATTGCATATTATACAGGCATATCTCATAACCATATCACATAAGCACACCAAGATAATTATCATAGAGACAATTATCCACCCAATACCCCCGATGGTGGGCCGGCATTTTGGCCTTAGACCCACCCCTATTGGAAGGTAACTCACCTCGATGCCGTGTAGTGTCTGAACCGTCCTCTACACGAAGATCGACTCTTCTCGACTCCTCAATCCTTACACGACAATCCTCAAGTCATCAAACAGAACAAGCAACCCTAACCAGGGTCAATACCATAACCAGTGAAAGCTAACCTTGGTCAAATTCAACATCCAGTTGACCTGACTCGCCGAGTTGGCCCGCTAACTCACTGAGTCCATACTCTACTAATCCGATAAAACCCCGACTCCGCTCGTCGAGTCTAGAAAGAACTCGACGGGTTCTTCCTCTTTCAATTATCAGGACCATCTTCATCCGACTCACCGAGTTCTTCCTTGAACTCGGCGAGTTCATCTTCCTCATAAGAACATATCTAGTCTATGACTCGCCGAGTTGTAGAACAACTCGTCGAGTCCATCTTCAAAGGTTGGGAGATTGCCTTGGACTCGTTGAGTCTGTTCATACACTTGTCGAGTCCCATGGTTCCCAGGTCCCTTTACGAGTCTAAACATTTATGGGACTTCATTCCTGAACTAGTGGTCCAACCACAGAAAGGATTTAGTGGCCATTACACACCGACTCACCGAGTTCCAAGAACAACTCATCGAGTCCCTTCTTGACCCTTACTATATACAGTCAATTTAAATGGGTCTTAACACGTCAAAATCATAGATTTGGCCTCCTAATGTCCATTTTATACGTAAAGTTCCAAACTTGGTGCACATGCATGGGGTTTTTGGCTCAAAAATCCATAAAAGGTGCTCTATAATGTGCATGGGGCTCTCATGGCCACATAGGTGGCACCTTTATGCCATGAGACCCCTCCAATGACTCAGATTTGAAAGTAAAACCCCATGAATCACTTCAGAAATCTGAAAATGGCTTAGAATGCCCCAAATGCACCCAAAATCTAAGCCCTAAAGATGAACAACCAAATGGAAGACCAAAACAGGGGGTATTTACCTTGGTTGAGCTGAAGATGGAATATGATCTCTGGATCTACAAGCCCCAACTCGAATTCCCAAGCTTCTCCCTTCCTTTCAAGCTTCACAACCACCCAAAAGCACCGAAAATGGCCTTAGATCACTCAAAGCGGCTAGGGTTTCGATAAGAGGAGTTCTGGGAGCATAAGGGACAATGGAGGCTGCAATAAGGCGTTTAAATAGGGTACAAACCCTCAAATTTGGGGTTTCACTCAAACAGCGCCTACTCGCCGAGTCATCCTCCGACTCGTTGAGTAGGCCACTTAAACTTCCCGCGGGACCCGTCTCTACTTGACAAGTTGGGCCACCAACTCATCGAGTCCCAGAGAAAAATACATAAAATTCCTGAATTAAAGACATACCAGGGATCGGGTGTTACATTAAGAATTTGAGTTAAGCTCTTAATGGACATGTATAGTCATAAAGTTGGAACCTTTATGACTCTTGAGGGTATTTTAGCCATGGATCTGATTGGATTAGATATCTTGTTATGTGATTGAATGTTATCGTGTTGTAGTGATTTATTAGATTGGTATCTTTATATATAGGATGATGCTATTCTTAGTGATCTGTAGATCTACCTAATTATCAGTAGATTGTTTATATGTTTATCTATTATATGTGTACGTATTTGGTTGGTGGTTGAGGCTTTACTGCTTTGTGCGTAAGCCAACAGGTCGGGGGCATACCAACCCAATGGTTGATTGGACCCCAAGGTATTCTATCCCGAGGATGAAAAGACTCGTTATATATTGGCATTCCAACCGAATGGTTGATTAGTGCTAGGGTATTCCAACCCGATGGTTAATTGGGCATGAGGTATTCCAACCTGATGCTTTATTAGACCCAACATGATGTTACGGTATATGTTATATGTTCATGTGTTGGTACTTTGGGGGAACTCTCTAAGCGTTGGATTACAATTTTGGGTTATGTTTCAGGTAATTCGGATGACCACAAGAAGGCGAAGACGTGTCCGTACATATCCTCTTGTTTATGGCTTATGATTTTGGGAGACTCTGATGTTTGGAAAAATGTTTAGAAACCTACGATTTGTAAACAATTTCTGAATTGGGTTGATTTTATAAGTTTAAATTTCTTGTGATTTTTTTATGGGTGTTACAGTATTAATTAAAAATCAAGACATTCAAAAGTCTAATATAATTTGAGGGAAGCCTTTCAAAATACAAACATTGAATTATATTTGTTAGAACATAGTATTAGAGATGTTCCACCATTGCTTTCTTTTATAGAGTCATAGGTTTTAAGCTTTTTTTTTTTTGCTAAGTGACAAGTTGTTTCCATCCCACATTGGTAAGATAATAAATGTTTGGGGATTTGGGGATACTCTCACTTATAAGGTTTATTATTTTTACACTCCACTCTCTAGACACTCCTACAAGCTATTTTGACTTTTGACTTTCTTTTTTATTGGAATGTTTGACTAGTTTTTATTGTTTTTTTAATTGTTTCCAACATCTGTTTTCAAGAAAATATCCACTATTTTCCATATAATTTTTTATTTTCCAAAGAATGAAAACACAAAAAACCATAACTAATTAAATTTACATTGTCTCTAAGTAATACAAACTTAATATAGTAAACTTAAAAAAAGCTACCGGAAATCAAAACAAGATCGTCGGAAAATAGTCGCCGGAGTCATTGTTCGTCGGAAAACGGTATGTTGTCTATTTCTAACTTCGTATCTTCATTTGTATCTTCATTTATATGTTTTCGTCGGAGTTGTATCTTCATTTATATGTTGTTCTTTGGAGTTATTGTTTGTCGGAGGTTGCCATCCGATGGCGGTGGCGGTGGTAAATTACCCTACAACAATGTGATACCAAAAGAAAAAAGAAAAAAACCCAAATCGGGTGTTGTGAGTTTGTGGCCACCAAAAACCCGTCGATGAATCTGGTACATGTAACGTCCCGATTCTCAGGCATTAATAATATTGAATCCTTTGAGTTTTAATGACCTACTCGTCTAGTCCAAGAGGGGACTCGACAAGTAGGAGTTGGCAGATGAAACCCTAAATCTCGTGGTTGTGCACCCTATTTAAGGAATCGTAAGCCTCCCTTGGCTTCTTTACAGTCCTTTGAGAGTCTAAGAAAACCCTAATTCATATGGTGCTTCTTCCTTGTGTGTTTTAAGCCTTAGTGAGTAGATCTTTGAGGATGAGAGCTTGGTGGGCAAGAGGCTAGGAGCAAGGAATCAGAAGTCTACCTCAGATTAGCATTATTGAAGGTATTAAGTCGCCACCTTCACTTCATTTTTCTTCTAGACCTCTTTTGGTTGAGATTTAGGGTTTTTATGGCTTGATTGAGAGGTTTATGTGGGATATGAGCTGGATCTGAAGTTGTAACTTCAGATCTGGACCCTCCTTGGGTTCTAGAGTCATAAAGCTCTGAGCTTGGCCTTGAATGAAGTCTTCCTTGAGTGAGAAAACCCATTGTGAGTTTGGCTTTGACATTAAGAGCCTTTTTAGCCATGCATGCACGTAAAGTTTGCAACTTTACGTGAAAAGCAAGCCTTAGAAGCCTGGATTGTAATTTGGAGCCACTGCATGGATTAAAAGAGTCTGTATGGCTTAAGGACTATAGGGACTCGGCGAGTCGGAAGGTTGACTTGGCGAGTCATATGAAGATAGGCCTGGACCCGACGAGTTGGATGAACAACTCGGCGAGTCCGATGAAGATTTTCGTAGACTCGACGAGTTGTGTAACATCCCAAAATTCAAGCCCGAAAATTTCATTTTTGAATTAATATGTTTAATAAACATTTTACCAAAACATTGTCGATAAACCAATACCTTACAAAATCATAATGTTTTGTCTCAAACCATGACATCAAAAGTAATGAATATCATAGTACAATCCCAGAAACTCAATGCGGAAACCATGTGTGTGTGTGATGCGCTGCTACCCCACCGACTCCTTCCCCTTCGACGACAAGGTAACTGAAACCAACACCAAAACTGTAAGCACAATTCTTAGTGAGTTCCCCCATCATACCACACACCATACAATATCGTCGGGTAATCATCATCAGTATCTTACAACCGGTAATCATCATCGATATCTTTCAACCAGTAACTATCATCGGTATCTTTCAACCGGTAACTGGGGACTATTTCACCCCTACCACTAGCATGCAACAACAAATATAAGCATACAGTCAGGCATATCCGGGTACTGACCTACCCCTAGGTCCTAATGACCACTGTCAGGGAAACTAATCCCTACTACACACATAACATGCCATACAGTTAAATATCATAATCAAAACACATAACCAAACCAAGATAATTATCACAAATACAATCATCTTCTAAATACCCTTTTTTGGTGGGCCAACATTGTGGGCTTAGACCCACCCCTACTGGATGGTAACTCACCTCAATGTCGTGCAGTGTTTGAATTATCCTCGGTGCACAAGTCGACTCCCTTTGACTCCTCGATTCCTACACGACAGTCTTCAAGTCAACACACAGCTCGTGCAACCCTAAACAAGGTTAGTCTAAGTCCAGTCAAAGTCAACCTCAAGTTGACCCAACTCACCGAGTCGCTAACCCTTTACTCGTCCTTATCCAAGACTCGACTTGTTGAGTTTGGAATCGACTCGACGAGTTCCTCTCTCATATGAACATTGTATGAACCTCATCCGGCTCGCCAAGTTGCATGAACACTCGACGAGTCCACCTTCATCTAATGAACAAGTCCTGTCCTCGACTTGCCGAGTTGTATGAACAACTCATCGAGTTCATCTCCGATCTTAAGGAGATTGCCTTGGACTCGCCGAGTCTGTTCTAGTACTCGTCGAGTCCCATGAACTCCAGGTCTAAAATTACGTCCAATGTGTTGGGTCACTCTTTCTATCCAGTTACAACCCTTCTAACACTCAACTAAGTTCTTTTGACCTTCAATAGATATGGGACTCAAAACCTTGGACTTATCGAGTGTCAGGAACAGACTCGCCGAGTCTGTCGCGTCCACACTCTAAATCCTCGATTTCTGATGTAAAACCTTTGATCAAAAGGTAGATCCAAGATTCTACAATCGATCTAGCACGTAAAGTTACAAACTTTACGTGCTTGCATGGGATTTTGAGCTCAAAAAAACATAAACAAGCTCTTATGATGCATGAGACCTTTCATGGGTGCAAAAGCAGTCCCCAACTGCCTTGTGACCCCCCTTAATGACGTGATTCAAAAGCTCTAACCCCCAACCATGTTTGCAATCATGGTTAGCCATCAAAAATGGCTTATAAAAGCCCTAAATCTCCCCAAAAGGGATCTAACAAATGAAAGAGCAAGGTTACATCTTTTTACCTGCAATGAACTGTAGAAGGTGCACAAACTCAGTTTCCCTTGGTTTTTACTTGTTTCCTCAAGCTTTTCTCCTTCCTTCTTAAGACTACAAGTACCAAAATCTACCAACAAGGCTTAGATTGCTTTAATAACGGCTAGGGTTTCAATGAGAGGTGTTATGGGAGCATAAGGGACGTTGTGGCCGACATAACATGTAACATCCCAAAAATACGAGCCAAAAATTTCAATTTTAAAACATGTACTTAGCAAAACATTAGAAATAAACGTTCGACAATCATATCATTTCACAAAAGATAGTGCATGTCTAGAAAACATTTTGATAAAACATAAATGTGTCAGAGTACAAATCCCCAGGAAGATCTCATGACGCGGAATGCAAGCATGTGTGTGATGTACCGCTACCGCGCCAGCTCCTTCCCCTTCGAAGAAGAGGTACCTGAAACCAAACTAAAAATTGTAAGCATGAAGCTTAGTGAGTTCCCCCAACATACCACATACCATACATTCACATATCATGCATATTGACGGGCAATTCTGGGGTGCCCGACCTACCCGGTACGGCCATTCTGGGGTGCCGACCTACCCGTGTCTAGCCGTTCTGGGGTGCTGACTACCCATGTCAAGCCGTTCTGGGGTGCTGACTACCCATCGGTCCTAACGACCGATCCTCGGGGACTATTTCACCCCCTACTGCTACTATCACATATATCATAACATAACATATTATAAGACATATCTGGGGTGTCCGATCTACCCTTCGGCCCTAACGACCGAAACTTGGGGACTATTCCCCTCCTAATACCACTATCACATATAACATATCATGTCAGCATATAAACATATCATCACATACTGTCATACATATATGGGGTGTCTGGCCTACCCTTCGGTCCTAACAACCGAACTCTACTACTATCACATATAACATATAACGCCAGCATATAACATATCAGGTTGTAGCAAACCTAGATGATATCACAAAGACAATCATCTAACATACAACTCCTACTGGTGGGCCGGTATTGTGGCCGTAGACCCACCGCTACTGGAAGGTAACTCACCTCAAAGTAGCTACCGATCGGTGTGGAAACTAATTGTCTTCTGCTGCTGCCACTCCGGAAATCCTCCGGCTAATAATTCCCACAAAACACTTAGTCAAATACTGCTAACCTCCCTCAGGATAAAATGACCATTTACCCCTAACCAGCCAAGATTCAAAGTCAAAGTCAACTGCCAGTTGACCTGACTCGCCGAGTTGGCTTGCCAACTCGCCGAGTCCCTGTCCCTTAGTCTGACCATAAATTTGTCTCTACTCGTCGAGTTAGGCGTTGACTCGACGAGTTTTCCTTCTAAACCCAAGGCCAATAGTCCTTCATCCCACTCGCCGAGTTCATCTTCATCCGAAGAACACTCTATGTTGTGACTCTCCAGGTTTTATGAACAACCCACCGAGTTGTTCTTGATGCAAGAAGATTGACTTTAACTCGCTGAGTCATGGCATTGACTCGCCGAGTTACTTCATGAGTGATTCTGGCTTCCGACCCACTGAGTCACACCCCATAACTCACTACTCCACCTCGCAACCACGAAAGGGGGAAAACTTGGGGACTCGCGACTCGAATCGCAGAGTCAGACGAATGACTCGCCGAGTCGGCCACGTGCAAATACTATACATGCGATTCTGTTTGAATCCAACTCATGTCAATCATAGATTTGGGTTTCTAGGGCCTGATTAACATGTAAAGTTTCCAACTTTACGTGTAAATAAACACCCATGAGGGTTTTAGGGCTCAAAATGCACCAAAAGAGTAGATCTAGGGCTTTCATGCAATATGGCTCCATAAAGGCAGTAGATCCAAGCTCCTGGAGCTCAATCATGCCTAGATCTGGAGGCTAACAACTTATTACGACCCACAAAGCACAAACAAGCTTGGGGAAAGGCTCTAGAAGGACTTTCATGGAGCTACAAAGGACAATAAGCATGAAAACAGAGGGAAACTAAGTTATACCTCCAGGAAATTACTGAGATAACCCAAATATGCCTGGCCTCCATCTTCTCTTCTTGATCCACACTCCTTCCTTCAACAAATCCTCAAGAAAACACACCAAAAAGCTTCAAACTCACAAGGAAGAAGGCTTGAACGAAGTATAGAGCTCTGAGGGTGAATGGGGGCGAGCTTGGGGGCGGATAAGAGGGTTTAAATAGGGTGCAAACCCTTGAAATTTAGGGTTTCATCAGACAGCGGGGACTCACGGAGTCCAGAATATGGACTCGCCGAGTCGCCAACTTAAACGTGTTCCGGATCCCGTCTCTACTCGGCGAGTCGGGCCTACAACTCGCCGAGTCCAAGGCCTAAAATGAAAAATACGAAGATAAATTTTACGTACCAGGAACCAGGTGCTATAAATCTCCCCCACTTATTTTAGACTTCGTCCTTGAAGTCTGCTGCACGATCCTGAAACAGCTCGGGGTAATGCTCCATCATTTCTTCCACCGGCTCCCAAGTCCACTCGGACGCCTTTCGGTGCTGCCACTGCACCTTCACTAATTCCACCCTCTTGTTCCTAAGATCCTTTGACTTCTTGCCGAAGATTGCGACTGGGCGCTCAATGTAATTCAGGCTGCCATCAACTTGAATATCCTTTAACGGCACCACCGCTGAATCATCCATAAGACACTTCCGCAACTGGGAGACATGGAAGGTGTTGTGGATCTGGCTGAGCTCGGCTGGCAGATCCAACCTATATGCCACCTTGCCCACCCGGGCTACAACCCTGAACGGTCCAATGTATCTCGGGCCCAACTTGCCCCGCTTCCTGAATCGAATGACGCCTTTCCAAGGTGACACTTTCAGGAGAACCATATCCCCGACTTGGAACTCCAGGTCTGATCGACGCTTATCGGCATAACTTTTCTACCGACTCTGCACAGTCTGAAGCCTACTCCGGACCTGCTGGATTCTCTCGGTCGTCTTGAGCACCACATCGGTGCTTCCCATGACCTTCTGGCCAACTTCGCCCCAACATAGCGGGGTCCTGCACTTCCGACCGTACAACAACTCGAATGGGGGACGGTCAATACTTGCGTGGTAGCTGTTGTTGTACGAGAACTCAGCCAAGGGAAGACAGGTATCCCAGCTACCACCGAAGTCTAGCACGCATGCCCGCAACATATCCTCCAAAGTCTGGATGGTCCGCTCACTCTGACCATCCGTTTGCGGGTGAAAGGCGGTGCTAAAGTGCAGACGAGTTCCCAACTCGTCATGGAATTTCTTCCAAAACCTGGAAGTGAACCGCACATCTCGATCTGATATCACTGACATTGGCACCCCGTGCCGCGCCACTATCTCCCTGATGTAGATATCGGCTAACTTTTCGGCCGAGATACTTTCCTGAATCGGAATAAAATGGGCGCTGTTGGTCAATCGATCCACGATGACCCAAATCGAATCTACTCCTCGCGCCGTCCGGGGAAGCTTTGTGATAAAATCCATCGTAATGTCCTCCCATTTCCACAACGGGATATCCAACGGTTGCATCTTGCCGTGCGGTCTCTGGTGCTCGGCCTTGACCTTCCTGCAGGTCAAACACCGCTCGACGTACCATGCCACATCCCGCTTCATGCAGGGCCACCAATAGTCCAGGCGAGGATCCCGATACATCTTCGTCACCCCTGGATGAATAGAGAATCGGGATTTGTGCACCTCCTCCATCAAGACCTGGCGCACGCCTTCATGATACGGCATCCACACCCTACGGTGTAGTGTCAATAACCCTCGGCTATCATAATCGAAGGAGGTGACTTGACCCACTATTCGCTCACTCTTCCGATGTTCTTCCTTCATAGCCTCCTGCTGAGCTTCCCGAATCTGCTCCAACAGGGGAGTCACCACAATCATCCTCATGCAAATACCCCTGATCAGTGCCGCCTTGCGGCTAAGCGCATCGGCCACCACATTGGCCTTCCTCGGGTGATAAAGGATCTCGCAATCATAATCCTTCACCACGTCCAACCACCGACGCTGCCTCATGTTCAGTTTCGGCTGATCCATGACGTACCTCAAACTCTTGTAGTCGGTGTAAATGGTACATCGAACCCCGTAGAGGTAATGCCGCCAAGTTTTGAGGGCAAAAGCCACCGCCCCCAACTCTAAATCATGTGTCGGGTAGTTCGCCTCGTGAGGCTTCAACTGCCTCGAGGCATAAGCAATGACATCCCCCTCTGCATCAATACTACGCCTAGGCCTGAGATCGACGCATCACAGTATACCACAAAATCCTCTACGCCCTCGGGCAGGGCTAAGATCGGCGCCTCGCACAATCTCTGCCTCAGAATCTCGAATGCTGCCTGCTGCTCAGGCCTCCATCAAAAGACCACGGCTTTCCTAGTTAACCGTGTCAGGGGTACGGCTATCTTGGAGAAATCCTGAATGAATCTCCGATAGTAGCCTGCCAATCCTAGGAAACTCCGAATCTCGGATAAAGACTTTGGAACCTCCCACCTCATCACGGCCTCCACCTTGGCCGGGTCTACAGAAATCCCCTTTTGGTTGACGAGGTGCCCAAGAAACTGCACCTCGCGCAACCAAAACTCACATTTGGAGAACTTGGCGTCCAAGCTCTCCCTCGTCAAGGTCTCCAAAACCTCTCTCAGATGCTCCTCGTGCTCCTCCTGTGTCTTAGAATAAACCAAGATCTTATCAATGAAAACTATCACATACCGATCCAACATCGGTCTACACACGCGGTTCATGAGGTCCATGAACGCGGCAGGAGCATTGGTGAGCCCGAACGGCATCACCACGAACTCATAATGGCCATAGCGCGTCCGAAATGCGGTCTTCTGTACATCCTCTTCTCTGACCCTCATCTGATGATAACCTAAACGCAAATCGATCTTGGAGAACCAAGATACTCCCTGCAGCTGATCAAAGAGGTTATCAATCCTTGGGAGTGGGTAACAGTTCTTCATCGTTACCTTATTCAGCTCCCGATAATCTATACACATCCGATGCAACCCGTTCCTTCTTCTTCACAAACAGGATCGGGGCTCCCCATGGTGAACTGCTCAGTCAAATAAATCCCTTGTCTAGCAACTCTTGCAGCTATGTAGACAACTCCTGCATCTCGGGAGGAGCCAACCGATAGGGTGCCTTGTCTATTGGAGCCACACCAGGAACTAGGTCGATTCTGAACTTCACCTGACCCTCCGGAGGTATTCCAGGAAGCTCATCCAGGAACACATCAGCGTAGTCTCGCACTACTGGAACCTCGCTCACCGTCACTTTACCCGTCTACCGGTTATCCGTAACATATGCAACGAATCCCGCGCAACCCTGCTGAAGGTAGCGCCTAGCTCTCGCTGCCGAACATACTGCAGGTCCACGTTGTGGCCTCTCGCCGTGGATCACCAACTCTCCCCAACTCGGGGTCCTGATCCGCACTAACTGCTGTGCGCAATCTATCACCGCCCCATTAGTGCTCAACCAATCCATGCCTATAATCACCTTGTTCCCCCGCAACGGGATGGGAACCAAATCCACCAAATAGCGCTCCTCAAATAACCTCAGAACACAATCCCTGAATACTGTTGATGCTCGTACCGGTCGATCATCGGCAATCTCTACCTCTAAAGGGCAATCCAACATGCCCAAAGACTCAGTAAACCTCTTGCTAAGCGTAAGGGAAACAAATGATCGGGTGGCACCCGAGTCAAACAACACCTGAACAGGAATACCGTTCACAAGGAACGATCCTAATGCATATCCACAGAGCACATATCAATATCATAACATCATAAAAATAAAGTAGAGAGAAAGAATCATACCCGTCACCACATCGGGTGCGGCGCGTGCCTCCTCTACCGTCAGCTGAAACGCATGGCTCCTCACCACTGGAGCCTCTACCTTGCCCTGCCGGCCATCTGTAATCCGTAGGGTAGCTGGACCCAGCGCCTTAACCGGCGCTGATGCTGTCAACTAGGGGCAACTAGCCTTCTTGTGGCCCTTCTGGTTGCAGTGAAAACACAGCAACTCCGATGTCTGAATCACAGGTGCAGGGCGGTACAATCCCTGTTGAAATGCCCCGTCTTACCGCACTTATAGCAGCCCGACGATCCCAACCTACACACCCCCTCATGAGGTCTGCCGCATTTCTTGCAACGGCTCGGTCCTGACTGGCCTTTTGGCCTACCATCTGGTCCCTTGGGCTTCTTCCCCGAAGCCCCTCCTGCCTGTCCCTCCTCTAACTTCCTCTTCCAGATGTGCTCCAGATCTATCTCCCTCTCCCTCGCCCTGGCAATCATAGAATCCAGGGTGGGGCAAGCTGAAAAATTGACATGCTCCCGAATATTTAGCTCGGAGTATATCATGGTAGTTTCCTCCTCATGTCCTCATCACCCACATACTGGGGCACAAACAATGCCCTCTCCCGGAACTTGGCGGTGATCTCCGCCACAGTCTCCGTCGTCTGCCTCATATCCAAGAATTCCCTGGCCAGCTGCTGAAGCTCGACAGCTGGCGCGAACTCTGCCCTGAACCTGGTCGCAAAGTCCGACCAAGGCATAGCCTCGACAGCCGAGGCTCCCAACGAGTCCCCCACGGACTCCCACCAATCCCTAGCTCGATCTCGAAAACATCCTGCTGCGAACCTCACCTTCGACCCCTCAGGGCAGAAGCTAATCATCTGTGCAGACTCAATGTCTGCAATCCATCGTCTGGCAGCTATGGGGTCCTTCGCCCTGTGAAAATCCGGCGCACCACTGCCCCAGAAGTCCTTGAAGGACAGAGTGCAAGATCCCGACTGGCCAGATGCCATGTCACTCCTGAATGCCCGGAGGCGATCCTCCATCAACTCCAATATCCCTTCCTTGATCGACTCGAAGATAATGGGGGTCGAATCAAGGATGCCTTTGGTGATCTCTGACGCGATGAACTCGCGTAGCCCCTCATCTACTGGCTCGGAACCTGATCCTGAACCCGATCCCTCTCCTGTACTGCCAACTGTTGGCCTCGAGCGTAGTACCACCATTCTGAAACACATAAATAATAACCGTTAGTGATACTGATACCTCTGGAGGAATCACACCTACTACAAGTTTCTTGGTCTTATCTTGGCCTTCCTCGGTTCGGGTATAGATCCTCTGCTTTCAGTAGTACGGGCCCATACTACCTTCCACATCTATCCGTACCTTCTCCAAGGACTGCCTTGACTCCACCAGATCCATGTCACTACCGCTGACCACCGCTATACACATCCTAGGCTTACCATAGGAAAATCTCTATCTCCACTCGACTCGGTCCTCAGCTGCTGAAGGCCTCCTTGTGATACCAGTTGGCCATTACCTAAACACCATCACATGTGATGAGGCTCAGATAATCCTTCAAGTAATAGATTCGTCCCTATAACGGTTAGACTCAAACAAGAGCTCCGCAATAGGGCCAAATCCAGCACTCTAAGATTATTCAACCCTGATCACATGTGACGTGACGTATTCACTTAATGGATAACTCCTATCACTCAGAATCCCACAAAGCACAAAGCAAACAACATTTGGATAAAAGGAAACAATCTCAAGCAACTCTATCCTCGTAGAGAAAAACTGAACTAGCATACAATGCTAAACTCGTACTATCAGGCATAACCTAAACAGGCTATCCTACCGCTGTCTACTCAATTCTAGCATGCAACTTTTCGTACATTGAAGCACATAAAGCAGGCACATAAGGCATCACTCCTAGATCCTTAGTCCTATTCTAGCATGATGTTCTACTGAAACTGATAAGCATAACATAAGATTGTATGGGTACTTTGGGGAATACTTACTTGAGCTTGGCCGATCGCGCACATCATACACTTTGTTCTTTCGTAAAACCCTTTACTTAGCCTTTTAGAAAACATTTTCCTTTTTCCAAAATCTTTTAATCCCTCGATTTGAGTTCAAACACCCCCGAAGGTGTGTCCGAATCCCTCAAACCAGGGCTCTGATACCAACTTGTAACATCCCAAAAATACGAGCCAAAAATTTTAATTTTTAAAACATGTACTTAGCGAAACATTAGAAATAAACGTTCGAAAATCATATCATTTCACAAAAGATAGTGCATGTATGGAAAACATTTTGATAAAACATAAATGTGACAGAGTACCAATCCCCAGGAAGATCTCATGACGCAGAATGCAAGCATGTGTGTGATGTACCGCTACCGCACCAGCTCCTTCCCCTTCGAAGAAGAGGTACCTGAAACCAAACTGAAAACTGTAAGCACGAAGCTTAGTGAGCTCCCCCAACATACCACATACCATACATTCACATATCATGCATACTGCCGGGCAATTCTAGGTTGCCCGACCTACCCGGTACGGCCATTCTGGGGTGCCGACCTACCCGTGTCTAGCCGTTATGGGGTGCTGACTACCCATCGGTCCTAACGACCGATCCTCGGGGACTATTTCACCCCCTACTGCTACTATCACATATATCATAACATAACATATTATCAGACATATATGGGGTGTCCGATCTACCCTTCGGCCCTAACGACCGAAACTTGGGGACTATTCCCCTCCTACTACCACTATCACATATAACATATCATGCCAGCATATAAACATATCATCACATACTGCCAGACATATCTGGGGTGTCTGACCTACCCTTCGGTCCTAACAACCGAAATCTACTACTATCATATATAACATATAACGCCAGCATATAACATATCAGGTAGTGGCAAACCTAGATGATATCACAAAGACAATCATCTAACATACAACTCATATTGGTGGGCCGACATTGTGGCCGTAGACCCACCGCTACTGGAAGGTAACTCACCTCAAAGTAGCTGCCGATCGGTGTGGAAACTATTTGTCTTCTACTGCTACCGCTCCGGAAATCCTCCGACTAATAATTACCACAAAACACTTAGTCAAATACTGCTAACCGACCTCAGGATAAAATGACCATTTACCCCTAACCAGCCAAGAGTCAAAGTCAAAGTCAGCTGCCAATTGACCTGACTCACCGAGTTGGCTTGCCAACTCGCCGAGTCCCTGTCCCTTAGTCTGACCATAAATTCGTTTGTACTCGTCGAGTTAGGCGTTGACTCGACGAGTTCTCCTTCTAAACCCAAGGCCAATAGTCGTTCATCCCACTCGCCGAGTTGTATGAACAACTCGCCGAGTTCATCTTCATCCAAAGAACACTCTATGTTGTGACTCGCCGGGTTTTATGAACAACCCACCGAGTTGTTCTTGAGGCAAGAAGATTGCCTTGAACTCGCCGAGTCATGGCATTGACTCGCCGAGTTACTTCATGAGTGAGTCTAGCTTCCGACCCACTGAGTCACACCCCATGACTCACTACTCCACCCCGCAACCACGAAAAGGGGAAAACTCGGGGACTCGCGACTCGAATCGCAGAGTCAGATGAATGACTCGCCGAGTCGGCCACATGCAAATACTATACACGCGATTCTGCTTGAATCCAACTCACGTCAATCATAGATCTGGGTTTCTAGGGCCTGATTAACACGTAAAGTTTCCAACTTTACGTGTAAATAAACACCCATGAGGGTTTTAGGGCTCAAAATGCACCAGAAGAGTAGATCTAGGGCTTTCATGCAATATGGCTCCATAAAGGTAGTAGATCCAAGCTCCTGGAGCTCAATCATGCCTAGATCTGGAGGCTAACAACTTATTACGACCCACAAAGTACAAACAAGCTTGGGGAAAGGCTCAAGAAGGACTTTCATGGAGCTACAAAGGACAATAAGCATGAAAACAGAGGGAAACTAAGTTATACCTCCAGGAAATTACTGAGATAACCCAAATATGCCTGGCCTCCTTCTTCTCTTCTTGATCCACACTCCTTCCTTCAACAAATCTTCAAGAAAACACACCAAAAAGCTTCAAACTCACAAGGAACAAGGCTTGAACGAAGTATAGAGCTCTGAGGGTGAATGGGGGCGAGCTTGGGGGTGGATAAGAGGGTTTAAATAGGGTGAAAACCCTTGAAAGTTAGGGTTTCATCAGACAGCGGGGACTCGCCGAGTCGCCAATTTAAACGTGTTCCAGATCCCGTCTCTACTCGGCGAGTCGGACCTGCAACTCGCCGAGTCCAAGGCCTAAAATGATAAATACTAAGATAAATTTTATGTACCAGGAACCAGGTGCTACATAACATTGTTTAAATAGGGTGCAAACCCTCATATTAGGGTTTTTGTCCAGAAAGAGTCTACTCGTCGAGTCCGGGACCCGACTCGTTGAGTCCATTGCTTAAATCACGCGTCCCATCCCGCTTCTACTCGGCGAGTTGGTCCTTCAACTCTCCGAGTCCAAGGCCAAAATGAAAAATACTTAGATAAAAATAAAAAGAAATACGTGCCAAGAACCAGGTGTTACAAGTTGAAGGAACAACTCGACAACTCGGTTAAGGTTTTCCCCAGCTGATGATGCACGTGATCTTGTCGAGTCGCATGAAGGGGAAAACTCGACAGGTGGCCAAAGAATTTTGATCAAACCTTAGGAACTCGACGAGCCACCCCGGTGACTCGGCGAGTGGGCTATATCCCGAGCAACTCGGCGAGCCACTAGATGTACTCGGCGAGTTAGGGTCAACATGGATTGTTGACTTGACCTTGACTGAAGTTGACCAGGGTTGACTTTGGGGGGGTTAATAACTAGTTATGGTATGACACTTTTAGGCAGTTGAGTTGGAGCAGCACGTGGGGCATATTTGGTCGCTAAGTGTTAGTTCAGCATTCGTGTCCGGTGAGTCTTCTCACCATACCTATGGGTCTAAGGCACCAAGGCCGGCCCATTATGTGAACATGTTATGTGTGTGCCATTCTTTTACTAATTGATATGTTATGTGATATTAATGGCATGAAAGACCTGTTGATTAATGTCTAAGTCTATAACTATAACTGGTAAGACTTGACCCGACCCGGCATGGTCCATTTGGGTTGCATGGCATCATGCACTTGGATGGACTATAATGAGAGAAATAAGACACTTATGGTTATTAATATATCATAAGTTCTAGTATATTAATAATAAGAATAATAAGATTATTTAATTAGTATTGATCAAGAATTAATCTAGGATTAATTAAGTGATCAAAAGAAGACTAATTAAATATATGGGTTGATTGTGCAAATCATCCATACTTATATAGTGGGCTAATGCTCCATGGATAATCAAGTTGGGCTAAAAACCATAGGATGGTCCATGGATTCTCCATGGTGTATTTGTACCCATGGATCATGGAAATGAAAGGCCATGTCTATTAGGGTTTACATGGTGTAACCCTAACTATATAAGCATCTTATTCTTGACCAAAATCGGCCACTAGTGTGTGAGTAATGAAGGGCTAGCCGATTTTCATGAGTGTAGTTTTCTCTCAAGTCATTCCATGTGTATTTGGTGTTGTGTGAAACATTTGAGGTGTCACACTTGGGGCACTTGGCACTCAAGCTTCATGAAGACTTTCTACACCAAAGAGGTATGTATTCTATCTTGCTATAGTCATTGTTTTGTATGCTAGATTAGGATAATACCTTGGAAATTCTTATTTGCATGTATAATAGAGAAAACATAGATCCAAGGTATTTAGGGTTGCATGTACACTTAGGAGTGTTAGAATGCTCAAAACCCAACAGTGGTATCAGAGCATAGGCTTGTTTTCTTGTTATACTTGCAAAACTGCTTAAAAAATCGAATTTCTTGCTGTCTGATCATCAGACTCGGCGAGTCCATCAGGAAACTCGGCGAGTCCATGCCTAAAAATTGATGAATTCGATCCAACTCGCCGACTTGGTTCATGCACTCGACGAGTTGGACCCCCAGACAGCATAAACTCGGCTTTTTTGGCTAGAATTGGACTAGGAACATTACCCTAAGCTGTTTTTGAACTTATAAACTTGTTTTTGATGTGGTAATGTTCATGCTAATCCAATTTCAAAGATAATTGTCAATAGATTCATGTTTTGTATTAGTTTAAGGTTTAGACTAATTACATGAAAAAGTTTGATTTGAATTATCTTGTTCTTATGAGTTGCTTAGATTAATAGAAAGTTGAGTGAAATAGTTGTTTTCAATCCAAATTAATCTAAGAGTTGATTCTAAAATGTGTTTTTGTAACTTTTCCTCAAGTTATATGAAAAGTCACATTTAAGTTTCATAAAACTCATAAAAGTTGGCAATGGTTACAAAAGATGAAGAGTCTTGTCCTTAAGTTATGGAGGTTCAAGAGTCACTTCATTAATAAATAAATAAATAAAGTGTAACCTTAATTAATTTCATAAGTTATAAAATAAAGAAAAGTTAATTCTTTTATTAGTTTAAAGTCTTCCATAACTTGTCCTCAAGTTATGGAACTTGAAGAGTTTTTGGATTAAAACTACTTTAAACACATAAGTTATGGAATTAATTAGTTTTGAATAGTTTCAAAACTTGCCCTCAAGTTTTGGAATTTGTAAAGTTTTCACTTATGAATACTTTAATTCCAAGTTAGCCCTTTGAATTTTAAAGAGTTAAAATTCAACCCTTATACTTTATAATATTATAAGTTAATATATATATATATATATATATATATATATATATATATATATATATATGTATAAGAGTAAAGTCAGTCTTACCGCTAGTACGCCTCATTCACGAAGCCGGTCTATAAGGTGGGTATAAGGTTGTTGCCTATAAAATGGCAACTTAATGGGTGTCCACTCTCACCCACCGCTTGCTTGACTGGTGGAGGGTCGTTAGCCAAACGGGTTTGACAGTACTATAATTCTCCCTTCATTAAAAGTATTAATGATAAATACTAAGTAACTAAACTCTTAATAATACCCAATCTTAGTTACTTAGGAAAAATGTGAATAAGGTGCTAATCCATGAAATTACACTTTGCACTTTGTTTAAGTCGGTTAGTGGAGCGTGTGTGGTTAACCGGCACACTAACGCGTATTTAACAAGGTAGGCAAAGGGTAACTTAATGTTTATCATAGTATCGATGGAGCGTGTGTGGTTAACCGGCACATCGATTAAGGGGTAAACACTTAAGGGTACCAAGTAATTTGCATGGTTACTTCACACCTTGTTTTGTGATCCTCGGCATCCCAGTCACAAAACCTGAAGGGCACACTCGAGATTGAAACATGCCTTTGAACAGTCCAATGAATCTCAAAGATCTAGGAGTTTCAAAACCAATTAAAACCTAATAATACATTTCGTTTATCTTGGTGGAAATTGGTGAATCGTCATTCACCTACCTTCAAATATTTTATAGCTTGGATTACGGCATACCTCTTCTAAGTTATAAAATAGTTTGTTGGGTCCTAGCCTTAATATTTCATATTGGGTGTCATATTAAGGACTTTAAAATCAACTATCTTGAATATCTCCCAAAAGATGTCTGGTTTAGACATATATGATCTTCCCAAATCTCTTGAAACAAGCTTTCCTAAATGAAGATGATGTCCCTTGGAAGTCATACTTCTTTCACCTCCTCCAATTATTCTCCCTATCCCACAAGTTCTTGAAAAGTTTAAGGTCACTCAGGCCCTATTGGCAAGGCAAGGTCTAGGTGTGATCACATCTTGGAGATGTAGTCACATATTGACAAGTCGGGAGAGTTGGGTGTCAAAGTCTTGAGAAAGTTGGTGGTTCAATCACTTTCTAAGTCACATAGTGAGTTCCTTTGGGACACCTATGAAACAGACTATGACAAGACCCTTAATGATCTTATCTATTTTTTAAGATCAACTTCCTTGAAACTTGATGGACATTGACAATAGTGACACAGGAAATCCAGAAAAATATTCTTTTCCCAATGGAAAGGGATCGGCCATAGTCAACTCGGTTGACCAAATGGTAAAGAGAAAAGCTAAGTCTGTGATAGTCCCGTGTACCATTATCAAAGGGTCCATATGTTTATATTGCCAAAGGAAGGGAAATTGGTTACGAATCTGCCAAATTTACCTAAGGATGTTGAAGTCAATAAGTTTGAATCTACTTCAGGTAAAGTCCACTATCTAACGCTGCTAAGTTTCTAATCTGAGATTCTTGATACATGATGTGACTGGGTCACATGGTGATGTTTTAAGAATCAAAGAAAAGTGAAGAAACTTAAAGAAAGAATATGTTGAATCTGATCGCATAGATGGATTTCTATCGCGTAGTTTGAAGATCGGATTCTTGAGCTACTTCTTATGAGTTATGAGATATTGCTTAGGAATAGATAACAACAAGTTTTCATATGGATTGTAAGGATAAGTTTTTCCGCAAAGTTTTAAAATAAAAGAAAATTTTTGATTTTATTTATTTTAAAATATCCTTACAATGGCATTTGAGGAAAAACTGTTGCTTATATGATTCCATTAAGAGCAAGAGTGGAAATATGAAATTGATTCTTTCATTTGTGGTAATGTCTAGATTTACCAAATAAGGAAAGATTCTCATCACCCAAGTTTCAATTGGACCGGAACTTGGAATCATGCAAGTTGTATAGCATGATGAATAAGAACCTTCAAGTATTGGAAAATTAAGACTAATTACTTGCTCACATGGATGTGTGAGTCAAGTGAAGGACTAAGGGATCGAGTACACATTCTTGTGCACTGGTCAAGTCCACCACAAAAGATTGATAAAACTATTCATCATAGTTTACTAAAGCTCAGTAAATATGATTATACTTACAAGCTTAAGTGTAATTCTGAGACATTGGAAAAAGGTTCCAATGTATGACAGAGCGAATAAGAAGAATCAACTTAGGCAGAAAGATAAAAGTTTCTCAAATCTGAAAAGATGGGAGAGTACTTTAGTATCAGTTTTTGTGATCATCTTAATGATTAAGAAATCATAGCACAATTAGTTCTCTAAGGAAATCTTAGTGCATTCTTATGACTAAGAAGAGGAACTTGAATTGTTGAAATGGTTAAATCAAGAAGATGAGTCATACTTTGTTCCAAAAAAAAATTTAGAGTCATACTCCAAGATTGTAACTTGAGTGACATGTCTTAAAAAAGGTTTAAAACACTTGTCAAATGTAAGAGTAAAAGTTTTCTACTCTTGTACATTTGAAATTGGTAAGTTGTGATGTTTTGGATAAAACAAAGACCAACTTAGGCCAATTGTGTGAAGTGTTTGTCTTGATTAGAATCCACACTATCTCTTGGATGTTTGACAAGGGAGTCTTATAGGTCAAGAGGACAGTGGGAGTCTTAAAGGTCTTGAAAGTGTCAAGAACTAATCAAGAATAGAACCTGAAGTTCTTCTCTAGCACACGACTTGAGGTTTATAACCTATCATGTTGACATATTCTGTGCCCATTCTAATTAAAGTTGGCTTTGCATATGAGTTTTTAGAGTTCTCAATTTGTTGCACAACAACTTGGAAGCAATGGCAGGCCCTTGAGCTGCCAGGTAGCAAGAAATTAAGATTGAGTTCAGTCCATATGAGTTTGGATTTGTCATTATCCATGTCTTGTGACTATGGTTTTGACAATTCACATGGATAAGATCACATACACCATAAAAATCTAAGTGTCATAAGGTTTCTCTCCGATTTATGAAAATGATGGTGAGGAAACACTTTCACTAAGTAGATTTTAGCTAGATAACAATTGTGATATTTGGATTCTCAAAGTCGTTAGTGGAGCGTGTGTGGTTTACCGGCACACTAACCTGGACTTGTGAGAAGTGGCAAAAAGGTCTAACCATTATGATTACGGCATCCCTTTTCATAATTGTTTAGACACACAAGTGTGCTATCTAAGGGAAGGTGTATGATTTTGATAAAGTCTTATCAAAACAATCTAGTAACAGAAATCTGAACTTTGGTAAGAAAGTCAATGAAGTATTGATTTCTAGAAGTCCAGCTGATTTCTGAGTACATGTCAAAGCTAGTGGGAGCATAAGTGTTATGCTAATAATCATCATGTTAGTGGGAGCATGATAATTATGATAAGTATTGCAAGTTAGCAATGTTAATTATAGAAAACAAAAGTTTCAATTCGTGAGGTTGCAGGGGTTGAAAAAGTTGTTTTGCTATAATTAAGGGAGAGGAAATTATACTTCAGCTCAAATCTATAAGCTTAGATCGTGAGGTTTTAATCATTTAGTCAAGGATATATATGAATTTCATGTTGGAATGGCTCAACATAAGGAAATTCTGTATATGGGTCCATTATTTGCGTTCTAAAATTCTATTATGATTACGGCATCCCTTTTCATAATCTGAATTATGAGAACTTGGCAAATTGAAATGGAAATATTATAGCAAAAGACTGGTTTAGTATTTATGTGAGACATCATGAATCGTGTCCCATATGCTTCGGATATAGGATCGATTACATGTGCTATATTCATCCTTTCTAAAATTTTCCAAATGCCTGGGGCATTAAGAAGGGAAAAGGTTTAGAACTGGATATGACTAAAATGATTAAACAATTGTCGAGGACAATCTAAGGTTTACCAAAGATTGGGTGCTCAATGACAGTTGGAAGTATAGTGATAATTCTGGAAGGACCATATTGACATAGTCTGTAAGGAGGCAACTCTTGTTCAGAAGTGATAGTCAAAATGGAATTTGGAAATGTTTCAAAGTTAGAATTTTCAATCTGTTTAAGATTAGGAAACTTAATGCAAGAAGGATGTTTCCAAGGAGCTGATCTCCTTTGGAATACTCTATAATGATTGTTGTCAAGTCTTTCTGACTTTGTGCATAATCATTACAAGAGGATCAATGCATATAAGTTTAGAATCTAACAGATTTCAGTAAATGACATGAATTTGGAATTCTTGCATTTGCAGTAAGGATTTGGGAGTGAGAAAAGAGAATCATTGAAGTTATGTTCAATGGATCTAGTTCACAAAGTAAAGATCATAGACAAACATAGTATGCATACTTGGTGTATGGCATGACTAGTGTTTAAAAAACATAGTGTACATGCTTGGAGCATGGGACAACTCTTGTTTTAAATTCAAGAATAAAGTTGATAGCTGAAACAGTATACAATGAATAATGTGTAATCATATGGTGATAAATAAAAGGTGTTTTATTTATGTTCATAGGTTTTGATACCATATTGGATTCAATTATTATTGTGTTTCATTTTGCATGTTTTGACTTCCCGAATAAACTAGGTTATTCTTCCGGAATGACTAAGTTATTCAAACCATCCACAGTCGGTCATATGTTGGAAGTAGATATGAATTAAGACTGTCATGGGTTGGCTTGTAGAGGTCTAAGGTGTTGGACAAAGGGCTACAACACTCATGAGTGCTCATAAGTTCTGAGTATTGGATTCAACCCGCGCTCATTGGAATCACTTCATGGATTTTATCACGAGTGATCATGAGACGATAATATCTTATATTCTTCAAACCTAGAGATATGAGTTGTTACTATGAGTTGATAGTACATTGATTGCACGAAAACGCATTTGGTAACTCGGTGCTATAAAACGTGCCTTTGTGTATGATTCAACAAGTAGCAGAACAAGCCATATGAGTCGAAGTTTATCCATTCCTTTTACCTTCGGGATAAAAGCGATATCTGTGGGCCCCTCGATGATTTGATGATGACAAATGGAAGTGCTCGGCCGGGCCAGGACTGATTTGATTTGTTCAATTAGTCAGTCGTCATAAATCGGAAATCGGGAAACAACAAATGGACAGAGAGAATGATTATAATCCATGTCTCAATCCATATGATATCTAGAATGGAGGAATATATGATCCCTTATCTAATAGACAAGTCATTGACAAAGGTCAGAGTTCATCTACAAGGTCAGAGTTCGACAGAAGCTTTTGAGAGCTACGATTGCCAGTTGGTTCCTGAAGTCATACGCAATAATAGTTTTAGACTTATCCAAGTAGGAGACTGTTGGATTAATGTCTAAGTCCATAACTATAACTGGTAAGACTTGACCCGACCCGGCATGGTCCATTTGGGTTGCATGGCATCATGCACTTGGATAGACTATAATGAGAGAAATAAGACACTTATGGTTATTAATATATTATAAGTTCTAGTATATTAATAATAAGAATAATAAGATTATTTAATTAGTATTGATCAAGAATTAATCTAGGATTAATTAACTGATCAAAAGAAGACTAATTAAATATATGGGTTGATTGTGCAAATCATCCATACTTATATAGTGGGCTAATGCTCCATGGATAATCAAGTTGGGCTAAAACCCATAGGATGGTCCATGGATGCTCCATGGTGTATTTGTACCCATGGATCATGGAAATGAAAGGCCATGTCTATTAGGGTTTACATGGTGTAACCCTAACTATATAAGCATCTTATTCTTGACCAAAATAGGCCACTAGTGTGTGAGTAATGAAGGGCTAGCCGATTTTCATGAGTGTAGTTTTCTCTCAAGTCATTCCATGTGTATTTGGTGTTGTGTGAAACATTTGAGGTGTCACACTTGGGGCACTTGGCACTCAAGCTTCATGAAGACTTTCTACACCAAAGAGGTATGTATTCTATCTTGCTATAGTCATTGTTTTGTATGCTAGATTAGGATAATACCTTGGAAGTTCTTATTTGCATGTATAATAGAGAAAACATAGATCCAAGGTATTTAGGGTTGCATGTACACTTAGGAGTGTTAGAATGCTAAAAACCCAACAAGACCCCGGGGGGAGCCCGTGGCATTGGATATAAGACCATGTGGGGTAGCCCATGGAATTCTGAGGTAAAGACCATGTGGGGTAGCCCATGGCATTGGATATAAGACCATGTGGGGTAGCCCATGGCCATCCTAGGTAAAGACCATGTGGGGTAGCCCATGGCATTCTTGCTGAATCGTATTACATGGTTTATGTGGTATGTTTATAGCTTTATCTGCTATAAGGATATGTGTATATGATTGTGTGTGGTATGCTCTGGGAAACTCACTAAGCATTTCGCTTACATTTTGTTGATTTGTTTCATGTACTTCTGAGCCCAAGGGCAAGGACAAAGCGTGATGACGTGGCGTGCACTCTATCTCTCTTTTTAGTATGTTTGGGACCCTCTGATGTTTTCAAAAAGAAAAACAATGATGTAATAAATGTAATTTGGAAAACAAATGTTTTTGGAATCTATGGTTTATGAGGTTGGTTTGATTAATTGAAAATGAAATTTTTCTTTGTAAAATTGGGTCGTTACAGTACAATGAGAATGTGGGAGCATAGCTCCGACGGAGGCGGGTTGGCGGTTGTAGTGCTCCGGCGGAAAAAATTGATTTGAGTTCCCTAGCATAGCATGTTGACAGCAGTACACCATAGGGAGAGACAGGAACTTTAGGTGATAACGTGATATAGAAATTGATTTAAGGGAAAGTAGGGTTATGTATATATATATATATATATATATATATATATATATATATATATATATATATATATATATATATGGGCTTGTTATTGGATTAAGTTTATTTTGGATAGATTTTGGGTTCTTAAAATATTCAGAATTTTACTATTGGGCTTGAAAAAATATTATTATCTAATCAGTTTTTTTTTTAAAAAATATATATATGTTATTAATAATATATATTTTTAAATAAAATTTTGGTTATTAATTAATATTTTTATTTTTAATTTTTTAAGGAAAAATGGAGAATATTTCGAAATTCTCAACAGATCAAGTATATCTCAAATCTTATTATTTACTTATGTGTAATTAATTGTTGTATTTTATTAATTTTTTTAACATGAGTTTTTTTTTCAATTTTAGGTCTTTAGATCTCGTGGGGATTTAATGATGTGGGTAGGGGTGTCGAATTGGTAAAGTTTTCGGGTTTCGGGTAGAATGGGTATTTCTTTAAGAAAATAATACCCGATACCCGACCTATATTGTAATTTGGGTTTTCGTGTTTCGGGTATTTGGGTTTGAGGTCGGGTCGGGTAATTATCGGGTATACCCGAAAATTTCTTAAATGACACTTATTGATATTTTTTTTACATGTTGGTTGGTTTAATAAAGAATTGGGTAGAAAAATACTCCATACAATTAACAAGTACATCTATAATAACAATACAAATCATTATAATATGTTATGTATTTTTTTAATTCCATTACGTGCGATAGAGAGAAATTGAGAATTGTGATGACAGTTCAGGACTTCAGCTTCAGCGTCGTATTCCCTTTGCAAGTTTGCGTCGACTGTCGATATGTCGTTCATAAGAAGGAAATGAAGAGTTTTGTTTTATTTGAAGTGTGCGAACGTGACTACATTGTATATTTGGTATTATTTAAAAAACGAATTCGGGTATTCGGGTATACCCAAAAATAAATATTCATACCTAAAACCCGAACTATATTATTATCGGGTTAACCTATTACCCAAATGTTCAAACCCGTTACCCGTTCTACCCGACCCATTCTACCCGAATTCGGAACGGGTCGGGTGGGTAGAACGGGTTTCGGGTTTTTTCGACAGGCCTAGATGTGGATGCAAAATGTGGCACCTTCACAAGGTTACGTTATCATCACTAAACGATCAAAGGAAATAACTAAGGACTTCATTTCTAAAATAGTACTTGGTTGTGATCGTGGTGGTATAGCCAGGAATAAAGATGCACAAACAAAAAAATAATAATTGTCCATTCAAATTAATAGGAAAGTATCTGCATAGCGCTCATTGAAGTACTCCACCATGGCGGTCTTGATCGACCTAAACAACTCTGTCAACTCCGCCTGGAACATAGCCGCAACTTCATCACGTAGGATATCACGAATCCTAGCATCCAACTCATCCGTTCTCATCTGACCAATAACCTCGGGTGGTGCTGTTCCATCCTGACCACCCTCTCTTGATCTCGATCCTTAACCAGATCCTACCCCGAAGCGTGTCGTAATCACCATACTGCAATATACCAAAAGATCGTCAGATACTCCTCATAACAGACAGCCCGGGAACCAACTTTTAACCAACAACCTAGGGGTTGTGACTTCCTTGATACGCGTATGGGTCCTGTGCTTTCAGTAGTACGGGCCCATACTACCTTCCACACCTACCCATATTTGTCTCCAGTATCACCAAAACTCCGTAAACATATACACACATAACAAGCGCTCAATCCTCACTCCTAGAGGAATGCTAAAGGTCACATAACTGGCCTCCTGGCCTCTCACAACCTACCCATCCATGAAACTTCCACCAAACCCTGCAGCACTAAAGCATGTTGGCCATACATAATGTTGGACCCTATATACTTTCGAATATCTGACTCTACCCTAAGCCCCCAATCAAACAAGAACAGAACAAAAGGCTGAACTAAGCATTCTCAGGCTATAAGATCTTAATTATGTACAACCACAATGCATACACTAAATATCTACATCAATGATGTCAATTTCATACAAAGGAAACCCTAGGCTAGCAGGCATCTTGTAATCAGGCAATTCTATCATGCAATTCTTGAAGATCCCTAGCCTAGTACTAGCATACTGTTCTAATCATATTACATAATCAAATAACTTGTACGGTATTTTGGGGTCTACTTACTGGCTCCGGTTGATCGTACCCTCTGCATCCTCCTTTACTCATTTTGAAAAGCATTTAGAAAAAATTGTTTTAAAAACCTTCCTTGATTTGAGACTGGATTCACACGAATGTTCCTCCAATTCACTCAAACCAAGGCTCTGATACCAACTTGTAACGACCAAAAATTTCCAACGAATTTAAAACATTTTAATCCATTCCAGAAATCATTAAGTTAATACGACTTGTTTTCAAAACAGTTTTAAACATCAAAGTATCCCCAGAACCACATCACAAAATCATGAAATATGAGGAGCGGTACGATCACACCGTTGCTTACCACAATCACTTGAAGTACCTGAAACAATAAACTGAAACCGTAAGCTCGAAAGCTTAGTGATTTCCCCCAAAATACCCATACACATACATCAATAAACAGCAAACTATGGGTCAGATCAACCACCAGGTTGGAATACCCCAGGCCCTCAACCATCGGGTTGGAATGACAACATACTATGAGTCCAATCATCCTCGGGATGGAATACTCTCGGCCCACAACCATCGGGTTGGAATGCCCACACACCTATACATACAATAACTACTATGGGTCCAATCATCCCTCGGGATGGAATACCCCAGGCCCACAACCATCAGGTTGGAATGCCATCATACTACAAGTCCAATCATCCTACCGGGATGGAACACTCCTGGCCCACAACCATCGGGTTGGAATGCCCACATACTAGCAAACATGTGCATTTATAAAATAATTACATAACAATCTACTGAAACAATATACTAGGGCCCTATCATCCTACCGGGATGGAATACCCTCTACAGTTATTCAAACATGCACTCATATCACAGGTAATCTCTTACCAGCACATAGACAATCTGACCAGCTACAGGTCACTAAGCATAACCACATCCAGGCTACCAGGATGCCAATCTAACCAACCATACTAGCATATAATCATCCATTCTAGCAGAATTCCATACTAACATATCACAACAGCAATTACTCAAATAACAATTCAAAGGGCCGGCCTTGGTGCCTTAGACCCTTGGTATAGTGAGGATAACTCACCTTGAACTGCTGAAACCCTGCTGGTACCCTTCTGGCTGCTATCTGAAAATCCCCACACTACTGCTCCTCTAGCTCCCCAAACTATCAATGCCACACTAATACTAAGCCCAAAATACAATATCCTTCTAAGGGTAAACTTACCAATTTACCGTTAACCCAATCTGGTCAATGACTAAGGCCCAAAACCAAAATATGAAAGGCCCAACACTAGGTAAGCTTCTCAATCCCACTAGTGACCCACTAATGGACCAATTTGCTATATTGGGCCCAATCCCATAATGAGCATCACCCTAAGCCCAAAATATAATCCTTGGTCCATATAATATGATTTCTGATGGCCCACTAAGGCCCAAGTACCCAAACATGCCCCAAACCACGGCCCAAAACTCATGATCCATACAGACAGAGTACGCGGGGCGTTCCCCCATGTACGCTAAGCGTACAGGAAAAATGATGAGTATGTTGGGCGTACCTGCACGTATGCTCAACGTAATGCCCTTGTTAAGTCCTTTTTCCATTAAGTGCTTATTACTCCATTTCAGGGGCTGCAAACTCAAATCCATGTCCTTTTTCATGCCTTATTCAATAAAGTCACTGACTTGGTGACTACTTTCATGAAAATGGTCCTATCTCTTGCATGGCCCCATCAAGACCATCAAGGTGTCAACTTTCTATTCTAGCAGGTCATTTAGCACCAAGGGTGGCATCCCTTGGCCTAGAAATCGGATTTAGGCTATAAAGCTTCCACCTTGGACCAAAAACTATTTCATAACCCAACAGACAAGATCTAATCATCCATAGATAATGTCGTGAGCTTTTTACCTCAAAAAGGTTCCAAAAGGTGATGCTATCTTAGATCTACGAGTTCCAGCCACCCAACTCCTTCCTTGCCAACTTCTTCTTTCTTCTTCCAAGCCCTCCTTTACCAAACCAAGCTCCCCAAGGTCAAATACCCACAACAATGGAGGAAGGACGACTAGTTAGGGTTTCTGAGGGTAGAAGGCAGATATGGAGGCTAGGGTGGGAACCATTATGTCCTTTAAATAGTGGTTGGCCCTAAAGATAGGGTTTTCTAGACACTGGATGTACGTTGGACGTACATCTTGTATGCTGGGCGTACGCCTCTAACACCCGCATTCATTTAACCCATCTACGCTGGGTGTAACCCAGCTTACGCTGGGCGTACCCAGCTATGCACACGCATGCATTCCATGCATGCCTAGGACCCTTTTTCCAAATATTTCCTTTAGGGACCATTATTGTCACTATCTTCAAAGTGACCTAACTCCTTCATCCTAAGTCCATTTCCGATGTACTTTATATCCACGAAAAGGTGGCGAGAAGCCCTACGCTTCCAGCAACACCCCCGCTCTAAAACCTTCTTGAATGAACCCAATGCCCATAAAAGACCGAAACGCCCTTACCCTTGGTCTCGGGAATCCGTAAATAAACGATTTTTAGAACGGGGAGTTACAACTCTCCCCTACTTAAATCTGATTTTGTCCTAGAAATCTCTAAATACCAATTCTGGCTACCCAAAATCCCGACAGGCACATTCACCACCCTAAAGTGTGACGATCTCTAAGGAGATAACTTCACTGTAAACTCCAACTCAAAGAAAATACGCACACATTCTCATGCGGCATCAAATGCCTACTTCCCTAGAGTACCCTCTACTTCGGAAGTTAGATTGGATCTGTCTCCCTGACAGGATGCCCAAACCAACCATTACCTGCTCTCTTCCATCGCTATCGAATGGACTACTCAATCCTGGGAATCCGACAAACATGTCAATTTTGGAAATTCAACAACAAACAGAGTCAAGAGCCAACACGCCAAGCTGAAAAAACACCTGGAATCTGTGAAATGTGATTTAGACAAATTCATACGTGTTATTGAAAAAGTTGTACAATCACTAGAAATCGTTATCAAAGAAACTTTCACACGCTGCATAATCATTTATATGCCAAGGTTTAAGGATCGGATATTCGAAGTACTGCGAAAACGTGTTTCAGTGCATGCTATGGATAAAATCTTGGAAGAGCTTCATCCGTCAAAAAGATTTGTACCAATTCCTGAGAATTGTGGATGTCAATTGTGGGCATGTTTTGGATTACCATTTGCTCACGAACTTGTGATGTATGTCGGTACAGGTATGTTTAATCTATTGAATTAAATTGATATTTTTATACAGATAACCACTTTATGATATTTTATCTGTTTGACTATAGGTTCACCTATTCCATTAGATTCGGTTGATGCTTTTTGGAGAAAGCTTGATTTGACGCCTTCTGTATATGTGGAATATGGTGATCTTAATGTTGATCATTGTATGCAAAGGTTTTAAGAAATATAAAACAATCAACCAGATCATATCAAATATAATTATTTAAGGAGAATGGAGGAGATAACAGATCCATCAACAAATTTGATCAATGAAACTTCGGTTAAGAAAAATAACCGTGGATGCCCAAAAGTAAAGCGTGTCTAATATCAAAGTCAAGCTCCTCACAGACACACTTGTTCAGACTTAAATTAGGAGCCACCACGATATAGTTCATTATTCATGGACTTGAACGATGATCCGGCCAGGCATAGTTCATTCTTCATGGGTTCGTATGAGGAACCAATAGGCCAATGTTTATACACCATAGACTTAAATGCAGAACCGATAGGTCAATGTTCATACAAAATAGACTTAAACGAGGAACCAATAGGGCAATGTTCATACTAGGCAGACTTGAACACGGATCCGATAGGCCAATGTGAATACAAGATTGACTTGAACGATGAACCACCATTGGGATATAAATCATTGTTGGATGAAATTCCATCTATATTTCATCCGTACATCACACATATACAAAATGTATTGGGTGATGGAAATTGTGGTTTTCGATCAGTAGTCGTTTGTACTGGATATGGTGAAGATCAGTGGCTTTAAATCCGTCAACAATTGTTAGACGAGTTATTCAGTTCATATAACGACTATGCAAGAGTTTTTGTTGGATGCGATGAAGTAGTTACTTCATTGTCTTTCTTTACGAAGACTAAGTCGGCACCACCAAAACATTGGATGCTTATGCTTGAGACAGGTATCTTGATAGCCAACAAGTTTGGTGTGATCTTTCAATTTTTGACCACTAAAGGCCCCATAACTTTTTTTTCCTCTTTGGAGAGGTCCTAAAGAGTTTCAAAATCATCGGGTCCTTACATTTGCACTTGTATACACCAATCATTATGTGATGGTACAATTGGAAGGAGAATACCCAATGTTAAACATCCCAAAAATACAGTCTAAAAATTTCGTTTTAATTTAATAATAAAACCATAGTCATCAAATATCATATAAAAATCGTAAACAGTGTATCTCAAAATATCATAACAACTGTCAAAAATATCAGAGTATAAACATCCCACGCTGAACAGATGGTGTGTGCACTGTAATCATCCCGAGCTCCTCTTTACAAAAACCGAAGTACCTGAAACCAAAACTGAAAACCTTAAGCACAAAGCTTAGTGAGTCTCCCCAAACTACCACATACCATACACGTATAACATGCAACTAGGAGATAAAGGCCCCGCCCACACTCATGGAGATACGAGTCCCGCCCACACTCCGCTAACTAGGAGATACGGGCCCCGCCCACACTCCGCTATCTCTGAGAAACGGGCCCCGACCACACTCAGCTACTAGAAGATACAGGCCCTGCCCACACTCATCTGCTATGCCAAAACATACAAGTATCACACAAAAAACATGTACAACTAATCTATCATTCAATCAAACATCATAATCAAGTACAACTCTGAGATACGGGCCCCGCCCACACTCACTAGTCATGAAAATACATACAATCTCTAAACAAACAACAAGTATCACTAGCATATAAATATGTACCATATCAGCTATCTATGAGATACGGGCCCTGCCCACACTCGCATACTAACATATCACACATATACGGGCTGACCTTGGTGCCTTAGACCCGTTCCTACTAGAAGAGGACTCACCTCACACTGCCGAAGTCCCCCTGACCAAACCATAGCTGCTGGATGACAGATTCCCGGTCTGTCAATATCAAAATAACACCCAATTAATAATTGGGTTCCAACTCATAACCATAAGTCCATGCTTGGGGTTAAAGACTACATTACCCCTATCTTAGCTTGACTCAAGCCCAAAGCCCAATCCAAAGGCCCAAAAGTCTAATAATGGACTAAGGCCCAACTATGGCCCAATTTTCCCAATTAGGCCCAAGTCTCTACATGGCCTTGATCAAAGGCCCAATCATTCAGTCCAGTCCAACATGTCTCATTCTAAGGGCCCAATATCATACAACCATCTAGGCCCAAACTATGGCCCAATTTTCCAAATTGGGCCCAATCCTTCATATGTTCCTTACCCTAAGCCCAACTAATTACTCTAGTCCATTTGATTACTCTTGGATGGCCCATTAAGGACTTAATCCTTTGAGTCCTTTACTCTACTAGATCAATGATATGGAGAAATTGGGCTTAATACACAATCCAATCTCAACGGCCCAATAGTGGGTCCAATAAGTCTAAGGCCCAATTACTCACAATTAGGGTTTCCTAAACCCTAATTAGGGTTTTTCACCCAAACATGGCCAAATAGACCCAAAACTAATCCTTAAGCCCATTATGGTTTTGCTTGTGGGGCACCACCCACTACCACCTTAGGCAGTGGTGGTCAATGGCGGCTCGCGGCGGCAGCCACCACTTTACGGTGGTGGTTTTGAGTTTATTTTTTTATTATTCATCTTGCTAATTACAATTACAATGCTTAATTGAAAATAACCACACACACACTAACTAATTATAACACATGCACATAACCACCTTAGAGGTGGCCAGTAGTGGCTCCTGGTGGCGGTGGCTATTCCTGACTTTCCACCAAAACAACACAAACACAAAACCTAAATAAAAGAAAAATCACACACCCACACAACTCACAGCCACCTCCCACGATGGTTGATGGTGACGAGCCAAGGTAGCGACGGCAGGAAATAGGAAGAAATGGCGGAAGACGGTAGTTGTTGTCGAAGAACACAGCAGCGGCTCCAACGGCGTACCAGCGTCTCCGACAGCAGCTACAGAGGGACGAAGCCCGTCGGTGGTCTTCGTCGTCACTGGCAAAGGAACCTCGATAGTGTTGGGTGGCGGTTCGGAAACGTTTGACGATGAGGTAGCGGCGGAACCAGGTTTTCGGACACGGCACTGCAAGGGTTCCAAAGGCGATGGCAGCAACGGGTTGGAGGAGGCGGAACAGCAGCGCCACCACGGTGCCTAAAGTGGAGTTTTAGGTACAAGCAGTGGCGGCGACTGAGAGGAGTTCTCACGAGCAACCGACGGCAGCAATGCAAGCGGTTTAGATTTCAGGCAGTGGTCTTGGGTTTTAACCGCGGCGGCTGGGGAACTGATCGGAATGGAGGGTGACGCCGGTTGGAGACATAAGGTGAAGGTGGCGGCTGCATAAATGGTCCGTAGGGTTAAGGTTTCACGAGTTATATACCTCACCCAAATAGAAACTTTCCCATAATAACAATTTCAGCCCCTCTTTCTCTTATTCCTTTCAATCTAAGTCCCTATTTTACCTTTTTAACCCTTTCTTCTGAAATTCTTTACAAATAAACTCCGGAATTTACCATTTAGCCCCTTAACCTCCAAAAACTCTTCAATGAAGTCCCAATAGCTACCATTTAGTCCCTACCTTCCATACTACTTACAAATTAAATCCGGATTTTATACTTTTAACCTCCACCTTTTAAATTCTTCACAAATTAATCTGGGACTTACAATTATTAATGTATATAAATAAAAGGGGCGTTACGACTCTCCCCCACTTAAATTAGATTTCGTCCTCGAAATCATTTCTTACAATTCCTTACTCGCCCAACCACTCTAGTAACAAGGTTACAATCTTAGGCACACCCTATCCTTCCCAGGGCAGCCGTGACCAACCTTCGCAACAAGATAACATCTACTCCGCCCGAAATCTGCTATCTCAAGATGGTCTGAATCCTTAACATGTAACAATGAAATTTTTAAAACAAAATTTTCAATGTAAAATCGTTTATCTCTTTAACACTTTTGATAAAAATCTCCCTTTTTGTTTAAATTACAATACATGACTCTTTTGTTCAATCAATTAATAAACCAGGATCCTCAAAACCAACGCTTCCTCTGGTGTGCAAAATCGAGCCGGTGCCGTCCCGTGATCTTGAGAAAACCTGAAACATATAACACAAAACACTCACGAATCTTAGTGAGTTCCCCAAAATACCACTCTAACACATATTAGCCATTCAAGGCTATAACTATGCTAACCCTCTGGTCAGTGTGTCTCAGTGGGACCCTCCAGTCCCAACTCTCTATGGACCCTCTGGCCCTAACTCTATGGACCCAAAGGTCCTAACTCTGATAACTCTGAATCATGCATATCACATATCACAATAAATCTCATAAAATAAATAGCATACAAATACACTGGCACATAACCCTAAACCTAACTCTGATATACACACAACATAAATCACATAAAAATAATGCAGTGCCACACATCGTATAGATAGCATACAATAACTCTGTCACATAACTTTGTTACCACTCTAGGTAAAGTATAGTGAGAAGACTCACCTAAGATATCTCGGTAAATCTCTGACTCGGTAGAAATATGGTCTAGCTTCCGCCTGATCACATAAAGTAAATACTCTCATAAAGATATCTCTCGAGACTAGACTCAACTCTCTCTTGGCATCCTCAGAAGGGTAAAAGACCGTTTTACCCCTCTCTTGACACAAAGACCCATTGTTGACCAAATCCTAAAAATCAACTAAGTCAACGGTCAAGCTTTGACCCGAGTCGTAGAGTGCACTTGCGCGACTCGGTGAGTCTACACATGTCCACTATCTCTCTAGCCTCTCATGACACGTCGAGCCTTTCCCCTGCTCGACGGGTTACACCTGGCATGAATCGTAGGGCCACCCCGAATTAACTCGTCGAGTTCAATTATGAACTCGGCGAGTTCCGCCTTCAACCCCAGTCCTCTACCCCCCCCCTCTGACTCACCGAGTCATTCCCCCAACTCGACAAGTTACTCACTGAGTGACTTACGGGAAACCCTAGCCCTACTCGTCAAGTCTGTTCTTAGGACTCGGCGAGTTCATGCCATGCTCAAACAGAAATGAACTCTTGAGATCAGATATGTTCCTCTAACCCATAGATCTGTAGTCCTTGATCATAATAAACACGTAAAGTTTGGATCTTGATGCCCATGCAAAGACCCTATGAATCTATTTGATGAAATGGCCTCAACATGCCATCCAAAACTCATATCCATCAATGACGCTCAATAAAGATCAAGGATTTAAGGTCCCTAGACCTCTTTAGATCCAGATTCGAAGCCTCAACACAAGAAGGGACCAGTTGCTTCACAAATCTTACTCGAAAAGGGGCTAGAAACCCTAACTCTCAAAACTTACACCAAAACTAAAAGAGGATCGAATATTTACCTCAAGATGAAGTCCCTAAGCTCTAAAATCCACAGATTAGCACCCTCTTCAGTTTCCTCTTGCCTTGGCCACCTTCTTCTTGCAAAAACACCCACACAAAGATCAAAAATGGCTTCCTCTCTCTCTCTCTCTCTCAAAACGTTCACACACACTGGGGTTTCTCTCTATCAACTGGTAGCCGCAAATGAAGGCCATAAGGGCCTTTAATTAGGTCTCAATCCCCAAAAATTAGGGCTTCATTAAACAGCGCGGACTTGCCGAGTCCACTAGTCGACTCGCCGAGTTCGGTCATTAACCCGGATGGAATTCACGACTCCACTCGGCGAGTCTAAGCATCAACTTGCCGAGTCTCTCTCTCAAAATCTCCAAAATAATGAATAAATAATGTACCTGGAAATCTGGATGTTACAATTCTCCCCCACTAGAATCAGACTTCGTCCTCGAAGTCTCTTTCCATAAATAACTCTGGATACTGCTCACGCATCTCTAATTCCGGCTCCCAGGTCAGCTCGGAACCCTTCCGATGTTGCCACTGGACCTGAACCAATGGCACCTCTTGTTTCTCAAAACCTTGATCCTTCTATCTCAAATTGCGATCGGCCTCTCAACATAGTTCAGGCTCGTATCCACCTGAATGTCCTCTAATGGAACCACTGCCGACTCATCAGCGATACATTTCCTCAATTGAGACATGTGGAAGGTATCATGAATATGACTCAACTCCGCAGGTAGTTCCAAACGGTACACTACCCTGCCCACACTGGCGGTCACCCTGAAAGGACCAATATACCGAGGCCCCAACTTGCCTCTCTTCCTGAATCGGATTACTCCTTTCCAAAGAGATACCTTCAAGAGTACGAAGTCACCAACTTGGAACTCGAGCTCTGAACGACGCCTATCTGCGTAGCTCTTCTGACGACACTGAGCCGTCAGTAACCTCTGCCCGACCTGCTGAATCTGCTCAGTCATCTAAAGCTCCATCTTTGTACTATCCATCACACGTTGCCTTACCTCTCCCCAGCAAATGGGAGTCCGACACCTCCTCCCATACAACAGCTCAAAGGGTGGCATACCAATGCTCGAATGATGATTGTTGTTATAGGAAAACTCAGCCAAGGGTAAGTAAGTGTCCCAACTCCCTCTGAAATCGAATACACATGCCTGAAGCATGTCCTTGAGCGTCTGAATCGTCCGCTCGCTCTGCTCGTTAGTCTGTGGGTGGTAAGCGGTATTAAAATGCAACCTCGTGCCCAACTCCTCATGGAAATTCTTCTAGAATCTGGAAGTGAAACGTACATCTCGATCTGAGACAATCAAGATCGGTATTCCGTGCTGCGATACCGCCTCCCTCACGTACAACTCTGCCCGGCTCTCCGCAGAAGAGCTCCCACTGACTTCCTCTTCGCATCAACTATCTCGACCCTGTGACACACAAGTCACAAAATTCTCAAATGGAAACTGCAATTCAATCGAAAATCGACTTAGCCCTGACAGAGACGGAGACCCCAGTCTCACCCCTAATTCAACCACCATGCTCCAAAAACTCAATACTAGGGCTACTCAAGCCTAAAACTCTTCTGCATCATACACTGATCTGAGAACACTCCATCATCACACTCTCTTGCCATCTAGTGAGTACTATGGCTCCCCATAACATCACGACAGCCTCTGACTAGTGAGTACTACGGCTCCCCGTAGCACCACAACACCAACTGAATAGTGAGTACTACGGCTCCCCGCAGTACCACGACTCCTTCTCTCTGACTTGTGAGTACTACGGCTCCCCGTAGCATCACAACACCCTCAGACTAGTGAATACTACGGCTCCCAGTAGCTTCATCCCATACTCTCATTCTCATCACAACACGACACTACGTCCACTAACCCATGCTCCATAGACTACCATAGATAGCTACACACACTTGTCCCACATATGCATCACAGACTCTTGCAGTAACCGCTATAACGAAATACCTACGTCTGCGGAGATCCACTTTCTTAATTAATCCCTCTTAATGTCAGTACCTGAAGGGCTCCCACTGGAACTGTAGATACATGATACACCACTAGTCGTCTCAAACTCAAGATTCTAAATAACTCCAAATTCAGAACATTATACTCGGGTACCACGAAACACCATTACAGAACATCACGATGTCCTGCCTCAACCACTGATCTCCTACCCCCAGCACCATACAGATACAACAATACATTTCCTCTGAACCCCATAAATAATTCTTCATTTTACCCAATGCGCAACTTCAGTGTATCCAAACACTCAATTGGAATACAAAGAAAGCGCTAACGCTTCAGAACACACTGATGATCCTCCGAAACCTTTTCCCCTACTGCTCAAAATCCAAGCAAGAATAAACATACCGGTCCAGGAGTTGGCTGCTCGATAATCTTCTATCCACCCCAAAAGGACATATACAATCCATACATCGACCCAAAAGTTCTCAACTGCCCAAACCATCATTACGAGCCTTCCATTTGAAACGGCCCTGACTACCACCAGATTCCTGACCATTGGCCTCCTGCCGTGGAGATACCCATCCTTTCTCAGACACATACCACATGTATTATCTCACTCTGAACCTTTCCTTGATCACCAATGACCCTGGTCTCCTGAATTTGAGCCGCAAGTTTCTGTATCCAACCCCTAACCGCTCTTGCACAAATCTCTGGTTCCCTCAATAAAATACCCAGTTCTCCCCCACTGAGGGTTCGAACCATCACCAATTGATGCATCAACACTCTACCCCACAGAAGGTTTCCTCTAGAAACATTGCACCTACGCTTGGAAGGTGCCACACAACGCCCAATGATCTCACCACATAGAGATCAAGAAACCTCATATACTCTAAATCTCCGAAGAAATCCTCAGGAACTTCTCATCACGACTGCCTCTAGCTATTCGAAGTCTCATACCATCCCAATACTGAACATCCCAACTGTCCAGTACTATCACTAACTCTTAGACTGAAACAATATATCATCATACTCCTCATCCTCGACTTCTCAATCCCCGCTCCAACACGTGAATCATCACGAGAATAGAGACTCCACTACCATACTCAATACCCATCATAGACAGAAGAGCCATTGCTCTGATATACTCGACTGGATTACTCGTTGATACCGCTACCACACGCCTTACTACACTCAATTAGGGTGTAATGTGGTCCGTGGCCATCTTAGTCCCCCCTGACTACCTGCTCATGGTAGATCATTTCCTTGCGGCAGACATGCTACCTGGTACTCTGGTGGAAAAAATCGTCATCAATGTCAACCCGTAGGGTTTACTCCTAAACCAAAAACTAAATCTCAAGCCTCTCCTACATCCCATAGGAAACATAAATAACACCCAACAAGTCATAGAAGGTGACATCTCCTCCATCGGCTGATTGCTCACTCATACCGCAATCCCCCATCAATGCCTTCTCTACTAATCCATGAGTCTTGCGACTACATCTGACATCTTACCAAGGTACTCTGAAATGCTCTCGACCTCCCTCTCAAGGGATGCCTCTTCAGGTTCAATCATGGCCCTCAGGCCTATAACCCCATCGCGTCCAAACTCCACCAATCAATCCTGATCGGACAACCGGAGAATCACAAGCATCATTTGCAAAGAACCATGGTACTCAGCCCCTGACGTCTCTCCTCAATCTGCTACAATGCATGGCACTCGAACTATAACATCACCCCTCAATCTGCTAAGATGCATGGTACTTGAACCATGGCATCACTTTCCGATCTACTCCGATGTATGGTATTCGAACCATAACATCACTCCTCAATCTGCTCCGATGTATGGTACTTAAACCATAACATCACTCCCCAATCTGCTCCGATGTATGGTACTCGAACCATAACATAACTCCCCAAACTGATACTTAGAACCTTCAGAATGCTCCCTGTATTGAGTATGGGTCCTCTGCTTTCAGTAGTATGGGCCCATACTACCTGCCACATCTACCCATACTTTCCACACGGACCATTCCAGAGCTCCTAAGTAGCTGCTCAACCTTCTCGTTTACTAATTCTGCCACGCATGCTCGCTCTTCAGCGAAATGCTCTACTCCGCCAGCGTACTCATCTGGCTAAGGTTACTCCCTAGGCTCTTCCTTGGTCCTCCCACTTTTCTGCCATCAGCTGCTGAAGAGCTCCTAATGATGCCAGCCATCTACCTCTTGAATATCGTCATATTCACTCGGTAGCTGACTCCCATCATCGAGAGTTCCACAAAGCACGAAGAAGGCAACATTCGGGCATCGAAGAATACATAGAACTCACTCTGGGTGATAGCTCCGCTTGCTCTGCTCATTCTCCAAAGTACCACCGAACTCTGCAACTCTACCCCTCGTGAGTTCTAACTATTCTCTCGATAAGCACCACAATACTCATCTAGGCGTCTCTCCTAGATTACTCCTCTACTCAAATCCCCTAGAAGGATTCCAACTGAATACTCTCACTCATACTAAAAAATGCATCTCATATAACAGCAACTCCTAGGCTAAGGCATCACAAATCAGGCCACTCTAGTCCTAAGATATGAAATACCTAGCCTGTCTCTAGCGTGCATAATATCTCATAAAATGTATCATAAATATCTCATAACACAAAAGTATGGGTATTTTGAGAAATCACCGTTCGGACTCTGGCTGATTGTACACACTTCTCTTTCTTGCTTTATCTTTGAACTCTTATTCACTTTTAGAAAATCATTTCCTTGAAAAATCTTCTAACTTCCTCAGTTTGAGTCCAGATTACCCGAAGGTGCATCCGAATCCCTCAAACCATGGCTCTGATACCAACTTGTAACACTAAAATTTTTAAAACAAATTTTTCGTTGTAAAATCGTTTATCTCTTTAACACTTTTCATAAAAATCTCCCTTTTTGTTTAAATTACAATACATGACTCTTTTGTTCAATCAATTAATAAACCAGGATCCTCAAAACCAACGTTTCCTCTGGTGTGTACAATCGAGTCGGTGCCGTCCCGTGATCCTGAGAAAACCTGAAACATATAACACAAAACACTGCAAGCACGAAGATTAGTGAGTTCCCCAAAATACCACTCTAACACATATTAGCCACTCAAGGCTATAACTCTGTTGACCCTCTGGTCAGTGTGTCTCAGTGGGACCCTCCAGTCCCAACTCTCTATGGACCCTCTGGCCCTAACTCTATGGACCCAAAGGTCCTAACTCTGATAACTATGAATCATGCATATCACATATCACAATAAATCTCATAAAATAAATAGCATACAAATACACTGGCACATAACTCTAAACCTAACTCTGATATACACACAACATAAATCACATATCAATAATGCAGTGCCACACATCGCATAGATAGCATACAATAACTCTGTCACATAACTCTGTTACCACTCTAGGTAAAGTATAGTGAGAAGACTCACCTCAGATATCTCGGTAAATCTCTGACTCGGTAGAAATATGGTCTAGCCTCCGTTTGATCACATAAAGTAAATACTCTCATAAATATAACTCTCGAGACTAGACTCAACTCTCTCTTGGCATCCTCAGAAGGGTAAAAGACTGTTTTACCCCTTTCTTGACACAAAGACCCCATTGTTGACCAAACCCTAAAAGTCAACAAAGTCAACGGTCAAGCTTTGACCCAACTCATCGAGTGCACTTGGGCGACTCGGCTAGTCTACACGTGCCCACTATCTCTCTAGCCTCTCATGACACGTCGAGCCTTTCCCCTGCTCGACGGGTTACACTTGACATGAATCGCGGGGCCACCCGGAATCAACTCGTCGAGTTCAATTATGAACTCGGTGAGTTCCACCTTCAACCCCAGTCCTCTACCCCCTTCTGACTCACCGAGTCATTCCTCCAACTCGACAAGTTACTCACTGAGTGACTTACGTGTAACCCTAGCTCTACTCGCTGAGTCTGTTCTTGGGATTCAGCGAGTTCATGCCATGCTCAAACAGAAATGACCTCTTGAGATCAGATCTGTTCTTCTAACCCATAGATCTATAGTCCTTGATCATAATAAACACGTAAAGTTTGGATCTTGATGCCCATGCAAAGACCCTATGACTCTATTTGATGAAATGTCCTCAACATGCCATCCAAAACTCATATCCCTCAATGACACTCAATAAAGATCAAGGATTTAAGGTCCTTGGACCTCTTTGGATCTAGATTCGAAGCCTCAACACAAGAAGGGACCATTTGCTTCACAAATCTTACTCTGAAAGGGGCTAGAAACCCTAACTCTCAAAACTTACACCAAAACTGAAAGAGGATTGAAATATTTACCTCAAGATGAAGTCCCTAAGCTCTGAAATCCACAGATTAGCACCCTCTTCAGTTACCTCTTGCCTTGGCCACCTTCTTCTTGCAAAAACACCCACACAAAGATCAAAAATGGCTTCCCCTCTCTCTCTGAAAACGTTCACACACACTGGGGTTTCTCTCTATCAACTTGTAGCCGCAAATGAGCCTTTAAATAGGTCTTAATCCCCGGAAATTAGGGTTTCAATAAACAGCACGGACTCGCCGAGTCCACTAGTCGACTCGCCTAGTCCGGTCATTAACCCGAATGGAATTCGCGACTCCACTCGGCGAGTCTAAACATCAACTCGCCGAGTCTCTCTCTCAAAATCTCTAAAATAATGAATAAATAATGTTCATACCGAATCATTTTCTCTGAATCCATTCCGGTTATCCCTCAACTGACTGCTCAACTCCTGCTAGCTAGAAATCCCCACTACAAAACAGGTTCACAAACCTAATCATCCATGCAAATCCCTTATACTTGGACAATGCTCAACTATTTCCCCTAGGAGTGAGTTAGCATAAATCAAGCTATCCGTGACTCTCACCATACATGAAATCCCAAATTTCCGTTACTGTTTGCAACACTGAAACTATCCGAAGCACTGAACTGCCTGAAACCGCACATTGGTACATGGCTGCTTCCCAAAACCTATCAAGGCCTTCCTAGTCTCAATCCATTCGTCACTCATCTGAAATACTGTGATCCAGCCCGACTGCAGAACCAATGGACTCCCTACTTAGTCGCCTCACACAACTTCTAAACGAAATCCTTCTCTGGAACTAGTTGCTACTAGTTATCTTGTTACTAAGGCTCTAATAACTTTCTCATCTAGCTTATTGAGTCCATACATTGAATCCTGACGTCACCAAACCCAAGGCTAAAAAAAAGTGACTGCTACATGACCATTGGTAGCCTTATGTCATGAATGATCTTAAGCATCCTACTGCTTTCTTGCTCTCATAGCTATAGTGGCGCTTCTACAGTCTTATCACTGGCTTAACCAGGTCTAATCCTTCTGGGTAATTCCGAAATCTAATCCGTGGATTTCCATATCCTTACTGCTACACCTGAACTGGTGAGTACTACTATTTTTTTCGTGCCGTAACAACGCACTCATGTTATCTACCAAAGTAGTGACTGTTACGACTACACTCATAGACTTACCAAACTTTATCACTATCTGGCTGCTAGTGAATGCTACGGCTACCCCTGCAGACTTAAAAAACTATAATATTGTCTGGCTGTTAGTGAATGCTACGGCTAGATCCGCAAACATACAACACTCTCTATACTGGATCGAACACACGCTTGACCCGCATTTAACTAAACTCGTGTCCTAACTGGAATCCCCAACTTGATTCCCTAAGGCTTGCTAGCAAACATTCCGAGAACACGATCTCATCATTGCTAAGTTTTTCCAAACTTCCGTCTCACAGTCTCCTCGAACCATACAACCATATAGGCGGTCTTCCTTTCAAACAAGGATGCAAAACTTATCCTAGTCTCAAAACTGCTCCTCCTTCTGAATCCTTGGCCGATTCTCCCCCACTTTGATTCAGCTAATGCCTTACAGCACACAAAACTGGAAGAATTCTCAATCCTTCTTACCATTATATGCCCAATCTGCTGAAAACCACGCTTACTGTTGCTAGTGTTTCAATACTACCCAGTCTAAAAGATCACACCACCTCCAAGAACCCGAATAAATCTTTGGTAATAACATGCTAGACCCATGAAGCTCCGAATCTCAGTTGGAGACCTTGGAATCTCCCACTGTATCACGACCTCTATCTTGGCCAGAACGACTAGAATACCCTTCTGATTGAAAAGGTGCCCAATAAATTGCACCTCGCGCAACCAGAACTCACATTTGGAGTACCTTGAAAAACTTCTCTCCCTCCACAAAGTCTCTAGCACCTCCCTTAGGTGCTTCTCATGCTACTCCTTAGTCCCGGAATAAACATGACACTATACTCTCCTAATCCCGCAATTTGGGAAATGCTCTATCACTATTCGCTAATGCTTCTTGGTATACAATTGGCATACGACATCTCTTAAAAATATAATTAAGACACAAACCGAGGATAACTCAGGGTTACACTTACTCAAACCCTTGAAAAAAAAGACTCCATCGTGCAGTTTCCCGCATGTGCTGCATTAAATCTAACCCTGTTGGTCCCTCAAAAGCTGATCTTAAATCTAGGGTCTCCTCCCGAGACCCCTCAATATAAGCAAATGATCTGATTCCCTCTTACCAATGTGCTCCAAGTCCATATCCGGTTCTCAAGCCCTAGAAGTCATATCATTCAGGGTCTTGCACCCTGAGATACTTACGATCTCCCTTCTACCATTCTACAGTACGTTCTGATAACTTACCTTCTTCATTTCCTCATATGTTGCATACTGTGGTACCATATAAGCTCTTTCCCAAGGCTTGGTAGTGATCTCTGCCATAGTCTCTGTTGTCTGGTGGAGATCTAACAACTCTCGCGCCAAATGTTGCGCCTCAATCGCCTGGGCACACTCCGCCCAGAATCTGGTCTAAAAGTCATCTAATGCAATAGCATCAACTGCTTCATTGCTTAACTCACAACCAACCTCCTCCTATCAATCTCGTGCTTTGTCCCTCAAGAGACAGGAAGTAAGTCGGATCTTGTCTCCTTTCGAGACAACTTCTGGTACGAAAAGTGTTGGTGACATCTGCCAACCATCTACTGATAACAATGGGGTCCCTAACCCCCTTGACAATCTGAAGCCTCACAAACTCTGAATTCCCGAAACATCAACGTATGGGTTCCTATCTTGACTGCCATCTTAGTGCAGATTACACTCGACCTCTCATCACAAATCTCTATAATGCCCTCTTTGATCATACCGAGGATCAAAAGAGTCTGGTCAATTATACTGCGTGTAATCCCAAATGGAATGAACTCCCTCATCTGATCTTTTAGCTGTCCGGCTAAAGAGTCCGAGCCTGATCCCTCGTCGACCATGTAGCGTCACTATACTCGGAATATACCATCTCTAACATCATAATACTCATCAAAACTCAAGGCATCTCACACACTACAAGTTCCCTAATCTTGTCTCATCCTTCCTTCATTCGAGTACGGATGATCTGCTTTCGGTAGTGTGGGCCCCTATTACCTTCCACATCTATCCGTACTTTCCTCAAGAACTGCCTCGACTCCACCAAGTCCCTTTTACTACTACTGCTTATCTCATGCTAATCTCATCCTAGGCTTGCCCTAGGGTAATCACCAACCCACTCTCCGCCATCAGCTGCATAATAAGTCCCTACCTTCTTCCCCTAACTAGCTCACGAATACTATTACATATTACTCAGACTAAATAACTCTTCGAATGAGAGATCCTACCCTACAACGGTTTAACTCAAACAAGAGCTGCGAAATAGGGGTAGACCTAACCTTCTGGAATTATTTATTCCTTACAATATGTAACTTCATATATTTGTTTACTCGCTAGTGAAAGACAACTAGAACTCCTAAAAGCACAAAGCCAGCAGCATTCAGACATCGAGCGCACATAATCAAGCTTATACTACTCAGGCTATCCTCCTAACTAATCTGTACTAGCATGCAGTTCTCATAAAGCTGAAACACATATAGCAGGCACATAAGGCATCCTCCTAGGTCCTCAGCCCTAATCTAGCATGTTGTTCTACTAAAACTAATAATCATACATAAACTTGTATGGGTAGATTGGGAGTACTTACTTGAGCTCGGCCGATTGCATGCACCACACGCATTTCTCTTTTCAAAGTTCTTTTCTTTCTAAAATTTATTTTTGCTTTTTCTAAAACTCTTTTCTTTCCTCAAAATCATCTTACAAAAATTGGTTTTCTTTTTAAAAACTTCTATACCAATCTTTAGTTTGAGTTCAGACATACCCGAAAGTGTGCCTGAATCCCTCAAACCAATTCTCTGATACCAACTTGAAACATCCCAAAAATACAGTCTAAAAATTTCGTTTTAATTTAATATTAAAATCATAGTCCTCAAACATCATATAAAAATCATAAATAACGTATCTCAAAATATCATAACAACTGTCAAAAATATCATAGTATAAACATCCCAGGCTGAACAGATGGTGTGTGCACTGCAATCATCCCGAGCTCCTCTTTATAAAAACCGAAGTACATGATACCAACACTTAAAACCTTAAGCATGAAGCTTAGTGAGTCTCCCCAAACTACCACATACCATACCCATATAACATGCAACTAGGAGATACGGGCCCCGCCCACACTCCACTAACTAGGAGATACGGGCCCCGCCCATTCTCCGCTATCTCTGAGATACAGGCCCCACCCACACTCAACTACTAGGAGATACGGGCCCCACCCACACTTGACTACTGTGAGATACGGATCTACTATGCCAAAACATACAAGTATCACACAGACATGTACAACTAATCTATCATTCAGTCAAATATCATAATCAAGTACAACTCTGAGATTTGGGCCCCGCCCACAATCAGCTAATAAGATATACGGGCCCCGCCCACACTCACTAGTCATGAAAATACATACAAGTTCTAAAGAAACAACAAGTATCACTAGCATATAAATATGTACCATATCAGCTATCTATGAGATACGGGCCCCGCCCAGAATCAGCTACTATGAGATACGAGCCCCACCCACTCTCAGATACTAACATATCACACATATACGGGCCGGCCTTGGTGCCTCAGACCCGTTCCTACTGGAATAGGACACACCTCACACTGCCGAAGTCCCGTTGACCAAACTATAGTTGTTGGATGACAGATTCCTGGTCTGTCAATATCAAAATAACACCCAATTAATAATTGGGTTCCAACTCATAACCATAAGTCCATGCTTGGGGTAAAAGACTACTTTACCCCTATCTTAGCTTGACTCAAGCCCAAAGCCCTATCCAAAGGGCCAAAAGTCTAATAATGGACCAAGGCCCAACAATGGCCCATCTATGGCCCAATTTTCCCAATTGGGCCCAAGTCTCTACATGGTCTTGATTAAAGGCCCAATCATTCAGTTCAGTCCAACATGTCTCATTCTAAGGGCCCAATATCATACAACCATCTAGGCCCAAACTATGGCCCAATTTTCCAAATTGGGCCCAATCCTTCATGTAGGCCTTACCCAAAGCCCAACTAATTACTCTAGTCCATTTGATTACTCTTGGATGGCCCATTAATAGACCAATTACCAAAACCCAATCGAAAGGCCCAACTCAAGGCCCAAGTGAAACTGGGGTTTCACATAAAATGGTGATTAGGGTTAAGTGTTTCTTACTTAACTCATTAAGAACCTAATCCATTGAGTCCTTTACTCTACTAGATAAATGATATGGAGAAATTGGGCTTAATACACAATCCAATCTCAATAGCCCAATAGTGGATCCAATAAGTCTAAGGCCCAATTACTCACGATTAGGGTTTTCTAAACCCTAATTAGGATTTTTCACCCAAACATGGCCCAATAGACCCAAAACTAATCCTTAAGCCCATTAGGGTTTTGCTTGTGGGGCACCACCCACTACCACCTCGGGTAGTGGTGGTCAATGGCGGCTCACGGCGGCGGACACCACCTTACAGTGGTAGTTTGGAGTTTCTTTTTTTATTATTCATCTTGCTAATTACAATTACAATGATTAATTCAAAATAACCACACACACACTAACTAATTATAACACACGCACATAACCACCTTAGTGGTGGCCGACGGTGGCTCGTGGCGGCATCCACCACCTCATGGTGGTGGTGGTGGCTATTCCTGACTTTCCGGCAAAACAACACACACATAACACCTAAATAAAAGAAAAATCACACACCCACACAACTCACAACCACCTCCCACGATGGCTGATGGTGATGAGCCAAGGTAGCAATGACAGGAAATAGGAGGAAATGGTGGCAGGCGGTGGTTGTTGTCGACGAACACAACAGCGGCTCCAACGGCGCACCAGCGTCTCCGGCAGCAGCGATAGAGGGACGAAGCCCGTCGGTTGTCTTCTTCGTCACTGGCAAAGGAACCTCGATAGTGCTGGGTGGCGGTTCGACAACGTTTAAGGATGAGGCAGCGACGGAACCAGGCTGTCGGACACGGCGCTGCAAGGGTTCCAAAGCCAATGGCAACAACGGCTTGGAGGAGGCGAAACAACAGCGCTACCACGGTGCCTATAGCGGATTTGGAGGTACAAGCGGTGGTGGTGACTAAGAGGAGTTCTTACGAGCAACCGACGGTAGCAATGCAAGTGGTTTCGATTTCCGGCGGTGGTCTTGGGTTTTAACGGCGGTGGCTGGGGAACTGATCGGAATGGAGGGTGGCGCCGGTGGGAAGGTGGCGACTGCAAAAATGGTCCGTTGGGTTAGGGTTTCACGAGTTATATACCCCGACCAAATAGAAACTTTCCCATTATTACATTTCCAGCCCCTCCTTCTCTTATTCCTTTCGATCTAAGTCCCTATTTTACCTTTTTAACCCCATCTTCTGAAATTCTTTACAAATAATTGTGACATCCCTATTTTCACGACCATAAAAGACCGATTTTGTTTATGCTTTATAAAAATTAGAGTATCCGTTTTTAAGAAAAACATTGCGGAATTTGTTCCCGAAAAAACATGATACTTACATTATCAAAGCATTTCCGAAGAAAAGTATTTTTAATCCTTTTAAAACATTTGGGATGTCATCGTCAGTACAAAAACATAAGCATAAACAAAACTTATATTCATTATCACTAGTGATTTATATCTCCTTAATCTCTCAGTGTAATGTGACTTCATGTCAACACCTGTGATATAAATAAACTGAGTGGGTCAGGTTGGGAAACCTAGTGAGTACATAGGGATTTCAATCCCACAATGTTATATCATATATAATTTAGAACTCACAAAACATACAATTTCACCATATATGTATAAGCAACTCTTATCCCACCCTGTCGATCCTCACAACGAGACTATCCATGCTCTCAAACCTGAGATTAACCGTTTTACCTAATCCATACTCCCGGATCAGAAATGAACGACTTTACCTAATCCATACTCTCATATTAATAACGAATGGTTATGCCTAATCCATACTCTCGGACTAGGGACGAATGACTAATCCATACTCTCGGATTAATGACGAATGATTATGCCTAATCCATACTCTCGGACTAGGGACGAATGACTATGTCTTAATCCATACTCCCAGACTAAGGACAGCTGCCTATGTATTAATCCATACCCCCGAATTAGTGACAGTTGACTATGTCCAATCCATACTCTCGGACCAGGGACAATGAATGTATCTAATCCATGCTCCCGGATAAATTACATATACTAAAGTTCTATTCTCTTAGCATAACTCACTTGTACTCGTAAGAAAATACTACCCAATATTCCTCATAATTAATTTAGGTCTACTCTTTATCCTAAATTATCATATATAATCATGTATGTTCTTCAACACGTATTCCAGGCAACTTCAATTAACTCGCACATAAACATATAATTAATACTTCAATCAATACTTGTATTAAAATCATGTTCATGAAAGGGACTATGTACTCACTTGAAAGGTGGTGAATCAGCACTCGGACATCGCTTCGATACTCTCAAAACAATTTTCCTTCGATAAAACCTAGTATCAATACCACTAGGGTTTAGTCTAATGATAACCGCGAAAAATTAATAGTCTGACTATTGTTACTATTATATAAGTGTTCAATAACACCCAATATAAGTCATAATAATAGCCCAAATAATTATTTAAGGACCTAATTGTTGGGATTTGAGCATTCTAACACTTCCTAAGTGTACATGCAACCCTAATAAACCTTGGATCTATGTTTGTCTAAGGTACATGCAAAATATTATTTTCCAAGGTTTATAACCTATCTAGCATGGCATGGGGTACTTTTAAACATAAAAGAACTGGATGAATTACATACCTTTTGTTGATTGTTGATTCCTTGGAGTTTGAGATCCAAGCACCAATAATGTGAATGCCTCCAATGGAAATCATATATCACCACAAACTTGGAAAATGTATGAGAGAGTATACTAACTCTTAGAGTTCGGCCACCACTATTACACACACACACTAGGGTGTCTTTCATGCAACATAAGCTTGTTTATATAGTGTGCATGGTTAGGGTGAAACCCTAATAACCCATGTCTTTTCCTCTTCCAAGGATCCATGGGTTAAAGCTCCATGGATCATCCATGGACTTCCATATAAGCTTAGACCATTCCCAAATGAGTGTTAGCCCACACCATATAAATAGAATAGCCCATGATTTAATTAGTCTTCCTTTTAATCACTAAATTAATTCATAATTAATTCAAGATTAAAACTAATTAAGTAACATGACTTTATATTAATATATTATAACTTATAATATATTAATAAATTGTAAGTATACAACTCTCATAAAATTATCCATGAATAGTTTGGGTGAAGTGCAACCCAAATGGACCATGCGGGGTCAAGTCAAGTATATACCAAATAAGTTATGGACTGAGACACCTTATCCAACAGACTCCCACTTGGATAAGTCTAATAACTATATTTGCCTATATTACTTCAGGAACCAACCAGCAATCGTAGCTCTAGAAAAATCTGTTGAACTATGAAGCGCCATTTTAGATAAGTGATCATATAATCCTCTGTTATCATGATATCAGCCGGACAAATACATTGAACAATGTCTTACTTATTGTCTAGCAGTTGTTTCTCGATTTCCGATTTGTTTGACAAAGAACTTAACTGAACACATCAATTTAGTTTTGACCGGGCCCGGTACATGGGTCAACACAAAATCATCGATGGGCCTAGATATCGCTTTTATTTCTAGAAGGAACAGATAAACTTCGACTCATATGCTTGTTCTAGTACTTGTTGAATTGTACACAAAGGCACGTTTTATAACATCAAGGTACTGATGCGTTTACGTGCAATCAATTCACAACCAACTCATAGGTAACAACTCATATCTCTAGGTTTGAAGATTTATATGATATTATCGTCTCACGATCACTCGAGATAAATTCCATGAAGTGATACAAGTGAGCGTGGGTTTATTCCAATACTCATAACTTATGAGCACTCATGAACATTGTAGCAACCATTGCCATGTCTAAACACCTTTATCCATCTACAAACCCAATTCATGACAATCTTGATTCATACCTACTTCCGACGTATGACCGATTGTGGAGGTTTGAATAAATTAATTACTCTGGAAGTCAAAACATGCAAAACTGAAACAATAGTAAATAATTGACAATGATAGTAACACTTTACTCATAAATAAATCACAAATTTTATTCATCTTCAAACCTCGATTACATTTTACAAGTTTCAGAAAAGGCTATCTAATCTGTAAAACTAATATCGTCCCTCAGCCCGATGCGCCTCGCATGCTGCAAATGCTTAACCCTCGTCAGTCCCTTCGTAAGGGGATCTGTAGGGTTCTCATCTGACGATATCTTCTTTGCAATGAGGAGTCCTTCTTCTATCTTGTGTCTTATGAAGTGATATTTTCTATCAATGTGTCAGGATCTGCCATGGTCTCTTGGTTCCTTGGCTAAGGCAACCGCACTATTGTTGTCACAGAAAATTTCCATAGGCTCCTTAATAGCTGGTACAACTTCAAGTTCTCCGATGAAGTTCCTCAGCCATATCGCCTCCTTCACTGCTTCACTCGCTGCTATATACTTTGATTCACAAGTCGAATCAGCCACCGTCTCCTTCTTGAAACTCTTCCAAGAGATTGCCCCTCCATTTAAGTTAAAGACCCAGCCCGACTGAGAGCGAAAGTTATCCCTATCAGTCTAAAAACTAGCATCACTATACCCTAATACTCTCAATTCATCACTCCCATCAAGGGTATGGATCCAATCCTTAGTCCTCCGCAGGTACTTGAGAATGTTCCTTACCATGGTCCAATGAGCCTTGCTAGGGTTCCCTTGATAATTGCTGACCATGCTCAAAGCAAAGGCCACATCAAGGCGGGTACAAGTCATAGCATACATGATCGAGCCCACAACGGAAGCATACGGTAATTGACTCATCTCTGCTATCTCGGCCTTTGTACTCGGACTCTGAGTCTTACTCAGTTTGGCATTGCTTTGGATTGGTAAATCTCCTTTCTTGGAATTCTGCATGTTGAACCTTTTCAACACCTTATCCAAGTAGGTACTCTGACTAAGCCTAATTAGTCTTTTACTCCTTTCTCTTAATATCCTTATCCCTAGGATATAGGCAACTTCCCCTAGGTCCTTCATAGCAAAGCACTTCCCAAGCCAGGACTTAACCTCCTACAAGGTTGGGATGCCATTTCCTATAAGTAGTATGTCATCCACATACAGTACCAAGAAGCTAACTATACTCCCACTAGCTCTGACATACACGCAAGACTCATCTTCACTTCTCGAGAAGCCAAACTCTTTGACCTTCTCATCGAAACAAGGATTCCAGCTACGAGATGCTTGTTTTAATCCATAAATGGATTTCTCAAGCTTGCACACTCTATTAAGGTATTCTGTACTGACAAAACCGTCTGGCTGATTCATGTACACATCCTCAGCCAACTTTCCATTAAGAAAATCAGTTTTGACATCCATTTGTCATATTTCATAATCATGAAATGCAGCAATGGCTACCATGACCCTAATAGACTTAATCTTTGCTACCGGTGAGAAGGTTTCATCATAATCAATACCCTGAGTCTGAGTAAAACCCTTCGCAACCAGTCGAGCCTTATAAGTGTGCACTTTTCCTTCCATGTCGGTCTTCTTCTTGAAGATCCATTTGCACCCGACTGTTTTAAGGCCTGGTACATTGTCAACCATGTTCCAAACTTGATTGTCATACATGGACTGTATCTCGCTGTCTATAGCCTCCTTCCATTTAGCAGACTCCGGGCCTGCCATGGCTTCCTTTACACTGCTAGGTTCATCCAAATTTACCAGTGTACTATCGCTGATAAATGTACGACCTTCCGTAGTAATATGAAAACCATAATAAAACTCAGGTGTGTTCCTAACCCGTGTGGAACGCCTCGGAAGTATAGACTCGTCAGCTGGCTCAACAGGAGTTTCCTCCTCATGTTGATTGCTAGTGTCTGAGGTTCCTTCACCAATTGATTCTTGAATTTCTTCAAGATCAATTTGCCTCCCATTGTCTCCTTGGCTCATAAATTCTCTCTCACGAAAGACCCCTCTTCTTGCTACAAATACCACATTCTCACTGGGTCTGTAAAAGAGGTAACCAAAGGATTTCTGTGGGTAGCCGATGAAAATACACCTTTCACTCCGAGGTTCGAGCTTATCATGAGTCTCACGCCTCACAAAAGCCTCACAACCCCAAATCTTGATGTGGTCTAAATTGGGAACCTTCCCAGTCCACATCTCATGAGGTGTTTTGATAACCTTCTTTGTAGGGACTAGATTAAGGATATGGGCGGCAGTCTCTAAGGCATACCCCCAAAAAGAGGTTGGTAGCGAAGCTCGACTCATAATAGAGCGAACCATGTCGAACAAAGTTCGATTGCGCCTCTCAGCTACACCATTTAGCTGTGGTGTCCTGGGAGGAGCCAATTGTGAGACAATCCCACACTCCTTAAGATAGTCAAGGAACTCGAAACTAAGATACTCACCACCTCGATCGGATCAAAGCATCTTAATGTTCCTGCCCAATTGATTTTCTACTTCCTGTTTGAATTCCTTAAGCATTTCAAAGGTTTCTGACTTATGTTTGATGAAGTAGACATAACCATATCTATTAAAATCATCAATAAAAGTCACATAATACCGATTAGCATCCCTTGTGGTAGTTTTGAATGGCCCACATACATCAATGTGTATTAGGTTCAACAAACCCTCACCCCTTTCACAAGTACCAGTGAAGGGTGATTTTTTCATCTTTCCAAGTAGACAAGATTCACAACTATCATCCGATTTAAGGTCGAATGACTCCAAGACTCCACTCTTTTGGAGTTGGCCTATTCGTTTCTTGTTTACATGTCCAAGACGACAATGCCACAATGATGCTTTATCTAGGATACTAGAAGAATCAATATACAATACATTATTTCCTAAGTTCTATACAATCGACACAGTTTCATACACACCATCACAAGGTAATGCTTTGAAATAAAACACATTATTAAAGAAAGCATTAATACCACCACATTCATTATCAAACAAAAAAGTGAAACCTTGTTTGTACAAAGCATGAAAGGAAATAATGTTTCTCTCCATTTCAAACGAGTACACACATTTATTCAAATCTAATTTCAACCCATTATTCAGCAACAAATTATAAACTCCAATCTTGGAAATAGGTGAAGCCTTCCTATTCCCCATGATCAGGTTTATCTTTCAGTGCTCCACATCCTCACTTCTTCTCAGGCCCTGCAAATTTGAACATATGTGAATACCACATCCTGTATCAAGCACCCAAGAGTTAGAATATGGTGAGTAATTAGACAATATTGTGTAAATACCTGCATGGGTGGGTTTCACTTTCCCATCCTTTAGATCCTGCAAGTACTTAGGGCAATTTTGCTTCCAGTACCCCTTGTCCTGGCAATAGTAGCATCTGTCTTATGTGTCCTGAATTCAGCAATCTCCTCAGGAGTAGCAATGGACTCATCAAGCTCCTTTAACTCCTTATCAAGGACATATTCCTTGTCCTCATAACGAGTAACCATCCTGGTGTTCCTGATCCAGTCCATGAAGTTGGAACCATCAAAGATGGCTTTCCCACAAAGATTCATGAGAGAGAAAGAGCCATTTGGGTTAGAGCCCGAAGCATTGGTGTTGGAAGACATCTGAAAGAAGAAAGCAGGTTTAGATTAGATATATAAAGTCCTTAATAAGACACCCAAATGTAATATTAAGGCTAGGATCCAATCACAATATATTATACTTAGAAGGGGGATGCCGTAATCTAAGTAATAACATATTTGAAAGGTAGGTGAATGATGATTCACCAATTTCCACCATGAAAAACGAAATTAATTATTAGGTTTTAATTGGATTCGAAATTCCTAGATTCTTTTGAGATTCATTGACCTTTTCAATGGCATGTTTCAATCTCGATTGTGCCCTTCAAGTTTTGTGACTGGGATGCCGAGGATCACAAAACAAGGTGTGAATAACCATACTAATTCACTTGGTACCCTTAATATTATCACCTAATCAATGTTTCGATTAACCACACACGCTCCATTGATCTATGACAAACATTAAGTCACCCTTCGTGATCCTTACTAGTCCAAGTTAGTGTGCCAGTTAACCACACACGTTCCACCAACGACTTGGTAAGGTATAAAGTGTGAATTCCATGGACTAGCATTATACTTTATAATAATCATTATACTTTTAATGAGGATTTAAAGTCATTGTCCTACCCGTTCGGCTAACGACCCTCCACCGATCAAGGAAGTGGTAGGTGAGAGTGGACACCCATTAAGCTGTCATTTTATAGGCAACAACCTTATACCCCCCTTATAGACCGACTTCGTGAATGAGGCCTACTAACGGTAGAATGACTTATTCTTATACATACATACATATATATATATATATATATATATATATATATATATATATATATATATATATATAATAATTAACCATTAATGTTATAAATAGTATAAGTGTTGAATTTTAACTATTAAAACTCTAAGGGTTGGAATTAAAGTTTATTAAAGAGTGTGTAACTTTACAAATTCCAAAACTTGAGGGCAAGTTTTGTAACTATCCAAAACTTTTCATTTCATAACTTATGAATTAAAGGTTCATAAAAATGAAGACTCTTCATTTTCATGTAACTTATGTGTTTAAATGTGTGTTTAAAAGAAGTGGCCTTTGGATATCCATAACTTGAGGACAAATTATGGACTCCATTAAAACACATAAATGATCAAGAATTAATTCTAAACAATTCAGCAAATAATTCCTATCATCTTCTAAATTCATAAGAACATGAACATGATTATCAAAGTTTCAAGAATTATATGAACACATACAAAGCATGAAATTTTGATATATGCTATTGTAAATGGATTAGAACAACCATTACACCAACTAAAACAAGTTTTAAAACACCAAAACAGTTTAGGGTAATGCTTCTAGTCCATTTCCAGCAGCAAAAGTCGAAAATCTGCATTCTGAGGCTGCTACTCGTCGAGTGCACGAACCTACTCGGCGAGTTCATCAGGCAGACAGCATAAAATTCGACTTTTTTTGCATCAAGTATCAAACAAACAAGCCTAGGCTCTGATACCACTGTTGGGATTTGAGCATTCTAACACTTCCTAAGTGTACATGCAACCCTAATAAACCTTGGATCTATGTTTGTCTAAGGTACATGAAAAATATTACTTTCCAAGGTTTATAACCTATCTAGCATGGCATGGGGTACTTTTAAACATAAAAGAACTAGATGAATTACATACCTTTTGTTGATTGTTGATTCCTTGGAGTTTGAGAGCCAAACACCAATAATGTGAATGCCTCAAATGGAAATCACAAATCACCACAAACTTGGAAAATGTATGAGAGAGTATACTAACTCTTAGAATTCGGCCACCACTATTACACACACACACACACTCTAGGGTGTTTTTCATGTAACATAAGCTTCTTTATATAGTGTGCATGGTTAGGGTGAAACCCTAATAACCCATATCTTTTCCTCTTCCAAGGATCCATGGGTTAAAGCTCCATGGATCATCCATGGACTTCCATATAAGCTTAGCCCATTCCCAAATGAGTGTTAGCCCACACCATATAAATAGAATAGCCCATGATTTAATTAGTCTTCCTTTTAATCACTAAATTAATTCATAATTAATTTAAGATTAAAACTGATTAAGTAACATGACTTTATATTAATATATTATAACTTATAAGATACACCGAAGACATGTGTCCGAAGCTTCATGGTGCGACGTGGCTGCTTGTGGACCGAGGAAGGCTAGAACGCGGAGCGTGCGAGGTTTGTACACGAGGCACACATGGTATGCGGGGCGTCCGACGAGAGCGTTGGACGTCCGAGATGCGACGTGTCAAGATCCGAAGCAAGCACCGTGGTTAGCAAACGACGACCCTGATCGAGCCACGTCATCAATTTCGCATCAAATTTCTCAATTTGCACACTCGACTTTAAAAATTTGTAACTTTCACATACGAGCTCTGTTTTCGACGTTCTTTATATCCACGTGAAGGCAGGAACGTACTCTACAACTTTTGTTTAGACTCAGTCGGCTAATTTTGACTTTATTTTAAAAGTTATATTATATAACAGATCGGGACACGATTGGTCCATTAAAAATTCATAGCTTCTTCATCCGACGTCCGTTTTCGTCTGTCTTTTTATCTTTACGCTACATTTAACTAGATCTTTGATTCTCGTTTAGGTTGTGTCGGCTAAAAACCGCTCGATCTAATATTCGGGTTTCGGGCTGTACACTGCTGAGCCGAAACTTCGAAAAATCATAACTTCTTCATACGAAGTCGGATTTGGGCGTTCTTTTTATGGACGCTCTCGGTTTAACGTATTCTACGACTTTTCTTTAGATCGCTAAGGCTGAATATCTCTCTATCGTAAATTCACTATTTACGTTTCCTGGTGTCGTGCCGGTTCCGTCACTAAACTTCGACGGGTCATAACTTCTTCGTTATAACTCGGATTTCGACGCTCTTTATATGTACAGAAACCTTGTAACATATACTACAACTTGGTTGAGATTATTTATTCTTAAAAAAATCTTTTTCAAAAAGTCGTTTTCGACCCCTATTATCTGTAAATTGACTAGCCCGGATCTACGGGCATTACAATAAACTCCGGAATTTACCAATTAGCCCCTTAACCTCCAAAATCTCTTCAATGATGTCCCAATAGCTACCGTTTAGTCCCTACCTTCCATAATACTTACAAATTAAATCCAGATTTTATGCTTTTAACCTCCAACTTTTAAATTCTTCACAAATTAGTCCGGGACTTCCATTTATTAATTTATTTAAATAAACAGGGCGTTACAACCCCCCTCCCCCTCACTTAAATTAGATTTCATCCTCGAAATCATTGCTTACCATTCCTTACATGCCCAACCACTCTAGTAACAAGGTTACCATCTTAGGCACACCTTATCCTTCCTAGGGCAGCCATGACCAACCTTCACAACAAGATAACATCTACTCCGCCTGAAATCTGTTGTCTCGAGATGGTATGAATCCTTGACAGACCACTCATACCGAATCATTATCTTTGAATCCATTCCGTTTATCCCTCAACTGACTACTCAACTCCTACTAGCTCGAAATTCCCACTACAAAACAGGTTCACAAACCTAATCATCCCTGCAGATCCCTTATACTTGGCCAATGCTCAACTATTTCTGTTGTGAGTGATTTAGCATAACTCAAGCTATCTGTGACTCTCACCATACATGAAATCCCAAAATGTCGTTACTGCTTGCAACACTGAAACTATCTGAAGCACTGAACTGCCTGAAACCGCACGTTGGTACATGGCTGCTTCCCAAAACCTATCAAGGCCTTCCTGGTCTCAATCCATTCGTCACTCATCTGAAATACCGTGATCCAGCCCGACTGCGGAACCAATGGACTCCCTACTTAGTCGCCTCACACGACTTCTAAACGAAATCCTTCTCTGGAACTAGTTGCTACTAGTTATCTTGTCAATGAGGCTCTAATAACTTTCTGATCTAACTGATCGAGTCCATATGTTGAATCCTGACGTCACCAAACCCAAGGCTAAAAAAAAGTGATTGCTACATGACCATTGGTAGCCTTATGTCATGAATGATCTTAATCAGCCCACTACTTTCTTGCTTTCATAGCTGTAGTGGCGCTTCTACAGCCTTATCACTGGCTTAACCAGGTCTAATCCGTCTGGGTAATTTTGAAATCCGATCCGTGGATTTCCATATCCTCACCGCTACACCTGAACTGGAGGGTACTACTATTTTTTTTTGCGCCCTACAACGCACTCACGTTATCTACCAAACTAGTGAATGCTACGACTACACTCGTAGACTTACCACACTTTATCACTATCTGGCTGCTAGTGAATGCTACGGCTAGTCCCGCAGACTTAAAACACTCTAATACTCTCTGGCTGCTAGTGAAAGCTACGGCTACACCCGCAGACTTACAACACTCTCCATACTGGATCGAACACATGCTTGACCCGCACTTAACTGAACTCGTGTCCTAACTGGAATCCCCAACTTGATTCCCTAAGGCTTACTAGCAAACATTCTGAGAACGCGATCTCATCATTCGCAAGTTTTTCCGAACTTCCATCTCACATTCTCCTCGAACCATACAGCCATATGGGTTGTCTTCCTTTCAAACAAGGATGCAAAACTTATCCTAGTCTCAAAACTACTCCTGCTTCTGAATCCTTGGCCGATTCTCCCCCACTTTGATTCAGCTAATGCATTACAGCACACAAAATTGGAAGAATTCTCAATCCTTCTTACCATTCTATGCCCAATCTGCTGAAAACCACACTTACCGTTGCTAGTCTTTCAATACTAGCCAGTCCAAAAGATCACACCACCTCCAAGAACCCGAATAAATCTTCGGTAATAACCCGCTAGACCCATGAAGCTCTGAATCTCAGTTGGAGACCTCAGAATCTCCCACTGTATCACGGCCTCTATCTTGGCCGGAACGACTAGAATACCCTTCTTATTGAGAAGTGCCCAAGAAATGGCACCTCGTGCAACCAGAACTCACATTTGGAGTACCTTGCAAAAAGTCTCTCCCTCCTCAAAGTCTCTAGCACTTCCCTCGGGTGCTTCTCGTGCTGCTCCTTAGTCCTGGAATAAACCAAGATGACGCTATACTCTCCTAATCCCGCAATTTGGGAAATGATCTATCACCATTCGCTAATGCTTCTCGGTATGCAATTGGCATATGACATCTCTTGAAAATATAATTAAGACACAAACCGAGGATAACTCAGGGTTACACTTACTCAAACCCTTGGAACGAAAGACTCCATCATGCAGTTTCCCGCATGTGCTACACTGAATCTAACCTTGCTGGTCCCTCAAAAGTTGATCCAAAATCTAGGGTCTCCTCTCGAGACCCCTCAGTATAAGCAACTGATCTGATTCCTTCTTACCAATGTGCTACAAGTCCATATCCCGTTCTCAAGCTCTAGAAGTCATATCATTCAGGGTCTTGCACCCCGAGATACTTACGATCTCCCTGCTACCATTCTACAGTACGTTCTGATAACTTACCTTCTTCATTTCCTCATATGCTGCATACTGTGGTGCCATATAAGCTCTTTCCCAAGGCTTGGTAGTGATCTCTGCCATAGTCTCTATTGTTTGGTGGAGATCTAACAACTCTCACGCCAAATGTTGTGCCTCAATTGCCTAGGCACACTCTGCCCAGAATCTGGTCTAAAAGTCATCCAATGCCATAGCCTCAACTGCTTCATCACTTAACTCACTACCAACCTCCTCCTATCAATCTTGTGCTTTATCCCTCATGAGACAGGAAGTAAGTCGGATCTTGTCTTCTTTTGAGACAACGTCTGGTACGAAAAGTGTTGGTGACATCTGCCAACCATCTGCTGATAACAATGGGGTCCCTAACCCCCTTGACAATCTGAAGCCTCACAAACTCTGAATTCCTGAAGCATCAACGTACGGGTCCCTATTGTGACTGCCATCTCAATGCAGATTGCACTCGGCCTCTCATCAAAAATCTCTATAATGCCCTCTTTGATCATACTGAGGATCACAAGATTCTGGTCAATGATACTACGCGTAATCCTAGATGGAATGAACTCCCTCATCTGATCATCGAGCTGCCCTGCTACAGAGTCCGAGCCTGATCCCTCGCCGACACCAGAACTACCATCTGGTCTACCACGTAGCGTCACTATACTCGACAATATACCATCACTAACATCACAATACTCATGAAAACTTTAGGGATCTCAAACACAACAAGTTCCCTGGACTTATCTCAGCCTTCCTTGATTCGAGTACGGATCCTATGCTTTCAGTAGTATGGGCCCCTACTACCTTACACATATATCCATACTTTCCTCAAGAACTACCTCGACTCCACCAAGTCCCTTTTACTACTACTGCTGATCTCATGCTAATCTCATCCTAGGCTTGCCCTAGGGTAATCACCAACCCACTCTTCGTTATCAGCTGCATAAGAAGTCCCTGCTTTCTTCCCCTAACTAGCTCGTGAATACTATTACATATTACTCAGACTAAATAACTCTTCAAATGAGAGATCCTACCCTACAACGGTTGAACTCAAACAAGAGCTACAAAATAGGGCTAGAACTAACCTTCTGGAATTATTTAGTCCTGTAAATATGCAACTTAATATATTTGTTTACTCGCTAGTGAAAGACAACTAGAACACCTAAAAGCACAAAGCAAGCAACATTCAGACATCGAGCGCACATAATCAAGCATATACTACTCAGGCTATCCTCCTAACTAATCTGTACTAGCATGCAGTTCTCATAAAGCTGAAACACATATAGAAGGCACATAAGGCATCCTCCTAGATCCTTAACCCTAATCTAGCATGTTGTTCTACTAAAACTGATAATCATACATAAACTTGTATGGGTAGATTGGGACTACTTACTTGAGCTCGGCATATTGCATGCACCACACCCTTTTCTCTTTTCAAAGTTGTTTTCTTTCAAAAATTTCTTTTTGCTTTTTCTAAAACTCTTTTCTTTCCTCAAAATCATTCTTACAAAAATTGGTTTTCTTTTTAAAAACTTCTATACCAATCTTTAGTTTGAGTTCAGACATACCCGAAAGCGTGCCTGAATCCCTCAAACCAAGACTCTGATACCAACTTGAAACATCCCAAAAATACAGTCTAAAAATTTCGTTTTAATTTAATAATTAAACCATAGTCATCAAACATCATATAAAAATCATAAATAGTGTATCTCATAATATTATAACTGTAAAAAAATATCATAGTATAAACATCCCAGGCTAAACAGATGGTGTGTGCACTGCAATCATCCCGAGCTCCTCTTTATAAAAACCAAAGTACCTAAAACCAAAACTAAAAACCTTAAGCACGAAGCTTAATGAGTCTCCCCGAACTACCATATACCATACACATATAACTTGCAACTAGGAGATACGGGCCCCGCCCACACTCACTAGTCATGAAAATACATACAAGCTCTAAACAAACAACAATTATCACTAACATATAAATATGTACCATATCAGCTATCTATGAGACACGAGCCCCACCCACAATCAGCTACTATGAGATACAGGCCCCACCCGCACTCGGATACTAACGTATCACACATATACGGGCCGGACTTTGTGCCTTAGACCCGTTCCTACTAGAAGAGGACTCGCCTCAAACTACCGATGTCCCGCTGACCAAACCATAGCTGCTGGATGACAGATTCCCGGTCTGTCAATATCAAAAAAACACCCAATTAATAATTGGGTTCCAACTCATAACCATAAGTCCATGCTTGGGGTAAAAGACTACTTTACCCCTATCTTAGCTTGACTCAAGCCCAAAGCCCAATCCAAAGGCCCACAAGTCTAATAATAGACAAAGGCCCAACTATGGCCCATCTATGGCCCAATTTTCCCATTTGGGCCCAAGTCTCTAATGGTCTTGATCAAAGGCCCAATCATTCAGTCCAGTCCAACATGTCTCATTCTAAGGGCCCAATATCATACAACCATCTAGGCCCAAACTATGGCCTAATTTTCCAAATTGGGCCCAATCTTTCATATGGGCCTTACCCTAAGCCCAACTAATTACTCTAGTCTATTTGATTACTCTTGGATGGCCGATTAATAAACCAATTACCAAAAACCAATCGAAAGGCCCAACTCAAGGCCCAAGTAAAACTAGGGTTTCACATAAAATGGTGGTTAGGGTTAAGTGTTTCTTACTTAAACCATTAAGGACTTAATCCTTTGAGTCCTTTACTCTACTAGATCAATGATATGGAGAAATTGGGCTTAATACACAATCCAATCTCAACGGCCCAATAATGGGTCCAATAACTCTAAGGCCCAATTACTCACAATTAGGGTTTTCTAAACCCTAATTAGGGTTTTCACCCAAACATGGCCCAATAGACCCAAAACCAATCCTTAAGCCCATTAAGGTTTTGCTTGTGGGGTACCACCCACTACCACCTCGGGTAGTGGTGGTCAATGGCGGCTCGTAGCGGCAGCCACCACATTACGGTGGTGGTTTTGAGTTTCTTTTTTTATTATTCATCTTGCTAATTATAATTAGCAGTGCTTAATTCAAAATAACCACACACACTATCTAATTATAACACACGCAGATAACCACCTTAGTGGTGGCCGGTGGTGGCTCGTGGTGGCGGTGGCTATTCCCGACTTTCCGGCTAAACAACACACACAAAACACCTAAATAAAAGCAAAATCACACAGCCACACAACTCACAGCCACCTCCCACGGTGGATGATGGTGACAAGCCAAGGCAGCGACGACAGGAAATAGAAGGAAATGGCGGCAGGCAGTGGTTGTCGTCGACGAACACAACAACGGCTCCAACCGCGGACCAGCGTCTCCGGCAGTAGCGACAAAGGGATGAAGCCCATCGGTGGTCTTCGTCGTCACTAGCAGAGGAACCTTGATAGTGTTGGGTGGCGGTTCGGCATCGTTTGACGATGAGGTAGCGGAGGAACCAGGCTGTCGGACACGACACTGCAACGGTTCCAAAGGCGATGGCAGCAACGGCTTGGAGGAGGCAGAACGGCAATGCTACCACAGTGCCTACAGCGGAGTTGGAGGTACAAGTAGTGGTGGCGACTGAGAGGAGTTCTCACGAGCAACCGACGGCAGCAACGCAAGCGACTTCGATTTTCCGGTGGTGGTCTTGGGTTTTAACGGCGGCAGCTGGGGAACTGATCGGAATGGAGGGTGGCGCCGGTGGGAGACATAAGGTGAAGGTGGCGGCTGCATAAATGGTCCGTAGGGTTAGGGTTTTGCGAGTTATATACCCCGACAAATAGAAACTTTCCCATAATTACAATTCCAGCCCCTCCTTCTCTTATTCCTTTCAATCCAAGTCCATATTTTACCTTTTTAACCCCATCTTCTGAAATTCTTTACAAATAAACTCCGGAATTTACCAGTTAGCCCCTTAACCTCCAAAATCTCTTCAATGAAGTCCCAATAGCTACCATTTAGTCCCTACCTTCCATAATACTTACAAATTAAATCCGGATTTTATACTTTTAACCTCCAACTTTTAAATTCTTCACAAATTAGTCTGAGACTTACATTTATTAATTTATTTAAATAAACGGGGCATTACACAATGCCTCCTATTGCGTCATTGTGGATCCGCCACAAAGCTCCATCAGCAAACTATGTATAAGTCGCGGCTAGAATTTTATAAGCATCTGAAACCTACTGAAAAATCTTTTATGACTATAAATGATTAGTTGTTGCTTATTTTGACTCAAATTTTTGCTATGTAATATTTGAAATTTAAAAGAAAAAGATTGGTGACGATTTGTTTAGAATATTATTTTTTTGAAATTTATATCGTTGGTGTCTTTTTTATCTTATAAAAATATAAGGTTAAAAATTAATAATAATATATGATTAAATAATAATGTTGACAATAATAATGTAATTCACAAAATAAATAGTATGAATAAATGGTCCAATTAAAAAAAAAAACATAGTTGTATTTAACAAACATAGTTGTAGTAACATATGTAAATCACAATAACAAGTTAAAGACTAAAAATTTTTACCTAAAAAAATATGACTTGGATAGAAAAAAAGTCATATTTATTATTATTTATTTATAAATTATTATTTAAATAATAATAAGATTAATAGAAATTATTAATTGTAAGAAATAATTAATAATTGAAAATAAAGTTAATACAATGATTATATTATAATAAGTTAATAAATAATAAAAGTTAGTCAAATGATTAGGTAGATAATAACCTATAATAACTTATATACTAGATTAAAGTGTATTAGACTAGGGATGTTATTCGGGTCGAAACCGAACCGAACCGAACCCATCCGAACCTAAATAAACCGAAAACCGAATAAGGGTAATTATATGAACCGAAAACCAGACCAAATAAGCAATACGGGTTTGGTTCGGTTCAAGTATTATTCGATTCGGTTCGGTTCCGGCCCGAATAACCCAAATAACATGTACAAGATGATTAAGGAGGCGAATAACCCAAATAACATTTACAATGTGATTATAAATATTGTATTTTGTATGAGTTTTGTAGCTTATGATAAACACAAATAACACGGATTAACTATTCTTGATATATAAAATGTAAAATCCAACCATCACATTCTTAAGATATAGTTATTAAGCAACATATTAAACACTAAACATTAAACATCTAAAACACTCAAAAATCTATCTATAAGTATATAAGTTAAACATTAAACATTACATGGGTATTTTGGATAACGATCGATAGAACACAAGACCAAATAAGCATTCGTGCAAGTAGAAAAAAATGTGACTTTTCATATTCGGTTCGGTCCTTTTGGAACGAATAAGCCCTTATTCGGGTAACCTGAACCGAATAACCCGAAAACCGAATAAGCCTTATATAGATACCCGAAAACCAAATCAAATTGTTTATTTGGGTCTAATTCGGTTCGGTTCGGTTTTCAGTTCGTTCAGGTTTTCGGACCAAATTATCATCCCTATATTAGACTAAGTGGAGTGTCCACATCAACACCCAACTTATAATTATGACTTTTGGAAACTATCACTACTAGAAAACTGGATAAATAGCTACAGCACAATCCGTAGCTATTTCGTAGCTATAAGCGGATAGCTACGGAATTACTACGGAAAAATGGTTGTAGCATAATGGCCCGTGGCTAAATTATAGCTACGGATTAACTACGGAACCACTACAGAATAG